>NC_090442.1:330269177-330582146 GCF_031143425.1 Pleurodeles waltl
AAGGAGGGTTGGGAACAACCTTTAAAAGCTCCTAAGCAGGATATTGTGGACTATGCACTTGGCCTCAGATCAAGGATGGCTGAGTATATGAAAAAGGCCAGTAAAAACCTTCAGGCCAGCCAAGAGCTCCAGAAGCAATGGCATGATCAGAAGGCTGTTTTGGTTCAGTACCAACCAGGGCAGAAAGTGTGGGTCTTGGAGCCTGTGGCCCCAAGAGCACTCCAAGATAAATGGAGTGGTCCCCACACAATTGCTGAGAAAAAGGGTGAAGTCACCTATTTAGTTGACTTAGGCACTGCAAGGAGTCCCCTTAGGGTACTCCATGTAAACCGCCTGAAACCCTACTATGACAGGGCTGATCTCACCCTGCTCATGGCAACTGATGAGAGACAGGAAGAAGACAGTGATCCTCTACCTGATCTCTTCTCTTCCACAGAACAAGATGCTCTTGTGGAAGGTGTCGTTTTGGCTGATTGTCTTACTGCTGAGCAGAAAGACCATTGCATAAATCTCCTAGATCAATTCTCTGAACTCTTCTCTACTGTGCCAGGTACCACTTCTTGGTGTGAGCACACTATAGATACTGGAGACAGTTTACCTGTCAAAAGTAAGATCTATAGGCAGCCTGACCATGTCAGGGACTGCATAAAGCAAGAGGTGCAGAAAATGTTAGAACTAGGAGTGGTTGAGCACTCTGAAAGTCCATGGGCTTCTCCTGTGGTACTTGTACCAAAACCCCATTCCAAAGATGGAAAGAAGGAAATGCGGTTTTGTGTAGACTATAGAGGTCTCAACTTGGTAACCAAAACTGATGCTCACCCTATACCCAGGGCAGATGAGCTCATAGATACACTGGCATCTGCCAAGTATCTAAGCACTTTTGATTTGACTGCAGGGTATTGGCAGATCAAATTGTCAGAAGATGCTAAACCTAAGACTGCATTTTCAACCATTGGAGGCCATTACCAGTTTACTGTAATGCCTTTTGGTTTGAAAAATGCACCTGCCACTTTTCAGAGGTTGGTGAATACAGTCCTGCAAGGGCTGGAAGCTTTCAGTGCAGCATATTTGGACGATATAGCTGTATTTAGCTCCAGCTGGGATGATCACCTGGTCCACCTATGGAAAGTTTTGGAGGCCCTGCAAAAGGCAGGCCTCACTATCAAGGCTTCAAAGTGCCAGATAGGGCAGGGTAAAGTGGTTTATCTGGGACACCTTGTTGGTGGGGAACAGATTGCACCACTTCAGGGGAAAATCCAAACAATTATTGATTGCGTTCCCCCTACCACTCAGACTCAGGTGAGAGCCTTCCTAGGCCTCACTGGGTATTACAGGAGGTTCATTAAGAACTATGGCTCCATTGCAGCCCCTCTTAACGACCTCACATCCAAGAAAATGCCTAAAAAGGTATTATGGACAGCAAACTGTCAGAAAGCTTTTGAGGAGCTGAAGCAGGCCATGTGCTCTGCACCTGTCCTGAAAAGCCCTTGTTACTCTAAAAAATTCTATGTCCAAACTGATGCATCTGAATTAGGAGTAGGGGCAGTCCTATCACAACTTAATTCTGAGGGCCAGGATCAACCTGTTGCTTTTATTAGTAGGAGGTTGACCCCTAGAGAAAAGCGTTGGTCTGCCATAGAGAGGGAGGCCTTTGCTGTGGTCTGGGCTCTGAAGAAGTTGAGGCCATACCTGTTTGGCACTCACTTCATTGTTCAGACAGACCACAAACCTCTACTTTGGCTAAAACAAATGAAAGGTGAAAATCCTAAATTGTTGAGGTGGTCCATATCCCTACAGGGAATGGACTATACAGTGGAACATAGACCTGGGAGTAGCCACTCCAATGCAGATGGACTCTCCAGATATTTCCACTTAGACAATAAAGACTCATCAGGTCATGGCTAGTCTTATTGTCCTTCATTTGGGGGGGGGGGGGTTGTGTAGGAAAGTACCATCTTGCCTGGCATGTTACCCCCATTTTTCACTGTATATATGTTGTTTTAGTTGTATGTGTCACTGGGACCCTGTTCACCAGGGCCCCAGTGCTCATAAGTGTGCCTGAATGTGTTACCTGTGTAGTGACTAACTGTCTCACTGAGGCTCTGCTAATCAGAACCTCAGTGGTTATGCTCTCTCATTTCTTTCTAAATTGTCACTAACAGGCTAGTGACCAATTTTACCAATTTACATTGGCTTACTGGAACACCCTTATAATTCCCTAGTATATGGTACTGAGGTACCCAGGGTATTGGGGTTCCAGGAGATCCCTATGGGCTGCAGCATTTCTTTTGCCACCCATAGGGAGCTCTGACAATTCTTACACAGGCCTGCCACTGCAGCCTGAGTGAAATAACATCCACGTTATTTCACAGCCATTTTACACTACACTTAAGTAACTTATAAGTCACCTATATGTCTAACCTTTACCTGGTAAAGGTTAGGTGCAAAATTACTTAGTGTGAGGGCACCCTGGCACTAGCCAAGGTGCCCCCACATTGTTCAGGACCAATTCCCTGAACTTTGTGAGTGCGGGGACACCATTACACGTGTGCACTACATATAGGTCACTACCTATATGTAGCTTCACAATGGTAACTCCGAATATCGCCATGTAACATGTCTAAGATCATGGAATTACCCCCTCTATGCCATCCTGGCATTGTTGGCACAATTCCATGATCCCAGTGGTCTGTAGCACAGACCCTGGTACTGCCAAACTGCCTTTCCTGGGGTTTCACTGCAGCTGCTGCCAACCCCTCAGACAGGTTTCTGCCCTCCTGGGGTCAAGCCAGGCTTGTCCCAGGATGGCAGAACAAAGGACTTCCTCTGAGAGAGGGTGTTACACCCTCTCCCTTTGGAAAATGGTGTGAAGGCAGGGGAGGAGTAGCCTCCCCCAGCCTCTGGAAATGCTTTCTTGGGCACAGATGTGCCCAATTCTGCATAAGCCAGTCTACACCGGTTCAGGGGACCCCTTAGCCCTGCTCTGGCGCGAAACTGGACAAAGGAAAGGGGAGTGACCACTCCCCTGACCTGCACCTCCCCTGGGAGGTGTCCAGAGCTCCTCCAGCGTGCTCCAGACCTCTGCCATCTTGGAAACAGAGGTGCTGCTGGCACACTGGACTGCTCTGAGTGGCCAGTGCCACCAGGTGACGTCAGAGACTCCTTGTGATAGGCTCCTGCAGGTGTTGCTAGCCTATCCTCTCTCCTAGGTAGCCAAACCCTCTTTTCTGGCTATTTAGGGTCTCTGTCTCTGGGGAAACTTTAGATAATGAATGCAAGAGCTCATACGAGTTCCTCTGCATCTCTCTCTTCACCTTCTGCCAAGGAATCGACTGCTGACCGCGCTGGAAGCCTGCAAACCTGCAACAAAGTAGCTAAGACGACTACTGCAACTCTGTAACGCTGATCCTGCCGCCTTCTCGACTGTTTTCCTGGTGGTGCATGCTGTGGGGGTAGTCTGCCTCTTCTGTGCACTAGAGGCTCCGAAGAAATCTCCTGTGGGTCGACGGAATCTTCCCCCTGCAACCGCAGGCACCAAAAAGCTGCATTACCGGTCCCTTGGGTCTCCTCTCAGCACGACGAGCGAGGTCCCTCGAATCCAGCAACTCTGTCCAAGTGACTCCCACAGTCCAGTGACTCTTCAGTCCAAGTTTGGTGGAGGTAAGTCCTTCCCTCACCTCGCTAGACTGCATTGCTGGGAACCGCGATTTTTGCAGCTACTCCGGCCCCTGTGCACTTCCGGCAGAAATCCTTCATGCACAGCCAAGCCTGGGTCCACGGCACTCTAATCTGCATTGCACGACTTTCTAAGTTAGTCTCCGGCGACGTGGGACATCTTTGTGTAACTTCGGGTGAGCACCGTTTCATGCATCCTTGTAGTGCCTGTTTCTGGCACTTCTCTGGGTGCTACCTGCTGCTGAGAGGGCTCCTTGTCTTGCTCGACGTCCCCTCTCTCTCCTGGTCCAATTTGCGACCTCCTGATTCCTCCTGGGCCACAGCAGCATCCAAAAACGCTAACCGCATGATTTGCAGCTAGCAAGGCTTGTTGGCGTTCTTTCGGCAGGAAAACACTTCTGCACAACTCTCCACGGCGAGAGGGATCCGTCCACCAAAGGGAAAGTCTCTAGCCCTTTTCGTTCCTGCAGAAACCTCAGCTTCTTCTGTCCAGTAGAAGCTTCTTTGCACCTAAAGCTGGCATTTCCTGGGCATATGCCCATCTCCGACTTGCTTGTGACTTTTGGACTTGGTCCCCTTGTTCCACAGGTACCCTAGATTGGAAATCCATCGTTGTTGCATTGTTGGTTTGTGTCTTTCCTGCATTATTCCTCTATCACAACTTCTTTGTCCTTAGGGGAACTTTAGTGCACTTTGCACTCACTTTTCAGGGTCTTGGGGAGGGCTAATTTTCTAACTCTCACTATTTTCCAATAGTCCCAGCGACCCTCTACAAGGTCACATAGGTTTGGGGTCCATTCGTGGTTCGCATTCCACTTTTGGAGTATATGGTTTGTGTTGCCCCTATCCCTATTTGTCCCCATTGCATCCTATTGTAACTATACATTGTTTGCACTGTTTTCTAAGACTATACTGCATATTTTTGGTATTGTGTACATATATCTTGTGTATATTTCCTATCCTCTCACTGAGGGTACACTCTAAGATACTTTGGCATATTGTCATAAAAATAAAGTACCTTTATTTTTAGTATAACTGTGTATTGTGTTTTCCTGTGATATTGTGCAAGTGACACTTGTGGTACTGTAGTAGCTTCACACGTCTCCTAGTTCAGCCTAAGCTGCTCTGCTAAGCTACCATTATCTATCAGCCTAAGCTGCTAGACACCCTATACACTAATAAGGGATAACTGGGCCTGGTGCAAGGTGCAAGTACCCCTTGGTACTCACTACAAGCCAGTCCAGCCTCCTACAGGGAGCCTAACAAATGGCGCAAGGAAATCTAAGAGATTTCTGTGTGTCATTTTTTCACCACTTTTAACACCTGCTCAGAGCAGGCATGAAGAGGAGGCACCCTATTGTTTAAAATGGGGCACCACGGGCTTTGCAGGATTAGTGTCAACATTTGTGAAGCTAATCCTGCAGAGCTCCGAACTAGTGTAAACAATTTTGACGCTAGTTCCATAATTACCGCCATCCGGCACCATATCCTAGATACAGCGCACACATGGTGGCGTTAAGGGGGCTTTTTGGGCGATATGAAGTGGACCGCAGCGCTCCAGTAGACATGCATTTGTTTAGTGACGTGGTTTCTTTATGAGTCACTCTACTGTTGTTGTGTCCCTGGTACTATTCCTCCGTCTTCTGGGAAATGCCTTTTGCCCAGCGCTGCCAAACTCCAGGAAGGAATTCTAAAAGAGATCGAAATCTGAATCCTGGGAAAGATTTTCTTAACAGATTTACATGCTCCGAGCAATGAAAAAACTGCAGTAGTGAAAATCAAGAATGCAACACATACATCGTAATATATTGTATTTTGTTTTATTTATGTTGCGTGAATGTTACCAATTCAAGCATAGTGTCATAGAAAGAGGAATATGCACTCAAAAGGCATGGCCATGGGAATGTACACTCCGCAGCAGCCGACAGGATAGGGCGGTGGTTCCTGGATAAGTCACTCAGTGCGGGGTTGCGAGCTAGCTTAAGGCCACCAGGAAAGGAATGCATGATGTTTAACACTTGGGAGCACTTCCTCTTAATTAGCCAATGTAGAGTCCACTTCTCCTCAAAGGCTGCTCAGGATACGTGCAGATTTGTTCTTTAAGTGGCTTGTATGTCATTAGGTTTATGGCAGCACTGGTCATGATTCATAATCAGTATGTGCAATCTCTTTGATGTAGGCCTTACTGTTTCGAACACGGACATTTTCTATTTTCTGTAGCCTTTCGCGTTTAGCCTTCTTTCACGGACTGTGTTGGGCAGTTTTTGTTCAAGAAAACCCACTCATATGTACCCGTCCTTGCATAACTAACGTGTGGGACTTGTATGGTATCAATAAAATAATTTAGGTCTGGAGTTAGCCAAGACCTTCAGGCCCGAATTTAAGAAAAGTGGAGATGCATCCAATGCGCCCCCTTACCGCCAACATGTGTGCTCTGTATTTAATATACTGCGCAACATGGTGCATGGTAGGGGCAATAGCATCAACATTTTTGATGCTATTGATGTACTGTGCAGGATTAGCACCAAAAGTTTGGCACTAATCCTGCAGAGGACAGAGGGGCCCGTTAAGAGCAATGGTATGCCCCCTTTTAATGCCTGCTCTGTGCAGGGGTTAAAAACAGCTGCTAAAAATGGCACAGTGGAATCTCTTTTTTGTAGTCTCCCTAATGGGGGAATGCCCCCCTTGCATACATTATGCCTGGCGCAAGCATAATGTTATGCAAGGGGTTACAAAGTGGCGCAATTCATCAATTGCGCCACTTTGTAAATATGGCGCTGAGAATTTGGCCTCGTTGGGCCACATTACCGTCATAAAAAATGAAGCTAATATGGTGCAAGGAGGTGCTAGGACCTATTAAATCTGGGCCTTAGTTTTAGAAAAGACAACTCTTTAAAAAGTACATACCTATACTTACATAAAGGGGGTTTCTGTCAGCATCTTCTTTCAATGGTCTCTTGTAGTGTCGCTCGTTCACATTTTGCTTCTACCTAGTACAGCATGCAGCATGGGGCAGCAATGTGTTAGCCAACATCAGCCACTAGAGGTGATAACAAATTGCTTGTGCACAATGTGCACATCAGCTTAAAAACTTCACTTGAATACTAGAAACTAGAGGCCCAGTGTGCCTAAAACTTTAGTGCAAAAAGTATTTCAAGATGACCACTCATGCATGAACATGCTTAGGCAGCATGGGTAAAGTGTGACAACAAACCACTCAAAAACAGCTGACTTTTTGTCTGCATAGATTCACGCGGATGGGTGTCCATCTTGGAGTGATGAAGTGTAACAAAATAAACAAGCATTGGTAAAGCGGGCAGCCAGTGCCAATACTATTGCTTTGCCAACACTTGTTTCAACTAACCATGCTTGTTTTTTGAGTATAGACACTGAAGGCCTGATATAGATTTTGGCAGACAGGTACTCAGACACAAACGTGACAGATAACCTGTCTCCCTATTATGGTAGTGCATTAGGATAGGTTTATTAAGGCGGATGGAGTACTTCTATATCAAATTCTAAATCAGGCACTAAGCTCTCTATTTAGACAGAAGCAAATACATTATCTGGTCCCAGGTCTAATCTACATTACCACCTGTATGTATCTTTCACTGAGCATCTGCAGGATCATGCCTTAACTGAAAGGGCGGCCAGGTCATGGCAGGAAAATGAGGAGTGCAAACCACAGCAGCAGCACCTCCCTGGTGGCAAGACTGCCTTATAGAACAAATAACTAGCTGATAGATACTACTTTGGGGTGCTCTTCCTTCTTCTGCATCCCTGAGAACCCTGGGATTTACACCACCCTGCCATGCAGGCATGGTAGTGTGACAGGGACATATGTGTATAATGAATTGTTATTAATCAAGAAAGAGTATGCATTTCTCAGAGCCAGAGATCACCCACTTGCAATCAGGGCACATTGTAAGAGCTGCGTGGAGACAAAGTATTATCCAACTCTTCCATATTCTTCTACAACCATTGTCTGCCATGTACATTGTGTGAACATGTAAGTGGACGGCAATCAAAGGGGGTAAAGGGAAATAGGACATCTCCAACAGCTTTTGACATAAAGGGCTGTATTACTGAAATTGCACCGGCGCAGTCTCAAGGAGGAGTTCCCTCCGTTGCCTGCTGGGGCCATGGTTACATTGAGAACATTTTTCTTTGGCTCTCAGACAAAGTGGTGGCATGCAGCCAGCGTGTCTACCAATGGTACCCTTGGAAGGGGACCAAGGCAGTCCAATGGGTCCCCTAGTCATCTCCCTGCAGGAAGGTACAGTCACTCACTGTACCCACCTTCACAGTCATATATGCCCCACTCTTTGAAAGGTATGCTGTGTTGCCACTTACAAAGTGAAAGACAGGCTGGCTGCTTCAAACTGATGGTCTGTCTTTAACTAATGCACTCTATAAGGCTGACACAGGTTCATGGTTGCACTTGAGGCAACTCATTAACTCTAATTGGGCACACTGACAAGTTGATCTGTGACACAGACCAGGGCAAATGGCCTTATACATAGTACTTGCCCTGGTGTCGTATCTTGATCCTGTTCTTTGTGCTGCACAGATGCATAAGAGGTTTGCGCATTTCTTTTTACTGACTACAGGGCAAACATTAAGATGAAAACTTCCCAGTTTTTGTAAACAGCAGAAATTGGAAACACAGCACAGTAATTACTTCTTTGAGTTTCCAAACACTTCTGTCAGCAGCACATGCACTAATGTGGAGATTTGTCAAATTAATGGAAACATCAACTCAATGCTAAGAATGAAATGGTAAGTTAAAGGTACTGTACTTAAGACTTTAGGAAAAACATAATAATTGATAAACATCTCAAACTTAGGCCCCCACTTTACAGCACTATAGGGGTCATTACAACCCTGGCGGACGGTGTTAAAGCTGCGGAAATACCGCAAACAGGCCGGCGGACAAAAAAAGGGAATTATGACCCTGGCGGAAACCGTCAACAAAGACAGCCACTTTAACACACCGCCCGCCACGGTGATGCAAACAAGCAGCGCGGCAGTCACCGCCAACAGACAGGCGGAAGACAATGTACCGCCCACAGTATTACAACCCGCCAATCCGCCACCTTTTCCGGGGCGGATTCTCCGTGGATAAAAACACGGCAGAAACAGCTTTTGCTATGGGAAAACGCTCACCTGAACACATCCCAAGAGGAACGAGGACTCCATGGAGCCGGAACTCCAAATACTCCCTTCCCTTGTGTTTCTGCTCCTCTACGACCAACAGCTACGTAGGCGCCGAAGACAACGGTGAGTACTGCACCTACGACACGGGGAAGGAGGGTGGCAAAAGTTAGGGGGACACCCACCAAACACCCCCACCTCCACCCTCACATATTACAACATACACACCAATGCATTCACAAAAATCACAGTAACAACCCACAATCATCCCGGAAGAATGAAAACACAATGCGAAATTCGGTCAAACATTGTAATGTGGCAATATACATGTCATACAAAAATATACAGATAAATATTTGAAAATCAGTCATAATTATATACAATACGAGAAGTAGTGCAGATATGTAAATAACAATGTCCAAGCACCAACAGTCCAAAAATGCATGAGCGAGGCCCACAAAGGATACCTGACCACAATCGGAGAGAACACAGCCGGGGCATCAGATAGAAATACTACAGGCACCTCAGGGGGAAGGGAAAGGGGGGCACCTCAGCCGGATGACTGCAAAGCCAGATCCACAATGGGGCTCCATGCCCATTGATGTATCCTGGGGAGTGCAAAGCCACAGTCTCTCAAGTCTCTACAGTGGGTGGCTTGCCCACTGTACCATCCTGGGGAGTGCAAAGCCACAGTCTCTCAAGTCTCTACAGTGGGTGGGTTGCCCACTCTACCATCCTGGGGAGTGCAAAGCCACAGTCTCTCAAGTCGCTACAGTGGGTGGGTTGCCCACTGTGCCATCCTGGGGAGTGCAAAGCCACAGTCTCTCAAGTCTCTACAGTGGGTGGGTTGCCCACTCTACCATCCTGGGGAGTGCAAAGCCACAGTCTCTCAAGTCTCTACAGTGGGTGGGTTGCCCACTCTACCATCCTGGGGAGTGCAAAGCCACAGTCTCTCAAGTAGATGCAGGTCTATACTGGTACTGGGGGGGACTGGTGCCCAGACTGGATGAGTCTCCCCGTGAAAGTTCCTGTCTTGTCACTGTCCCAGCTGCACATGGGATAAGGATGCCTGATGTGGCGGGCCATTCATTCCTACCCGGTGCTTGCCCTGTTCAGCGGTGCTTTGCCATGGCGGTTCCGGACTGTTCAGCAGTGCTTTGACATGGCGGTCTTTGCCCTGTTCAGCGGTGCCTTGACATGGCCGTCTTTGCCCTGTTCAGCGGTGCTTTGCCATGGTGGTCTTTGCCCTGTTCAGCGGTGCTTTGCCATGGCGGTCTTTGCCCTGTTCAGCGGTGCTTTGCCATGGCGGTTCCGGACTGTTCAGCGGTGCTTTGCCATGGCGGTCTTTGCCCTGTTCAGCAGTACTTTGCCATGGCGGTCTTTGCCCTGTTCAGCGGTGCTTTGCCATGGCGGTTCTGGACTGTTCAGCGGTGCTTTGCCATGGCTGTCTTTTCCCTGTTCAGCGGTGCTTTGACATGGCTGTCTTTGCCCTGTTCAGCGGTGCTTTGCCATGGCGGTTCCAGACTGTTAAGCGGTGCTTTGCCATGGCGGTCTTTGCCCTGTTCAGCGGTGCTTTGCCATGGCAGTCTTTGCCCTGTTCAGCAGTGCTTTGCCATGGCGGTTCTGGACTGTTCAGCGGTGCTTTGCCATGGCGGTCTTTGCCCTGTTCAGCGGTGCTTTGCCATGGCGGTCTTTGCCCTGTTTAGCGTTGCTTTGCCATGGCGGTTCCGGACTGTTCAGCGGTGCTTTGCAATGGCGGTCTTTGCCCTGTTCAGCGGTGCTTTGCCATTGCGGTCTTTGCCCTGTTCAGCGGTGCTTTGCCATGGCGGTTCCGGACTGTTCAGCGGTGCTTTGCCATGGCGGTCTTTGCCCTGTTTAGCGGTGCTTTACCATGGCGGTCTTTGCCCTGTTCAGTGGTGCTTTGTCATGGCGGTTCCGGACTGTTCAGCGGTGCTTTGCCATGGCGGTCTTTGCCCTGTTTAGCGGTGCTTTACCATGGCGGTCTTTGCCCTGTTCAGTGGTGCTTTGCCATGGCGGTTCCGGACTGTTCAGCGGTGCTTTGCCATGGCGGTCTTTGCCCTGTTCAGCGGTGCTTTGCCATGGCGGTCTTTGCCCTGTTCAGCGGTGCTTTGCCATGGCGGTCTTTGCCCTGTTCAGCGGTGCTTTGCCATGGCGGTCTTTGCCCTGTTCAGCGGTGCTTTGCCATGGCGGTCTTTGCCCTGTTCAGCGGTGTTTTGACATGGCGGTTCTGATACGGACATTTGGCGTGTGGCATGACGTTCTCTACACTGGGCATTGGTGTGTGGCATGACGTTCCATCATTGCCCAGCGGGGCTGTGGCAGCCGGGGCCCTCCAGGGCACTGACTCCGGCGGTGGTCTCTGGACCAGTGACGATACTTGGGCCCTCCTGGGCTGTGACTCCGGCGGTGGTCTCCTGACCGGTGACGATACTTGGGCCCTCCTGGGCTGTGACTCCGGCGGTGGTCTCCTGACCGGTGACGATACTTGGGCCCTCCTGGGCTGTGACTCCGGCGGTGGTCTCCTGACCGGTGACGATACTTGATACTTGGGCCCTCCTGGGCTGTGACTCCGGCGGTGGTCTCCTGACCGGTGACGATACTTGGGCCCTCCTGGGCTGTGACTCCGGCGGTGGTCTCCGGACCGGTGACGATACTTGGGCCCTCCTGGGCTGTGACTCCGGGGGTGGTCTCTGGACCAGTGACGATACTTGTGCCCTCCTGGGCTGTGACTCTGGCGGTGGTCTCTGGACCAGTGACGACGGTGCTGGCGGTTGTGTTTCGACCGCCGGAAATGATGGCGCACTTCTCCGCCGTGACACTCACAACAGCCTGGGCAGACTTCCTCTGGCCCTTCCCCACCTTTGGTGGAGTCACAGCTGACTCTCCAATCCCCTTGGAACCCATGTCAGTTGTTTTCCCACCAGGAGTCTTAACATAGTCCCGTCGTCCACTCTCCAATTTTAGAGCCTTTACAGGGGTGGGCTGCCAGTGCCTTGGCTCCGGGTCCTACTGCCTGCCCTGGTGGCCGGTGCACTCCACAAACCTTGAACAGGCAACACTGGTATTGGAGGCTTTTTGGCTGAGGCACTACGATGGGACTGATGAATTGGAGGGGGGGGTTGGGGCAAAAAGGTAAACTTTACAGAGGGACAGTTTCTGACGAACACTGGGATGGGTAGCTGGAGGGGGTCCGGGAGTGGAGGAAGAGGAGGTGGTTGTCAGAGGTGTCACTTTTGGTGTTTTGGGTGCAGGTGCAGGTACTGGAGGCTGTTGTGAGGTGGATGGATTTTGGGTGAGTGATTGCCGGCGTTTGTGTACTTTGGGAGGGGGCGTCACAGACACACTGGGAGAGGACACAGGGGACGTGTAAATGGCAGTGGAGGTGGTGAGTGCAGGTGAGCGGCTTGTGGTGCTGGGTGTCCTTGTGCGATTCATGGTGCCTGTAGATGTGGTGCATGCAGGTGTGTGTGTAGACGAGACTGGGAGGGAGGAGGGAGAAGAAGAGGAGGGGGACACAGTGGAGGCAATGTATGTTGCTGTGTCTGTATGTGGGTGAGGCTTGCGTGAGTGCGTGTAGTGTGTGTGGTGCCTATGTTTGCTTGGGCTACTTGTGTGTGTTGACTTGTGTGCATGCTGGTCTGTAGGTGTGCTTGGGATGGGCTGGGGTACATGAGATTGGGTCTGGGTGGAGGAAGTTGGAGGGGGGAGGCTAGACACAGGGACAATGGCTGCCATCAGTGCTGAGGCCAGAGATTGCAGGGTTCGCTGAAGGACAGCCTGACCAGAATGAATGCCCTCCAGGAATGCATTACCGTGTTGCAACTCTCGTTCTACACCCTGGATGGCATTCACAATGGTAGACTGCCCAACAGTGAGTGACCTGAGGAGGTCAATGGCCTCCTCACTGAGGGCAGCAGGGGTGACTGGGGCAGGGCCTGAGGTGCCTGGGGCGAAGGTGATGCCCACCCTCCTGGGTGAGTGGGCATGGGGCGAACGCTGAGGGGCTGCTGGGAGGGCGGGCTGGTAGGGGAGGTGGCGGCTGTACCTGTAGAGGTGGGGGGCACAGATGGTGCTGCCACCACAAGGGAGCCCCCATCGGCGAACAAGTCCGTGTCGCTGCTTGGCAAACCGGTGGCCGACGTGAAGCTCCCCTCGCCCTCCGTCCCACTGGTGCATTCAGAGTCCGTGGTGTGGCCCTCCATGGCCATGTGGGATGCAGCTCCCTTGTGCTCCGGTGCCACTGTACCGCCGCATGTTGATGCTGATGTACAAAAGGACAGGGAGAGCAGAAAAAGGGAGGGAGACAGAAGAAAGAGAGTTTTAGTGCATGTATTACCGCTACCGTTGGCGGACAAGACAGACGCAGCAGCCCCCTGCATTACGCCGTGCTCCTGCCCTCTGCACATGCAATTTCTGGGATATGGCCTACATGTCAATGGTGGACATCTGCGCACATGTATGCCACAGGGACAACTGTACTTCGACTTGGCACTCTGCTGAGGTGGGGTAGAGTGCCACATGGCCTACATTACGGAGGGGCCTTGCCTACCTAACTCGCCCTGGCCTAGGGACACCCACAGCCCTCTTCCCCCACCCAGACCCCTCCACTGCACGCAAAGTCAGCAGAATGAGGTTGTACTCACCCCCTTGTGTCTGCTGTGATGCCCTCAAGCGCCCATCCAACTCCGGGTAGGCCACCGCCAGGATCCGGAACATCAGGGGGTCATGGTGCGACGGGCACCCCTCCCACGTTGGGAGGCCATCCCCAGCTGAGCCTCCGCCGTCTTCTTGCTGCAGCGGCGAATGTCCTCCCATCTCTTACGGCAGTGGGTGCCCCGTCTCTGGTGGGCCCCCAGGGTCCGGACCTCCTTGGCGATGGCACGCCAAATGTCCCTCTTCTGGTGGGCGCTGACCTTCATGACATGCACAAGGGAAGAGGTGTGCAACGCCAGCGAAGTTACCCCACAATCCCATTGTCCCAGTTTAGAGGTCAGGCAGCCGCCATTTCAGGGGCCCACATGGCTTCATTTACTACTGCGTCACACATAGCTAGGCCTACACTCAACACACATACGGGAAGGGTTTTTTGTGAGTGGTGTAGTCTTGTGTGTAACTGTGGGTACATACCTGGAGGAATAATGACTGGTTCTTCGCTGTTGTCCTTCGTAGGCACCGTCAGCTGGGACATATGAGAAGATGGCGGAATCCTCCGGTGAACCGACCAATGGTGGACCTGTTGACAATGGAAGAGAGACATGTCATCGTCA
Source organism: Pleurodeles waltl (assembly GCF_031143425.1). Lineage (NCBI taxonomy): Eukaryota > Metazoa > Chordata > Amphibia > Caudata > Salamandridae > Pleurodeles > Pleurodeles waltl. The sequence continues at coordinate 330,283,295 of NC_090442.1, forward strand.
CCTACCGGTTTGACCGTGCCACAATCCAGGAACTATGTACCCAGTTGGAGCCAGACCTGATGTCACCAATCCGCCATCCGACTGGAATCCCCCCTGACGTGCAGGTGCTGTCAGTGCTCCATTTCCTTGCAAGTGGGTCTTTTCAGACAACTGTGGCCATGGCATCAGGGATGTCCCAGCCTATGTTTTCCAACGTGTTGTCCAGAGTGTTGTCTGCCCTGCTGAAACACGTAAGGAGATACATCATTTTCCCTCAGGTGGAGGATTTGCCTTCAGTGAAAGGTGACTTCTATGCCCTTGGACATATCCCCAACGTCATAAGTGCCATTGATGGGACCCATGTAGCTCTGGTCCCCCCCCACAGGAGTGAACAGGTGTACAGGAACAGGAAGAGTTATCATTCAATGAATGTCCAGATGGTCTGTTTGGCAGACCAGTACATCTCCAGGTAAATGCTATGTTCCCTGGCTCAGTGCATGACGCCTACATCCTGCGGAATAGCAGCATCCCTGATATGATGAGTCAACTCCACAGGCACCGTGTATGGCTATTGGGGGACTCTGGTTACCCCAACCTTTCCTGGCTATTGACCCCAGTGAGGAATCCCAGGACCAGGGCAGAGGAACAGTACAATGAGGCCCATGGGCGGACTAGGAGGGTGATCGAACGCACCTTCGGCCTCCTGAAGGCCAGGTTCAGGTGCCTCCATATGACAGGTGGATCCCTATTCTACTCACCGAAGAAGGTGTGCGACATCATCATCGCCTGCTCCATGCTCCATAATTTGGCTTTGCGACGCCAGGTGCCTTTTCTGCAGGAGGATGATCCAGATGACGGTGTTGTAGTAGCTGTGGAGTCTGTGGAACCTGTGGACAGTGATGAGGATGAAGCTGAGGAAGAAGACAACGACAACAGGGAGTCAGTCATACAGCAATATTTCCAGTGAGACACAGGTGAGAACATTTTCATTTTTAGCATTACATTAACTTTCACACGTCTACCTCTATCCTGTTTCTCGATTTAAATCACTATTTGGAAACTGAGTTGTACCCTTCCATTACGGTTTCACAGGTGTGGTTACCTACGTGTCAACTGCTTGCATCCTTCAAGGGCTTGTGATGTGTGACATAGGTATGTTAGCCTTACAATGGTAAACCCATTATGACACTGTCATTGATAATACATATTTACTAAATCACAGACTGACTCCAGATTGTTTTGTGTTTCAAGGGTGTTTATTGAAGTGCTCTGAAATGTGAGGGGTTTGTAAAATGAGGATGGGTGATGGCGGAGGAATGTCCATGGCAGAGTCCAGTCTATTAGTCTCACAGGTGCACTGCCCATCTGGGCATAGGAAGTGGAGCTGGTGCAGTTTAAGTATGGACGGGGTAAGAAAGTGGGACAGTGGGAGGACAATCAGGGTGGTGTCATTTCCTGGCGGGGGTCTTGCCATCTTGCTCTGTCCTGTTCCTGGATCTCAGGGACCGCTTGCGTGGTGGTTGTCCATCTGCAGGGGGTGGGGTGCTGGTGTGTTGGTCCTGTGGCGGGGCGTCCTGTCCACTAGCACCGGCGGAGGTGGTGGGCAGTTCATCGTCCTGGCTAGTGTCAGGGGCCCCTTGGAGTGCCACGGTGTCCCTCAAGGTCTGCTGTATGTCCTTCAGCACCCGTACGATGGTGCCCAGGGCGGAGCTGATGGTCCTGAGCTCCTCCCTGAACCCCAAATACAGTTCGTCCTGCAGGCGCAGGGTCTCCTGCAACTTGTCCAGGACAGGCGCCATTGTCTCCTGGGAGTGGTGGTATGCTCCCATGATGGAGGATAGGGCCTTGTGGAGAGTGGGTTCCCTTAGCCTGTCCACCCCCTGTCGCACAGCAGCCCTCCCAGTTCCCCTGTGTTCCTGGGCCTCAGTCCCCTGGACCGTGTGCCCACTACCACTGCCCCCAGGTCCCTGTTGTTGTTGGGGTGGCGGGTTATCCTGGGATCCCTGTAGTGGTGGACACACCGCTGATTGACCTGTCCTGGGTAGGGAGGTTTGGGCCCGCTGGGTGGGTGCTGTGCTGGTGTTACCAGAGGGTGGAAGGTCGGTGTTGGGCTGTGCCTGTGCAAGGGGAACCGACTGTCCGAGGCCCACGATGGTCCGGGCTGGTCATCAGGATCCAGTAGGGCAGAGCGGCTCTTGTCACTGTGGGCCTCTTCTGGGGGTGGAGTGGTGTTGTCTGGACCCTCTGGTGTGGTGACAGTCCTTCGGGTTCCTGCAGGGGCATAAGAGCATGATTATTGCATGTGTGTGTGTAATGGTGTGCAATGGGTGGGTGTTTGTGTACCCCAGTGCAAGCATTCCTGTGTGTGGGTTTGTGTGATGATGGTTGGGGGGGTGTTCTGGGTATGTGCAGTGGGCATGCTTTAGTGAGGGGTGTCCATGCTTAGTTGTGTCATGCAGGGCTTGGTGTTGGGATGGGTGGTTTGTGTTATGGGTAGATTAGTGAGGATTTGGAGTGATAGGGGAGGGTGTGAGGGTGGGGGGGTGTGATAGCATGCAGGTAGGGTGGGGGATATGATAGTTAAGCTTTGACTTACCAGTGTCCCATCCTCCACCGACTCCTCCGAGGCCCTCAGGATGCAAGATGGTCAAGACTTGCTCCTCCCATGTTGTTAGTTGTGGGGGAGGAGGTGGGGGTCCGCCGCCAGTCCGCTGTACCGCGATGTTGTGCCTGGAGACCGTTGAACGCACCTTCCCCCGTAGGTCGTTCCACCTCTTCCTGATGTCCTCCCTATTTCTTGGGTGCTGCCCCACGGCGTTCACCCTGTCCACTATTCTGCGCCATAACTCCATCTTCCTGGCTATTGATGTGTGCTGTACCTGTGAGCCAAATAGCTGTGGCTCTACCCGGACGATTTCCTCCACCATGATCCTCAGCTCCTCCTCGGAAAAGCGGGGGTGTCTTTGGCATGACATGGGGTGGTGTGGGTGATGTGTGGGGTGGTGTATGTTGGGATGAGTGTGGTGAGTGTAGTGGTGTGTGGTGTTTTGTGCGTGGATTTTGTGTGGGTGATGGAGTTGTGTGCCTCTGTGTGATGGGGTTGTCTATTCTGTGCTCTCTCTCTGGCCTTCGTTCGTGATTTTTTGGTCGTAGGGGTTTGTGGGTGATGTGGGTGTGTGTTTTATGTAGTATTGATTGTGTGGGAGTGGTGATTGTATGTGTATCAGGTGTGTGTATTTGTAATTGTCCAATGTGGCGGTGTTTTGGAGATGTGTGTGTATTTTGAGCGCAGCGGTGTGTACTGCCAATGGAATACCGCAGTTGAAAGACCGCCACGTGGATTTGTGGGTCGTAATACCATGGGCGTGTTTCTGTTGGCGTGGAGGTGGAGGATTTGTTTCCGCCAGTTTATCACTGACCTTTGGTGTGGCGGTGTTGTGTGGGTGTCTGAATTTCGGCGGATTCCAAGATGTGTGTCATAATAGCTGTGGCGGAATACCACTGCTGCGGCGGTGTATTGGCAGTCTTCTGCATGGCGGTAAGCGCCTTTTACCACCAATGTTGTAATGACCCCCTATGTATTTTGCCAAGATACTCTTCAGATAGTTGCAAACAGATGGTTGCTAGAGACTTGGGGGGTCATTACGACCTCGGCGGTCTTGGAAAAAGACCGCTGAGGCCGCGGGAGACAGAATACCGCCATTGCCGGCGGTATTCCTGGCTCCCCATTATGACATTTCCGCTGGGCCAGTGGACGGTAACAGTGTTACCGTCCGCTGGCCCAGCGGAAATGTCACATCAACATTGCTGCCGGCTCATAATAGAGCCGGCGGCAATGCTGATGTGCAGCGGGTGCAGTAGCACCCGTCGCGCATTTCACTGCCCGAAATTCGGGTAGTGAAATGCGTGACGGGGCTATGCCTGGGGGCCCCTGCACTGCCCATGCCAAGTGCATTGGCAGTGCAGGGGCCCCCAGGGGCACCCCAAGTCCCCTTACCGCCAGCCTTTCAATGGCGGTGTGTACCGCCACGGACAGGCTGGCGGTCGGGGACTCATAATCCCCAGGGCAGCGGTGCATGCACCTCTGCCCTGGGGATTATGACCGCCAGGCAGAATCCTGGCGGGAAAGTGGAGGGGCCGGCGGTATGGCCGTGGCTTTTCCGCCACGGTCATAATTGCTGGCGGAACACCGCCAGCCTGTTGGCGGTGTTACCGCCAATTTACCACCGGCAGCCAGGGTCGTAATGACCCCCTAAGTTAGCGCTTCTCCGGCACTATTGGCCTCATTACGAGTTCGGCAGTCCCAGGTCCGCTTTGTTGGCGGTGGCAGTCCGACGGCCAACAGGCTGCCGGAGAAGACCGCTAAATTATGACATGGCGGTGTTCAGTACAGAATACAGACAAATCACAGCCGGCACCGCCACTGCTGTTCGGGCATCACGGATGACGGTAGCCACCTGCAGGCTGGCAGAGAACATGTTTCCATCTGACAGATTTTGAGGTTGCACACCGCCAAGGTTTCCACTGTAGTCGCACCACTACAGAAACCCAGGTGGAAACGAACTGCATAAAAGGAGACACTCACCTTCAGGAAGCCATACTCATCCGTGGCCACCATGGAACCATCCTGCTGCTCCTAATCGCCCAGAGACACCAGGATCAATGCCGAAGCTGACGACAGCAGCCGTGAGTACACACACTTACTTGTCACTGTTGTAAATTGCAAAGGTTTGTATGCTCACACAACATACCAATCATGAACGTGGGGCTAGGGCGACACACATACACGTAACCTGACACGCACACTCACATACAGCCACATACACACATGCACATACACAGTGCACACACTACGGCCATCACACACACATGCATGTCAAATACACACACTGACTCCCGGAAACACAGCACCGGCACAGTCACACACAACACACAACCCCACAAAACATCACTACAACACCACAACTGCAACACCATCGATGCATTGGCAAGCAACCACAATGGACACTACTTAGTGACAAATCACACATACAACACAGCATACCACCAATAGGGAACGAACACACGCAATCACACAACCATACAATGCGGCATTCGACATACACAGCAAACACACATCACAACATATCTGACATACCATGCACCAAACACGCACACAAAGCACACAAAGCAAGACAGTACTGCAACAAACACATGTCAACACAAACACCAACCAATACCATGACGACAACATGTTCCCAACATACACATGCCCATCACACAACACACACCCATCACTGGGGGACAAATGCACTGCACACAACCTCACATGCTGCCCAGAAAAAACAGGTAGCACAAGCACCACATATACACAAATACTCACACACAATGTCAGCCGTTCCCAAATATGCCCTCAAAAAAGAAATGCAGGACAAATATGTAATGTCAAAACCAACAACTTGTTGTTCCTAGATGTATTAAAAATTATATGCATTACTAAAACGCCCAAGGCAAGCCCAAATATAAATAGTGGAAAATGCACCTGGTGCACATCTGTATTCCCCGAACTTGACTCCCGACTGCCATGTAACCTCTACAGGTAGGGGCATCAAAGAGGCAGGCAGGCACCTCAGGGATTATCAGGAATTGGGGGGGATTTGGGTTTAGGCTTTGGAGGGGGTCCATTGGGCTTGGGCTTTGGAGGGGGTGGTTTAGGTTTCGGTTTAGGGGAGGGTTGGGTTGTCTTGGGAGGGGTAGACTTCTTGGTAGGGGGAGGGGCATAGGTACTTGCAGGGGGATAGGGCAGCCTTGGAAGTGGAAGGGACGGGCCTGTGGAGGGAAATAGATCATTTAGGGGTCTCATGGGGGGGAAGTAGGGAAAAGGTCAAAACATGAAAGGAACACCTTTTTACACACACAAGGATGATCATTAGAAGGGGGTTTGGGAGTGGAGGGAGTAGTTGTCTGACATATCGGTGTGGGTGTCGTGGGTGCGTGTGTGTGGTAGGTTTGTTTGTGGGTGGTGGGTTTCTTTTGGATTGGTGAGTGAGGGTGTTTATGTGTACAGGACTGAGGGGGGCGGTGGTGCTGGGGATGCTGTGGTGCATGGGTGTGTGTCTTTTGGGGTGGTGACTGCAGGTATGGTGGATGTGCTGCATGTAGGGGTGTCAGTGTCCGTGGTTTGTGATGTCTGCGGGTCTGGTGACTGGGGTAGAAGATGTCTGAGGGTCTGTTGTGGTGCTGTCTGTGGGTAGAATTAGTGTGGTGGCTGGATCTGTGAATGTTGGCATAGTGTCTGCAGGTGTGTCAGGAGTGCTGTTAGTGATGCTGGGGTAGCGGAGGTATCTTTTTTCTAAGGGCTGTTTGATTGGGCACTCAGCTGTAGCTGTGTTTAGCTTGCAATGATAGTAGGAGTAGGCCTTTCCATTGCTGTCATTGCCATAAACTGTTTCACAGTGGACATTCATGGTGGGTTAGATTGGTAGTTTGTTTCACAAGCATGACATCTCACTTTTGGTGCACTGTTCAGGTTTTCTTAATGGTGGGATATTGCCTTCTAGGATGTGTAGTGCTATCAGTTCCCAGTACTTCACATGCCATTTCCAAGGGTTGGTGAATGGTTTGGTAATTAAGGTTGGGTAAGGTGGTGAGGGAGCATGAAGTACAAAACAATTGGGTGACATGGATTTTGTGGGGACTTACCAGACTCTACTCCCCCAGGTATTCCTTTAATGCCTTCAGGATACAGTATGGTCAAGAACATCTCCTCCCAAGATGTGAAAGTAGGGGGAGGAGGTGAGGGTCCACCGCCAGTCTTGCTGACCGCCAGCTGGTGCCTGGAAGCCTTCCCCCAGAGGTCGTTCCACCTCTTCCTGATGTCCTCCCTTGTGCGTGGATAGGTGCCTACAGCATTGACCCTGTTGACTATTCTTTGCCACAACTCCATTTTCCTGCCTATTGATGTTTGCTGAACAGGTGTGGCTCTACCCTGACAATTTCGTTCACCATCACCTTCAACTCATCATCTGTAATACATGGGTGTTTTTGTGGGGACATGGTAGTGGTGGTAAAGGCCTTGAGGTAGTGTATGAAAAGTAGAAAATGGTACCAGAGGTAAGTGATGACGTGTAGGTGCTGTGATATGTGTGGATGACGATTGTTGTGTGTTGTCTATGTTGTGAAGGGTGTGTAATGTATGCGTGTTGAAATGTGTGTGGGTAGCAATAGTTATTGTAGTAAATCTGTGATGGTTATTTCTCCTCTGTGGCTGTGTGTGGTGTTTTGGTTGCAAAGGATTGTGTTTTGTGTAGGGGTGTGTTATATAGTGAAGTGTGTAGGTGTGTTGGGTATGTGGATGTGGGTCGGGTGTGTGACTTTCAAACTATCCAATGTGGTGTTGTGTTCAGTGTGATGTGAGTTGAGACTGCCACGGTTCGCACCGCCAATGGTTTTCAGTCATGGGAGAACCGCTGTCGTGATTTGTTGATCGTAATATGATGGGAGGATTTTTGTCAGGCTGGAGGTGCTGGTGGTGGGACCGACCCTTTTCGTCCTCCAATGTCCTGGCAGTTTCAGAAATTTGGCTGGTTTTTGTCGGACTTTACAGTGTAACCCTCAATGCGGCGGTCGGATGACCGCCAACATGGCGGTCTTTTGGCAGCCGCCACTGCGGCAGTCTTCCCAAAAGACCGCCAAACTCTTAATAACTGCCAAACTCTTAATGACATCTTTGGCCCAAGTCACAATCCTTTAAATCCTGATTCCTGACTGTTAAACTGTCACATCTTTCAAGCAAGGATAGCACTAATGTTTATTTATTTACTTGCAGTTTCATATAGCATGATATAGACCTGAGGGTATACGAGTGCTTCACAGTATGAACTTGGAAAGATGCAGTAGTGAAAGTAAAACATAGATCTAATCACAGCAAGAAAATTGCCTGCCATCACTGACACGAGGGGGAATTCAAGGACAACAAAACAGGAAATGCCACATATATAGTTCAAGGCGGAAAAGAAGGTAAACAGCCACAAACACCTGAGTGAACCCTGACCCAGTATTTTTGCATTGGCTTTATTCAAATATTAGCTATAACTTCCCAGAGAAGCAGATCAGTTGGACCTGAAAATTAGTTATGCAAGTAATTTTGAGCTACCTGATGCTTCAGTCTTCTCCTGAAGGCTTCAAAGAATAGGTTAGTGCAGATCTTTTTGGAAGGGAGAGGAACTAGTTCTATATCCTAGGTGCATATCTAGAGAAGGATCAAGAATTGCTTTTCTTTTTTTCAAGCATAGGGGTTTTTAGGACTAAGGGTTTAATGCCATACAGTAAGCGATAGCCTCCAGACAGCATGAGATTTCAGCTGCATATTTCAGATCGCTTTAGGAGTGATGCAAGCTGTTTCTCATATGCATACAGTTTCACTTGGAAGCCAGTTGAGTCAGGTGACCAAATGAGTGATATGATTTGAATGTCTTGCCCTTACTTAGATCAGTCTTACTATAACATTGAGGGTTGCTGTCATTAGGGCCAAGTGGAATTTAGGACATCCAGTGAACATTTCCATTGTCTAGTCTGGAGAGGACAAGCCATATTTTTGAAACCAGATCCTGGGAAGAAGGGCTTAACCTTTCGTAGAATCCTTAGAGGCTAAAGGGCACTTCTCGTAGTGCTTTTTAATAAGATTCTTGTCAAGAGTTATCCAAAGTGGTTTTGTGCATTCAATGGGTTGTCATCTTAAAATGTCTAGTGAGTCCCACCAGTCTCAGATCTTGGTCTGCAAGTGGGAGTGGGGATTTTTTTTATTTTTGGGGGGGGGGGTTTGGGGGAGGGCAGATAAGTGGAAAATCTGTTTTCTTTGGGTTTTGTTTCAGGTTGTTAGAGGATAGCCAAGCTTGGATATCCTTTTGTGTATTGCCTATAGGGATTATGTCTTCTTTGGAAGAGATTTTCATATATAGCTGTGCGTCTTTGGCATATAGATGGTAGGGGAGGCTCACAGCTTCAAGATTAGAGGCAGTGGTGCCCTATACAAGTTATATAGGGTAGGGGACAGTATTGTCCACCTTGCAGCAGCATTTGAGTGACAGAAGCCAAATCAGATACCAATTTGTTTAATTTAATTTGGTGTGAGCGTTTTTTCAGGTATGAAGAAGATCAATTAAGGACAGGACCTTTTATCCTCATTCTCTCTCCAAGGATATTGAGTAGGATGTTGTAAATGGCTAAGTCGGACACTGTGGATAGATCAAGGAGTACGAGATGGTAGGGGTTTTTCCTCAACTAGCACAACATCATCCATAATTTGTAGATTGTCTGTCTCCTTGCTGCATCCCGCTGAAGACTGATGAATGCTTATCAGGTTGTGATCAATAGTGTATCAATTGAGTTGAGTTGAGACAGTTTTCTAGAACTTTAGCAAGAAACGAGGTTTGTCACTGATGAAACTTGTTAAGATCATCTAGGTCAACTCTTTGTGAGGCCCCTTCAAGGAGTAGTTACCTGACCCACATTCAGGCAATCTAACTCATCACCTTGGACCATCAAGGAATTGATCAGCTCACCTGCAGTGTTTCTCCTTTATCCTCTTGGCCGCACCCAGCACCACCTAACGTCGCTCTTCTCTCCGTAGCCCCAGCACTTTCCATGTGGGACAGCCTCTCTTGCCTTGGTGAATTCATGGGCTGGTGGTTTGATTCCTGGGACTTGGAGCCATCAGGACCAACGGAGCATTAGACTCTTGAGGTACTTTCAGCGTTTTTCACGATTTCTTCATTGTTTTTCTGCCGCTCACAGTTTGAAGGTGGGAGCTCGTTTGTACACTTGTTATCGCATGTAAACTTTTTCCCTTCTTTTGTCCATGCCTGCATCTTCCCTCCCATTATTTGAGTTGCTGAGCTGCCTGAGTGGGCAGAGCTTTGAAGCCAGCACAAGCTCTGGGGATCACCATTTTAACATCTTCTTTCACACTCTCATCAATGACAGCAGTAGTAGTAGATGCATTACATTAGGTTTGAGGCAACTAAGGTGACTGGAGGGGTTGGCTTAGGACAAGGTTGTGTAAGGGGGCGTTGTCATCCTCCTTTGTGAGATTCCAGACTCAGAGTTACGAGTTACCTGCTACTCATTACCTTGGCAGTTCACAGTCATTCCCCATATCGATATCTAAGTATGTGAATGCTGAGGCAGCTGAGCTTGCAACTATAATTTACAAACTACAGCTCCAAGTTATATCTATTGTTGTGTACCAGTGACAGTCAGCAACAATAGCAATAATAGCAACAACCATTGCTTAAAAAACCTAGAGCTTTGTGGGTGGTGGTGGCTACGAGGTCCTGGGGAAGAGTGGATACCATTTTTGGCTATTTCTGACCATTGAATACTCACTGACATTCCCTGGTTTAGTTTGGCTTGGCCGATTGCTTTGTTGTTACCCATAGCCCTCTGCATGTGTTGTATCTAGGAACGGGAAAGTGCAAATTTGAGATCTCTCAGCCTAAGGGGTCTAAAACCACATCTACCACATTTGTTTCAGCATCTCCAGCTACCACGATGATCGATAGCTTCCTTGCCCTTGACAGTGGGGCTAATATTGAAGGAGATTGAACTGGCAGAAAGGCATTTGTCACTCACAGCAGGACACCTCCCCTCTAGTCTGGCTTTGGACTTATAAGGGCATGCCATTGTTGATCCCCCAGCTACCCATTCCTCACAACCTGAACTGGATATGCAAACCTCGCAGTCTCTTCATCTTGTTGAGCCCCCAGCAGACAAGTGCTAAAAGCTCTTGCCAACATCAAACTGTAAGAGATACACAATGGGAGAGTGTACACAATGGGAGAGTGTGCACAATCGTTACCTATTTCACAGACTGCACCAGAAGGAGCTGTCAATGATAATGTCACTTGATCAGGCCACTTTTACTGAGTGCACTTAGTTTTCCTTTATTTTAGATGCTAGGTTATCCTTTATCTATGCAGGACTGGATTTAATTGAATGCCGCCTGGGTAACACTGGGACAGGCTCTAGACCCTCAGTGGACATCTCAGGGGTGTTTCACTTCACCCCAACACCCCAAGGCCAATGATGCTGGCAATGGGCTCTTCTGCCTCTACGGAAGGGAAGGGTAACTTTAACCAATGCCCAGCCTTATAACCAATCTTCCACCTACTCTGCTATCTCCACGAGGGATATTTGGGCAATGAGAAGAGGATCTGAGGGAATGGGCTAGCGGCAACCAGAATCATTAACAATCTTGAGAAACCTTTCGGACAGAACCCCTCACCCCACAATTCAACTCCTTCTGGAAGCTTGCCGTTATGCAATTGTTCTTGCAAATGTAATACCACTCACTTCCCTCACTTCAGAATCCCAAAATCAGATAAAAAACAAAATCTCTCACTGGCTATATAGAAACGTGGAGTGCAAAAGACACTTGTTTGATGGTATTCTTTGGTATGAAGGGATGGGTGGGATGGCTCAGTGCAAATACTTTTCTGTGGAGATTGTGTAATAGTGAATTACAGGAACTAGGCTATCCCCAGAAAAATGTTGTTCCATGCTCATTATGCTCATCATGTTGCTTACTTTACAGGTCAAATCAAACTTCTGCCTTTGGCCTTCTTTTGTAGACACTTGGGGGCATATTTATACTCCGTCTGCACCGAATGTGCGTCAATAATTTTGATGCACATTCGGCGCAAACCTTGCCCCACATTTCAACTTTGCCGTCTGAGCCTGTGGACATCAAAATCCCACCAGGTGCGTCATTTTCTAGATGCGGGAAACCGCTATGCGTTAATGATATGCAAGGTAAGCGTTCCCGTCCCAAAAATGACACAAACACCCGTGCGTCGTATTGATGCTACCATGCAAAAATCCCGCACGGCCGGGAAGCGGAGTCAGAAAATGATGCGCAGCCCAATTTGCGTCAAAAATTAACGCCTGGGTCGGGGCAGGCGTTAAAATGGGGCAAACACACCTGTATTTAATGAAACCACACAGAAGCAACAGCAGAGCAGCAGAAGGAAGACATGGAGGTGTTTCTCATCCAGCGTGCACGCAGACTCAGAGCACAGCAAAACAACAGCAACTTCCAAAACACCAGCAGGGACCCCAAAGGCAACGCAGAAGGCAGGAGAGGGTATTCCGCACCAGGACAACCGTTCATGGCCTCAGGGAACATGACATCATCCAGAGGTACAGGTTGAACTGGAAAGACATTCAGCAGCTGCTGCGCAACATTGAGCCACAGTTGGCACCCAGCTTGCAGACACCCCACACCATCCCACCAGAAGCCAAGCTGCTAGCTGTACTACACATGTTGGCAAGTGGCTCCTTTCAAACCACTGGCGCCCTGGTTGCTGGGATCTCACAGCCATCATTCTCCGCCTTCCTGCCCAAGGTACTGGATGCCATCATCACACTCACACGTGCCACATCTGCTTCCCAAACACACAGCAGAAGCAGCAGGAGACCATACAGCGGTTTTACCTCATTAATGGATTTCCACACGTCCTTGGTGCCATTGACTGCACACACGTACGCCTTGTGCCACCTGCTGCAACTGAACATCTATACCGCAACAGGAAGCACACACACTCTATCAAAGTGCAGGCCATTGTGGATCACCAGAGATTGATCACCAACATCGTGGCAAAGTATCCTGGGAGTGTACATGATTCATTCATCTTCCGTCACTGTACCATCAATCAACACTTCCAGGATCGACGATATGGCAATGGACTACTTGTTGGTAAGTACAGAAACCTACTTATATACACACTGCACAGCAACCCTGTAGGACCAACAACACATACACCACAACAGCGACATGTGAACAGGTACACACTGAGGTTGTGACACCGCTAGGCATGTTTGATAGGTCTGCAGTGAACTTGTCACACATGTGAAATTAGTGTACAGTCAAATGTTAAGACGTCACTGATCACAACGTATGGAGATGTTTGGCTAATTGTCACCTTGCAAAATGTTGGCGTCTCACTGATGTTTAAATTAATCTATTGCATATGTCTAAAGGTATGGGATGTCCAGGGTACATAGATGCTAATGTGTTACCACCACTGTCAATTTGAATCTGTGTATGGAACTATCATCTCACCCCCATTGAAGACACAGGGACACCTGTAACACAAGTCACAATGCTAGGGAGTACACACTGTACTGCAACTCCCAAAATATACTGCTGACAACCGGTCAGCAGGCAAACACTCGTTCAGCCAAGGAAACAACCCAATGCTGATGGTACATCCTAGAAGCCTAGGAATCAACACAATAACACAAAAGAGTCACAGACAACACAAGACAACTACTTCCATGCAAGGTGAATGGGGCAAGTTACATCAACATGATCTCAATCATTTTCTCTTTCAGCTGATCAGGGGTATGGGATCCAGCCATGGATTATGACACCATTAGGCAACCCAAGCACTGCAGCAGAGCGTGCCTACAATGAGGCACATAGGAGGACACGCACCATAGTCGAGAGGACCTTTGTCATCCTGAAGTCGAGATTCAGGTGCCTCTACATCACTGGTGACAGCCTCCTATACTCACCAGAAATGGTCTGCAAGATCATTTTAACATATGCCGTCCTGCACAACATTTGTGTATGAAGGAACATTCCCCTATTAGAACCAGAGCCACAAATGCCTGAAGAGGAGGGAGAGGAAGATGCTGGCCACCAACATGAGGGGGACCAACCAAACACAGCTGCAGGATTGCGTAGGCACCAACATATTGTCAACAATTTCTTTTGAATCAACTCACCATCACCACTGTATCAACATATGCAAATAAACACCTATAATAATCACCATATCATGGTCTGGGTAATCATTTTTGCTCACCTTTATCTCTAACTATCAGAACAAGAGTGTAGCCTCATGGAGCATTGCTGATATACCGATCAGGACACAGAAATTTCCAAAGCAATTGTGATGCGTATTATTCAACAGTCACATTCACACACACTGTAAATGACATATATCCTGTACATTCCACCTTTGAAGGGCAATAGCAGAGGACCACACCTATTTCACACATACTGTACATGTTAGCAACATGATTCTTTGCAGCATATGGCACACAACTAAGACACCATCAGTCAATGATGGAACAAAATGCATCATACATGAGGCAGGGGATGTGCAATCGCAACAGTAACATTAATGTATGGCCACACCCTTGACAGCAGTAACTGTTACATCACCTATCTTTGCAAAGACCATGTGTGACTAGAATTCCATATAAGCAGAACATAGAGAGCACAAGCGCCACAGCTATGACAAGCTTTGGGCACATGACATTCCATGTACATGTCAGCCCATGTCATAAGTTCTGACACACCCATGTTCCTGGTCTCACCCCACCCGTCTTAAGAGGTCCCTGGAATGGTAAATGTGTACCCAGATATTCCCTCCTTTACACACACACACAGACTAACAATATTAATCCAGTATGCTTCACCCTTCAGTATGGTATGCCATAGTCATTGTACATCTGTCTGCATGTACGTCAGGTTCAATAATGCACTGGCTAGTAGTCTCTAAGCCCTGTTCTCACCTGTAGTTTGCGTCCCATGTGAAAGGTACTGTTAGCCATTTGAACTCAAATCTCACCTACAGGACTTGTGAGAAACTGATGCAGCACACACCTGTGAGCACCTCCATGCAGACCAGCCATTTGAACATGCACTGCCTTTGGAGATGCTTGGAACAGCATAGAAGCTGACATTTTTTCGATTACACTGTTATGCATTGCTAGAAAAATAAGCTGTGTAACACAGCCCCTGGGTTTATGTGTCACCTTCTAAAACACAGGACAAAATACAGTTTTCCATGTCAACTGTCTTGTTCTTCCTCCGACCATTCTTATTCAGACCACTGAGTATGTACCTTGTGAAATTGCTGGATCCTGATTGACCCTGCATCCTGTCATCCTGACTGGCACCTGTCTGTGCGTTACCCTAAAGGTTCCTTGTGGCTACAAATGTATCATCCCAACCCTCACATTCCTCCGGGGGTATTTTGTCAGGTGGTTCTTCAATGCATACTCAAATAAGTTATTTAGCATAATCTTCTTATTTATCGTACCATAATTGGGAACTTGTCTCCAAATACCCAAATCATAGCCTATCCCTTGTCTGGGTCTCATGTATGCATGAGCGACAAAGTGTGACAGTGTACCATGGCCGTATTCACAGATTGGGTATGGTGCCTCCAGCAGAACCAGCAACCTCTGATAATGTGCATGAAAAGTCCACACATGTTAGGGCCCTGACAGTTCACACGCTGATTCACATTGCTCACAACATATTAATGGGCTGTGCGTGGTGAATAGCTGCGAGATTAATCAACACAGAGGCTATGATGTTCCCAGATGCAGTGGGAACTTTAGAGGCCAACCTGTGTACAAATGTTGTAATGACACCTGCCGGTACAAGACTCCTAAAATATGATCTCATTCAGCACACCAAGGTTGCCCTGTTGACAGTCTCATACCACGTCTGCAGTGACAGGGTGGGAACATCCCCATGTGGGTTCTTATATCCTCATTGGCTTTACTTCCATTGATCTCCGAAGGATACTCAGTATATACAGGAATAGCCTCCACTGACTCATGACTAGACCTGGACGTAACTGTGACAACATAGACCCCTAAAAATATACAGGATCAACATTGGCCCACTCACATGAACCAGACACCTCTGTGCTATTGATCACTGGAAATATGTGGCCACGTGCTGCTTGGTCTGCCGGTCCGCCACTGCCACAGAAGAGTTGTGGCTCTGTCATATGACCACAATTGTGGCATGATATTACAATTGTGGTTCACCTTTGGCTTTCCGTGTCAATAAGACGGTACCCTCTTAGTCAGTACATGTGCCTGACTCATGGTGGGTTCACCAACAAGTGCCTAGGAAGCAGTATCCAAAATTCCAGGGCATGTGATGGGCAAGTTTTGGACCTTTGACATGAACAAGCGTCTGCTATCTATCCGGTGCATGCTTTGTCATTTGTGGTGTTTACGTTACCCAGTAACTACAAAGTGCACACAGCAGATGTTGCTACATGTATCACTAACACATGTCCTCTCTCATTTCCACACTGACTTGCATCTGAGGGTTGGACACATTGACTCCACATTCATACAAGCATATTTGCAATAATGCATCTTGTGATGCTCACACAGTGGGTCAACAACAATACTAGTAGCCAATGCACACACATTGAGCCATAGGCATTGAGGTATTGAACTTATGTGCATCACCATACTATCCTCTACTGACGCCAAACATGCCCAATTTATGCAATACAGATATGTAGGCCACACGTTTGGCCATCTATTGCGTCAGTCAAGAGGGAAAATCCTGTACATGAAGAAGCAGATCATGGCCTTCAGTAGTATGATGTGTCACATGTGCCCATACACCGTCATGACCAAAGTGGGTGCAATCAGCCTATCTCAGTATTGTCACAACTTTATTATTACATTAAAATGGTAAAATGACTCAAACCCAGTTAATGCCAGAAATGTTGCTGCATACACGTAAAAGAATGATGCACGTGCGTCAAAAAATGACGCTTATGGCCGAAAAACGATGCATAATGCCCTGAAATAACCATTGCCCCTGAGCTGTATCTTCCACACTGTATCTCAGAAAATTGGTTAAGTGTGAAACTATTTCCAAACATATGGATGCGGGCTCAAATCTACTCCTGTGCGTCGAAAAAAATGACGCGCAGACTGTATACGTCAAAATATTTTGACGCATGATGATGAAAACGCCTGCCATTTTAGGCAGGAAGTGATTTAATAGGATATCCTGTTTACAGATTATGTACAGTGGGTGTACTTTCACTTTCACTTTGCAGTCTGTGATATTTCCTGACTGTGTGGCTGTGTCTCAATTTGTCTCTGTATATTTAGTGAATTTGTCTCCTTTGTGGTCTTTTTATTGTCTTTTTGTGAATAAAAACTTGTTGTAGTATCCTGTCTGAGTGTTTTTTGTGTTCATTTGTGTTGTAAAGTATTGTCTTTGTTTTGTTGGGAGTCTGTTGTGGGTAGTTTTAGTTTGGGTAAAGTTGGGCTGTGTTAGTTGTTTATTTGAAATTTTCCCATACACCGTCATGACCAAAGTGGTCCCCCTATTCTCCTTTGATCCCCTTTCTCTTCTGCTACAAAGATGTTGGGTAGGCCTCGTCTTGGCAAGATGGGAGAGGAGGAGCTGGGTGGATTCATATGGCTGGTGTGCTATTTCCTACCCCTAATGATTGAGGCAGGTGGGCGGGTGATACAGGTGTATCACACTGAGGCACGGAGGCTCAGGTGGGCAAAGGTGTTGCATCATTTGCAACGGATTTATCAGACACCAAGAAATGACTGCCAGCTGAAGCACCGCTGGGCTCACCTTGTCTCCAGGGAGCAAGATCTGCTGGACCATCTGGGGATTGTGATTGGTGGCCCTGTTGGTGAGTACAAATCATGTCAATGTGCACGTTTAAATGCTCTGTAGTGACATCAGCTGATTTTTACAATATCTGCCGGCAATGTTGTTGAGTGTGTGGAATGCTTCTGAAATATACAGGGTCATATATCTACTTTGTTAAGGACCACAATTGCTAGCTGTCAGGAAGCAAGAGCTCCGCAAGCTTACTGAATACATTTGCATTATTTAAGTTAGTGCTGCCTTTGTGTCAAATAGCAACACAAATCAGGAGCCACTTACGTATAAACATAGGCCACAGTTGCCTGTGAGGTATAGAAATTTCCAAATCATTACCATCATTTCTTGATGCAACAGCTAGACTGACTTTTGAAACACAACATGAGGTGGAAAATGAGTGCAGGCTTCACGTCAATTGATGATAGCAATTTGGCCCGAACATATGTCTCATGAGTGTCTGTTGAGATTGTAAGGAAACCGATCATGGAGATTCCAAAAATCTTAGGGATTATTGTGTCCCTCCTTCATTTCTGATACATGTCTGATCTGGATCTGGACACATAGGGAATAAGTTCTAGCTGCGTTAGGTAACATCTTAGACTGTTATTTGGAGTTTGTAGTGCCACATTTCCATTAGGGATGGCTGGCCAAAGGTATGCACATGGGTTCATATCTCTATGGTTGGTGCTACTCATCATAGCTGTGCCACATCAAATGAAGAAACTGTAACAACATGAGGGCTAACAACTGTCCCTGCCCCTCTGTACATTGTACCTGTGTGTCATAAATTTGTCATGGTCACAATGGCTGGTTCACTGGTAATGCATTCCTCACGGAAAGTGGCTCTGGATGTCTCTCATGGATGCAGATGAAGAGACGAATACACTCTATTATTATGTTTGCTCACTAATGAAGGAGCATGTTTGCCAACACATGATAGTTAGGGCCACTGCATGTGTGCAGATATGTGTGTATCACTCACTGGAGACCGATGGTATGTACATGTTAGCCGTGCTATGTAGGATGCAGTATCATCATGTCTGAGAGGCTTTACTTTCTGATGTAATCTTACACATAGTATTTGTCTTTTGGAATTGTTGTACAGTGCACAGACATTGAGCACATTTCTCCCTTCCATGCCTTACAGGTGGACTGGCACCCTACACTGTTGGCGAAGTGGCTCGATTCGAGGACCCAGACAACTCCAGTAAGTGTTGATGTGTCTGTTATGTGCTGTGTTTGCTGGTGATGTGTGATGCACTCCTGTGTGTTGGATACATAGCAAGGTGTGATGGGCTGGCCAATCATTTGCTTTGTTCCATGAGTGGAATATCATTTTATCACCATCTTTGAGTTGGCCAATCCTTATCCTATTGTCTTATTTAGGTATTCTAGGTCAGTCCTGTAGGCACGGCAATGTGAATAGGGATGAGTCATGTGAATAAAACTTGAATCAGAAAGAGTCGCACTAGACCAAATTAGTGAATTAGTCAGCCAGTCAGACCCATATTCTCCCATATTGGGGCTGCCAAATGCTTACCCACAGACTTCTGCTTCCCAATTCACTAATGTACTTATTAAACTGTAGGTTAAACTTCCTAGCAGCATGTAGCTCCACATGTAGTGATACGAGTTTGTGGCACTTGAGTGCAATAGCCTAGGTGTGCATGCAACTCATGGCCAGGGGTGTTCTTGCATCTCTGTGTTTGTTGTAAGTCATGGCTTACTGGTAGTAAATGATGTGGACAAAGGTCTGCATTTCCAAACATGAGTGGCGATGGGATTGGTCAAGGGTTTGCTGTCTCCTATTTGGAAATCCTCCTTACCTGTGGTGTGTGTGCTGAGCCAAACACATGTCCAGCTTTCCAAAGCTTCCTGGGTGTCCTTGTTGTTAGAAATTATTAGTTGTTAGTCACCCCCCCTCAAACACAGGCATAGGTTTGGGAATAGTGTACCTAGGACTGATGATATAAGTTTGGTACATAAACATGTAAATTAGAGAATCACTTATCAGAACCTAGGGCCAGATGTACGAAAAAACCAAATTGCGATTTGCAATTTGCGAGTCTCTGCGACTCGCAAATTGCAAGTCGCAATTTGGGATGCAGAAAGGTGTCTCAGACACCTTCTGCAAGTCGCTATGGGGTCGCAAAGACCCACCTCGTTAATATTAATGAGGTGGGTCGCAAATTGCGCACTCGCTAACATGGAGGCCTGCTGACGTCAGGCCTCCATGTTAGCGACCTGCTGCTCAATAAAGCAGGTTTTTTTTTTTTTTAAATGTAGCCCGTTTTCCCTAAGGGAAAACGAGCTGCATTTTAAAAAAATCCGAAACCTTTTGTTTCGGTTTTTTCAGGGCAGGGAGTGGTCCCTTGGACCACTCCCTGCCCTGAAAAACTATTTTTGGGTGCAATCACAAACTGGAAGGGGTCCCATGGGGACCCCTTCCAATTTGCGATTGTGTTACCATCCACTTGAAGTGGATGGTAACTGCGATGCCATTTGCGACCGCATATGCGGTCGCAAATGGTATTGCATACCATTGCGAGTCGCAAATAGGAAGGGAACACCCCTTCCTATTTGCGAGTCGCACATGCATATTGCGAGTCGGTAACGACTTGCAATATGCATTTGTGCATTGCAAACCCACGTTTGCGAGTCGCAAACGGCGATTTTCGCTGTTTGCGACTCGCAAAAGGGTTGCTACATCTGGCCCCTAGTATACACACTCATGTTTAGCACATGATTACTATACTGGCAAGTCCATTTACAACTTGCAGATCATGTGGCCCTAGATTTCCATCCTGTACAAAGACATTTGTAACCCTGGCAGTGGAGGAGGATGTGCAGCATGATTGTTAGCTGACAACTGGCAGAACACAGATGGCAAAATCATGGATGTTGTTACCCATCTTGTAGGGTTTGGATGTGCTATGTGTGATAGGACCTTTGTAGGCTGACTTGCTATGTACTTCCTCAGGGACAATCAATGATCTGTATGATGATATGAGTTGTTACAAGTACAATAGATGTATTGTCTGATTTACTTCTTGTGCCATTTCACACAATGCAGTACCTAATGGTAGATTTTCTATTTGTCTTAACAGCTGCAATTATGACACCCATCCAGGTCAGGGAGTTTCAACGGCGGGCAATGAGGTACCAACACATACTTCAAGTTTAGTCTGGGTACCGAAAGATGGCCTGCAGATATCGCCATGAACGAGCCTCCAGAGCCATAAGGCAGACCTTCTTTGCTTACCACAACCATCACCAGCACCACCACCACTACCACCCAGGTGGCACCACCAGCAGCTGTGACCGTTGCAGGAACATCCACGGCAACTGCTCCAGGCCCTAGCACAGCACCACCTTCATGGCAGCCCACAGCCATGGACACTACACGGCCCCATACTTCCTCGGCTGCCACCCAGACCACCCCAGCTGCAGCCGTTGACCCTGCTGCTTGTGGACAAATGCGGGTTTAGGGGGCTTAGTGTTAGGTTAGTATAGGATGTTAGTTTAGTTAGTGTTAGTGGGTGGGGGGTGGGAGGTCCAGAATATTTCTACTGTTTATCTGTAAGTGTGTGGGTGGGTGGGTGGGTGGGGGGCAATGTTGGGGTACTTGTGTGTTTAAAAGAAAAAAAAATGTAAAAGAAAAAGTTACAAAAAAATATATATTTGTTTAGTATAAGCGAGTATGTGTTTAGGTTATTATCTGTTGTCCTCCATGAGTCCCATCTCATAAGGGGGGGGGGATTGGTGTTTAGAACATTTTGTTAAATGTGATAAGTAAGTTTAACTTAGGTTAGTTAGGGACAGTTGTGGGTAATGAGTAGTTAGAGTAGATTAGGGTAGGTAAGGCTTTTCCCCCAGTTTTCACTTCTGTTTTTACTGTTAAATAAATATGTAGGTAACCCTTTACAGTATGTGTCACATGCTTGTAGATCAGGGCCTTGGCATGAGTGTACAGTGTTTCTTTTGTATTTGGCGGAGGACCGCGGGAGCACCGCCGACAGGCCGGCGGTGCTCCAATGGGGATTCCGACCGCGGCGGTAAAGCCGCGGTCGGACCGGCACCACTGGCGGGCTCCCGCCAGTGTACCGCCGCCCCATTGAATCCTCCACGGCGGCGCAGCTTGCTGCACCGCCGCGGGGATTCCGACCCCCCCTACCGCCATCCAGATCCCGGCGGTCCGACCGCCGGGATCCGGATGGCGGTAGGGGGGGTCGCGGGGCCCCTGGGGGCCCCTGCAGTGCCCATGCCACTGGCATGGGCATTGCAGGGGCCCCCGTAAGAGGGCCCCTACATGTATTTCACTGTCTGCTGCGCAGACAGTGAAATACGCGACGGGTGCAACTGCACCCGTCGCACAGCTTCCACTCCGCCGGCTCGATTCCGAGCCGGCTTCATCGTGGAAGCCTCTTTCCCGCTGGGCTGGCGGGCGGTCTGAAGGCGACCGCCCGCCAGCCCAGCGGGAAAGTCAGAATTACCGCCGCGGTCTTTCGACCGCGGAACGGTAACCTGACGGCGGGACTTTGGCGGGCGGCCTCCGCCGCCCGCCAAGGCCAGAATGAGGGCCTTTGTGTCCTATGCTGCTAACGAATCCCAACTGAGCTGTAACATTGGCAGCTACCCCAAAGCTATTTAGCAAAGATTCAGCCATTCATTGCAACCACCAATCACAGTTACTATGGATCCCAAAGTGTTTTTTTCTTCGTAATGTATGTTTTCAATGTCACATACTGTGCATCCAGATTTAGGATTGGAGACACTGTGTTATGTCTGACTGCAGTCTCATGACCAAGGAAACCCTTATATCGTGAGTGGTAGTAAGCTCTCTTACAGTATAGTGTACATAACTCACATAGATCATTTGTTACACTGTTCAGCATGATTACTTATTTGGATGTAAACTCAGACACCTCCATTCATGCAGTTTGGTGAGTGTTCGTTTATATTTGTGGGCAATGTTACATATGTTAGTTTTGAATTGAAGCAACATTTTGAAGGCACTATTTTATGGTTTAGATATCCCTTGAGGAAGCGTTATTCTGACCAACACAGCATTATGGTGTATAGTTTCTCTTTTCCTTAGAAATTACCCTCAGGAAGGGCAGAGTATGGTAGAATCCAGGCCACTGTGCATAGTTATCAGCCCACATTATTTCAGGACAGTTGTATTGACAATCTATGATATTTGACAGGAGGCAAGATTTAGTGATCTACTGCATGGTTGATGTGTCACATTACACAGAGACAAAGTTGTTGTGTAGGTGCTATTTATTTAAAAGTGCTGTAGTGCTATATGTACAATGTCCATGATTGTGAGTCCATTATGGTGACATCTTCCATTGTGATCCTACACAAGTGCAAAAGGACATGTCATTGGACATGCTGGGGTGAAGTGTCAGACAGTGCAGAGGGACAGGAATTGCCAATGCGTTATTGAGAGACAGGCTGACAAGATAGACAGTGGTTTGCAGAACAGTGCTTGTGTACAGCTGTTGCAAGACTGGCATGTTACAAAGCGCAGAACCTTGGTAATAGGTGGCCATGTGGCATGGACTAGTGCGTCCTGGTACTTTTACGTGTGAAGGTGATCTGTTCCTGGTCTTCATCTTCTGATGTGTGTGTTGCCTCCTATGCTCCTGGTGGTGGCGGTTGTGAAGGGGCAGCACACACCTCAGTGTTTGAAGACGTGAAGTCAGACATCCCGGTAGCTGCTACCTGTGGGGATCTTAAGGGCAGTAATGCTGCAAGGAGGATCTACTGGTTCTTAAGAATAGCAGCCACATCACGATGGTAGACAGCTAGGTCGGCCCTGAGGGGTTCAATGTTGCATTTGTGCACGCGTTGACAGGATTGCTGTTGTAGGTGTTGGGTCAACTGTGTTACAGCTGTTCTGATTTCCTTCAGCTTTTTTTCTACTTCCTGCAAGATAGTTGTTCGCCCTTGCATAGCTGCTGCCTGTTCTTCAGTTGACATCATGCACGAACGCACCCCCTGTAGGCTGGCTGCCATAGTTTGCATCCCCACCCGCACCTCCTTGGCCAGCTCCCGCTGTACTCCGACTACAGTTCTCTCAAAGCTGGTGCCGGTGTCTTCAGAGTCCTCAGCTGTATTGGAGCTGGCAGGTCGTACAATTGGGGTGGTGGGTGGATCCTCTGTGATGGCTGCTGTATCTGTGCTCATCCTTGTGACTGAAGGTGGGGTCTGGAGGGTTCCAAGGACCATTTGGAGGGTCTGGTGGCTGATGTTTGTCATCTCGTCATCCATGTCATCAGGTTAGTCCTGGACAGGCATATCCGCAAGAGATCCATCGTCCTCTGCAATGAAATATGCTACAATTAGTTTGTCTGTGTTGTGGCATTTGTGATGTGACATGCCTGCCATGTGATGCTTTTCACATTGTGATCTTGGTTCCTGTTCATTGCTCCAGTCTTCCAGATGGGCATTCTCCCAGGCCTGTGCCCCACCTGCATGTCACATGTATTGTGGTCAGTTTGTGGACTTGTCAGCATCATCTCCTCTAGGTGCTGGTTCTGGCCAAATAGTGAATTGCCACCTTCTTGTCCTACTCAACCCTCCCCCTACTTCCATTCTCATGGTGAGGCCTTTAACTGGCTGTGGGTGCTCTGAAGGCACTAGCAGCACACTTAACAACCTGGAACTGCCCCAGTCTCTGATCTTTCACATCCACCTATATGTTGTTGAAATGTAGCGTATACTATGCATTGCATTGTTATGGCACAATATGGATGTCAGCATTGGTTATGTGTACAGCTGATGTTGGGGAATGTGTGGGACATTGGATTGCCCTGATAGTCGTAGCAGTGTCCTATTTCCTCCTCTGATTGTGCAGGTGTATTTCAGTAACCAGTTACATGTGTCCTCCCCCTCAATGCTGTTGTCTGAGCAGTATGACATTTGAGATGTTGCATTGTGACCCAGGCACAGGATGGACCCTGACATTTGCAGCATGGGTGTGACATTAGTGCTGTGTACCTCCTAATGTTGATGACATTGGCTGATGTTTGCGGCAATTATGGGCATTCACATTTGACAGGACTGGAACATTTGTCTTGTTTCAGGGCATTGTTAATGTTGTAATCCTAAACCCTCTAATTTGGGTGTTTATGATCCATGGGGACGTTACTGCCATTGGCTACTTGACCAGCACACACAGCAGAGTTGGTAGTGACAACTGTTGTCAATGTTACATTCCTGTTGTCGGTATAGCTAGTGGTTGTTAATTGGGCCCTAATTAATGTAGGGAGTATAGTGGCTGACGTGTGACGGGATGTCAATTTGACGTTGTACTCTTCCCTCCTGCCCTGGCTTTACCTTTGGAACATCGTTGGCATGGCAGCATACCCCCATGGAAAGGTTGTTGGTGTTTTGTAATGGTGTGCCTCAGGTTTTCTCAGAACGGGCCATGCCCCCGTGCCGTGCCCCTTTACCCATGCGACTCCATGTATATGATGACTTACATGCATTGTGTAGTAGGTATTCCTCCTCTGGTTGCAGTTAACATTAGTGCATTTTAATTCCCCATGCGACTTACCCTGCATGTGCGTTGTCTCCTGGTAGTCTGCACTGTCCTGTCCTTGAATCCCTGTGACGATTTCCTCAGGGATGACGGCTGCAACCATCTCCTCCATGTGGTCCAGGACCTCCTGTGGTGCTGGACTCCCACCTCCAGTCTGCAGTGCTGCCTTCCTGTTCCCGGTTATCTTTTCCTTGGTCCTCCACTTGCAGTCATGCCAGCGTTTCTTGCACTCGATGACTGTTCTGCGTACTTCTGCCACACTGTTAATCTTGTCAACAATTTGTTGCCATATTGCCTCTCTCCTACTGATTGGCAACTTTGAGGTGACAAACAGTTGGTGCTGGTGTTCCATCACCTCTTTCACCAGAATTTCCTGCTCCTCTGCACTGAAGCGACACTTTCTTTTCTTCTTCTCCCTGTCGTGGGTCTTGTGTGGGTCCTCCTGGCTGGTTCCTGGTCTGTTGTCATCTTCGTGGGGTCTGTACAGGCATCTAGGATCCATTTTGGCTCTCCTCTGCTGAAATGGCTGTGTTTGCGGCGTGTTTTGATGCTATTGCGTCAAAAAACGCTGCATATCCGGTTTGGCGGTGTCATAAATCATCTCACAGTCATTTCCGCCGCGTTAATGTTGTTTTCCTTTACGACGTGACGCTGTGGTGCGCGTCAAAGAAAATGACTCACACCTGTGGGTTTCGCCGCCGTGCGTCAAAGTGTAAATTTGACGCCCGCACAGCGCACAAAAAATGGCGTTAGTCAGCGGTAATATTTTTGACACAAAACTGCATTGGCGCAGTTTTGCATCAAAAAGTATAAATATGGGCCTTGAAATCAGCAGTACAAGGCTGTCTGTTGTGCCCACGTGCCCTACTGTTAATCGTTTCTCTGTACTGTCTTCCGTCTGCCACCTTAACTCATCATGGCTCTTTACAATATGAACATAACTATGCAGATATTTCATTCTACTTAGCTATTATATCAGATGGTATTTTGAAAGGGGACGAGATGGACCTCAGTAAAAAAAAAAGTCCCTTTTCCACTGACATTGAACAGGCACACCAGTCAGGTATTGATTGGGCTTTTACAACAAGCCCGCCAAGCAAGAAACAAGGCATTCCTTGTCTCTTGAAATGTGGCTGGGTTAAAAGCAAAGTTGACCGACTTGTAGAGCCACCCAAATCATCATTTAGGTAGCAATTAAACAGGGAGACATGAGAACGACTGTGGAAGCCAGGGCGAATAATAAATATGCACAGTACAGCAAAAAGAGAGCTGGACAGGGGTAGGTGGGAAGATCTTTTAAATGCAGCCAAGGCTAATGATGGGAAGAGCGTCTGTCATATAATGAGAGAACCACATCCAGTCCAAGGACTGGGTAAAACATTTCGGCCATATTTATACTTTTTTAGCGCCGCATTTGCGCCGCATTTGCGCCGGTTTTTGACGCAAAAGCGGCGCAAACTTACAAAATACAATTGTATTTTGTAAGTTTGCTCCGCTTTTGAGTCAAAAAGCGTCGCAAATGAGGCGCTATAAAAGTATAAATATGGGCCTTTGAATCTCTTTATTCTAGCTTAACCTCATTCCACTTATCAGATTTCATGCAGGAGGAGAATAACATCAAGAAATTGTGACTACATCTATGTTCACCTTTTCCTTTTAAGACACGGAAAAAGTAGTTTCCTTTCAGAGGCAGGGAGAGGCTCCAAGCTAGGACAGGGTCCCCGGGGACTTGTCTTGTTCCGAACCCAAATTTGGATGCCTTATATAAATCTCATGTCCCATGCCATAGCCTGCTGGTGCCCCAATTTCTCCTACATGGAAAAGAGCTTAAATAGTTTCTATCTAAATAGGGTTGGAACAGCTTGTCAAGGGATTATCATCGCATCAGTCTCCTGGATAATAGACAAAAAAACAAGTGCTAGATAACTTAAATTAATGGATTAAGGATAACAGTATTTTAAGCCACCACTGTGCAGGCTTTGGGGGAAAAATAGAAGCTTTTGACCAGGTATTCACATTTCTCATAATTAAATGGAGAACTATAGACATTGGTGGTGGGAATCAACATGTTGCACCTTTGTCGACCCTAAAACTGCATTTGACCTAATGTGTCTCTTCAGATCTTTTATAAATGATAGTGCTCCTTCATAAAAATATTTTTGCTCAAGTCAATTGGGGCGCAAATGGAGAATTTACAAGCAAAATTATGGTTTGCAAAGATGCCAACCTCAGTTGCTTTCTAACAGTGACCCTATTTATTTTATTTATTAATGGCTGCATTATCTTTTTATTCAGCTGCGTAAATTATGCTCTCAGGGTGGCTGGAGAGGGAATACTGGCTTTACCTTTAGTTGACACCTTGCTCATTGCCAAATCTTCCAAAGGACTCCAAACCCTCCTTAAAAGGTTCTCTATTTTCTGTGAAATGCACATGCTGGATGTTAATGCCCTGAATATATGTGTTTAATGTGCCCAAAACTTTTTAAGAGTGGAATAAGTTTGTGGTGGGACGTCTTGAGAGAATCATTGAATTGGACTTCAATGCGATCAGGTTAAATGACACTAGCTCATAGAGGTCACAAATGACAAAAAAAGTTCCCTTCTTATAAAGTATATCTCTAGTTTGCCAAATGCATCTCTTCACATCCCATCACCCCCGTAGTACAAATTTATATAGTTCAAGTAGTTAACACTTCTCTTTATGGAGCTGAATTTATGGGTCTTTGCGATGTTTCAGATTTAGCGATGGAAGAGAATACATTTATGAAGTGCTTCACAAATCTCGGCCAGAATTCCCTCTTTTCCATGTGTAATTAGATCTGTGGTCGAGTTTGCTAAATTGAGGCCCATATTATACTTGATTCATGTCTGGACCACTGCTGGGCTTAGTCCATTTAGGAA
This sequence comes from Pleurodeles waltl, assembly GCF_031143425.1. Taxonomy (NCBI): domain Eukaryota; kingdom Metazoa; phylum Chordata; class Amphibia; order Caudata; family Salamandridae; genus Pleurodeles; species Pleurodeles waltl. Next base: position 330,311,173 of record NC_090442.1, read on the forward strand.
TGCGCGGCAAGGTATTTTTACTCCATCTCGATCTGCAAAGACTCCTTACCTAAGCTACATTAAGAAGACCATGGTAGATCTCGGCATGAGAGTTTATTGACAAAAGCCTTCTTCCAAAAGCCCAAATGCAACTGCCAGAGTGAGGCCAGATACTGGAAAATATTTATGGAGAGAAGAGAATAATCTGCAGTGTGGCTGATAAGATTTAAACTGAGTGGAAGCCAGATAATAACAATATATATTAAGCACTCGTTTTAATTGGTTTTGCTCTTTTTCTCCTCCAAATGTGTTTATAGCATCTTTCAAATGTTTAATTAATATTTACTTAGAGTTTTTTTTACAGATGCACTTTCGTGTGTTTTTAGGGGTGTTACAAAAAATGTGTGTGTTGTATTCTGTTGCTGGATTAAATTATCCGATCTGACAGTAAAGATTGAATGCTCAGCTGGGCTCAGAAAGGAAATATGTGCCAGTTAATATATTGGATTTGGTAGTCAGGGCCTGATCTAGCTATTGGCGAATGGGTTACTCCTTCACAACAGGGACGAATATCCCGTCCGGCGAAATGTAAATCACATTATTTCCTATGGGATTTAGATTTCGGCTACAGGGATATCCGTCACGGTAGTGATGGAGGAACCTGTGATACGGTCTGTGAAGTGAGCTGCTGGTATGTTTTTGCAATGACATTGAACACCTCAATCTTCTAAATTACACTGAACTCTCTCCGGGATATAAGGGAGTATGGTTGCGATACCGGGCAGTAATAGATCAATGTTTGTAATTTTGTCAGAAAAGAAGTTGGACAGTTGAGTTCTCTACTCAACAGGAAAGCCATGCAAGGTGCGGTGGTCCTTGGCATACGTTAAATACTGAACTGTCACGAAATCTGTAATATTTTGCAAATGTTTTGAGAGCTGGAAATCTTAAAACTTGCATTGGGGAGTCCCACAAGGAAGTATACATGTGGCTACAAAGTTCGAGATGTGGAGGCCAAAGGGGAATTCTACATCACGGGATCCATCCAAGGGCTGAGGCAAGGGAGCCAAGTCGGAGGGTATCCTTGAAGAGGCATTGCTTCATTTGTGGGACACACATATGGGTTCTTGAGAGGATGACATGATCTGCAAGACATAACTATACTTCCCTCAAAAGGACATCATACAGTGCAGGGCTTGGATAGACTGGGAGTGTGAAAAAGTGGTGGAAGTTTGCATGACCTGCAGGTTTTCATAAAAAGTCCTCTGGACCATAGCTTTCTAGTTGGTGGGGTAATAAAGATAGCAATGTATTCTCTTTAAATCCAACCCCACCATTGCGTTATATTCTGTATGTCTGTCAATCAATGTTGGATTAGGGTGCAGAGTTACAAAGTCTTAAAATGGACACTTGAAACGATGAATGTAGCAGATAGCTTGTGGGTAACTTTAGCTTTGCCACCCCTGTGAAAGAAACTGTTAATCTGAGCTGATACATCTAACTCTGATCCTAAATATGACCTCTACCCTTTATAGGACCAAAAGCCTCCTTTACACCAGACCAGGTTCCTGATACATCTTACTCAGGTGTGGGGGGGTCAGGTTTTCCTAATACATCTAGCAGAGGGTGCTTCCAATATGCTCTCAGCAAAGGTAGTTACTGATAGGAGTGTATTGACACAATCACAAAACCATGGTTGATCTGTTTATCTTTTACACCAACTTTATAATGCTAGTTACCATGCTTTGTCTCATTAGCCTAATAATAGAGGCTGATGAGTTTTATGAAAGAAGAAGACTGTTGCCATAAATATTTTAAAATACATTTTCACATCTTTCTTGTGTCTAATCTTGGGTACTCTAACTAACAACAAAAGGGTAAATCTGTTCTCACAATTTCCCTCGGAATCTGAGTAGTTATGTTTGAGGGAACTAAACCAATCTGGTACCCTGGTGTGTTTAGAGGTTTAGACAGGGCACTGTGAGCTTGCTGGAGACGGTGTCCTGACGGTACATGTGGACTGAGTCTCTTTAATCTGATGTTTATGTTGACCTGATACACAGTCCTACTTGATTTGTTGGAATCGTATAACATGGCACCACCAACGTTCAAGGGCAGGAACTTATTTAATGGGTATCCTCAGCAGTTGTTAAGTACCCAAGTGTTCCCTTCTCACTTATATGGATATGTCTGTGGTGTTAAGGATTAATCCTCCTCAGCTTAATAGGAAACCCCTACTCTAGTCTGTATGTTGCTCAAGCTTGTGCCTTCAAAAGGATTACCCCACTGTAAGTGTTCCCTCTCTGAATTCTATTCTTAATATGGTATTAGACCTGACAGGCTTAGGGTGGTCTTCCCCCAAACGTTTTGCCTGCTTAGCCTCAAATTTGCTGATCTGTTTTTTTGGCCTTAGGACCTTGAGCACTTTACCACTGCTGACTAGTGCTAAAGTGCATGTGCTCATTCTCATAAAATATGATAATATTGGTGTATCCACAATTGGCATATTTAATTTACTTGTAAGTCCCTAGTAAAGTGCACTATATGTGTCTACGGCCTCTAAAGTAAATGCTACTAATGGGCCTCCAGCACTGATTGTGCCACCCACTTAAGTAGCCCTTTAATCATACCTCAGGCCTGCCACTGCAGAGCCGGTGTGTGCAGTTTTCACTGACATGTAGACATGGTATTTAAAACCAAGCCTTAAAGTCCTCTTATTGCACATAAGACACCCCTAAGGTAGGCCCGAGGTAGCCCATAGGGCAAGGTTCTGTGTAAGTAGAAGGAAATTCATGGGCTACTTAGGGCCTGATTTAGATCTTGGCGGAGGGGAATACGGCGTCACAAATATGATGGATACCCAGCCTTCTGTATTACAATCCCATTAAATCCCATGGAGATTGTAATACAGTGGACAGTATATCCATCATGTTTGTGATGGAGTATTCCATCCACCGAGATCTAAATCAGGCCCTTAGTGTTACATGTACTGGTAGTGAAAAACTCCCAAATTCGTTTTTCACTACTGTGAAGCCTATCCCTCTCATAGGACAGCAGTGGGGATTCCTTAATAGATTTATTAAATGTAATTCCTGATTGAGAAGGAATAGGTCATGTTCGGTAGCTGTGGACTTGTAATAATAAATCTTCTTTAAAGATAAAGTTGGATTTATGATTATAACTTTAAAAAATGCACTTTTAGAAAGTTTCCAACAAACAGGACAACCCAGTATTCCCCGAGGCAACTGGGTAACAAAGTACAGAACTAACATTTCCTGGAGAACTTATTTCAACCTTATTACATGATTCTGTGTTGGTCATATGTTTCAACAACCATTACTAGTAAATATTCCTTAATAAATAGGTAGATAATGTACTGTAATCACTAAATTGTTTTAGTTACAGTGAGACATTTCAAATGTGTACAGTAACACTGGCATCTCCCCATAAGAATCATACAGCAATATGACCAGATTCAAAGATCTCCAGAAGGTAAACATTCTCCTTAGCACATTGTATAATAGAGGTCTACAATATGAAATCCAACGTGTGTCCTTTTACACTTGGGAAACTTGTTTAACAAAGTTCAAACCACATATGTTAATAATGGGGAACAGATGTCGATGTTTTGGTCTCCTGTGGCCAACCGGTCCACAAGACCATCATCGGGACCCAATGTTATAAAAGGGCACAAGTAAACCCAACCACCATTAAATAGTCAGTGAATACAAGCCACCTCAGCCACTCAATGTAAATATTTGATTTCATATTGTGGATTACTATTATACAATACAGACCATATCTCCATTTAGAAATACCATTAACATTTCTGGGATATCAAAATTGGTTCCAAGGTGCCATTCCACATGCATTACAACACTCTCACCTGGGTCCCCTCAGTAATAATGGGGTGACCCGGCCAGTCGTAGCTGGTTGTACCCCATATTCCAATGTACACAATTGAATGCTAATGGACTCCATCCTTTAAACAACAATCTTGTAAGATTATATAGATGTTTGACTCAGTTTGTTATGTGAACTGTCCAACCAGAGTTAACTGTCCTGCAACTAGTCCTGTCACTATTAATGTAATCATGGGTAAGATTCCCACCAAACGGGAAGAGATGCCATTCTGGACTGTTAAAAAAACAAACCAGCTTGAAGCAGTGTTTCCCCAGACAGGACCCCAAGAAAAACACAGGATTCTTACTATGTGCCTACCACTTGGTATGCTTCCCTCTATTGAAGATTGTGGTACCTGGTGCACAGTCTTTGATGGCATACATACCATAACTCATGGTACACCAGGAATAGCTGTTTTGCCGGAGGTGCTAAAACAGATTCCAAATGAATATGGGCTGCCCCTGCCATGGACTTGAGGATTAAATTAATTGGCAATTTTGCCATGGTTTACTCAATTATATTAAGTAATATTATAGGGGAGGCAGCAGCACTGGCAGTGCACCAATAACTCTCACAAGTTCCTGCAAGGATCAGGAACGCCAGTTGCTGAAGATTATTGGGAACACTTACACATCTATTGGTTGAGGTAATTTGGGAGCCAGGCCTAATAAGCCACAGCTTAAAAGCAAACCCAACCAAGAAGGCTACAGACAGGCACCAGAGTCCACTAAAACACACTGGGACAAACAAACAAGAAATAAAGATAGAACAAAAACAGGAGCCCATGAAAAACGTCATAACTTGCATAACCAAGATCCATTGAAGCAGTCTGATAAGTGTCAGAATACTGATACATGTCCTTCTCATTCTTTTCAGGACTCACCAGACAAATGCTCTGGGAAAGCAGAAGGATTCAAGTGCAGGCACGAAGAGTATGCAAAACCAAAAACGGACTCACAATGCTCATCTGACATCATCATAAAAAAGAAAGAGTAAGTTCCACAACAAAAACCACAATTCAAAAAGAGGAAAGTAATAGGTATTTCGGTTAAACGTGCCACACATACTGAGAACACTCCTTCTGAACAAGATGTGGGCATTGACACAGCTAGACAGTAGAGGTCATAAGAGTTCACCAGTATCCTCAAGAGTGTCTGATTTTGAGAGCAACTAGTAAATTTGTACAAGTTAAAACACCGGATAAGTGAGCCCCCCCAGCAGACTATATGAATTTCATATTCAAATTGAGGGTGACATATCGCCCACTAGTAAAGTGATTTTCTGGGAAAAATTAACATACAGTTATGACATTCTCTTGGCTGAAGTACATTGACTATCTAAGTTTGTTAGGAAAATCCCAAAAGGAGAAGATGTTATACTACTGTGGAAAATCCAATTTAGTTTTTTTTGGGATTCAGGAGATTGGCTTAGTCCTTTGGCTTGCAGGCCTGTGCACCTGTCACCCAGTGACTTTTAACCTACTTAACTTGCTCTGTTTTAGTCCATTTATTTGAATATTTATTTTAAGATGACTGCCGTTGTTTATATTTTATAAAGATGTTTTCATTTGCATTACCAGTGCCACTCTGTCAAGACGTCACTATCAGCGTCATAATCAAGTGATGTACGTAAGTATTCACATTATGGCCCTCATTACAACCCTGGCGGTTGGTGATAAAGCAGAGGTAATACCGCCAACAGGCCAGCGGTAAAAAAAAAAAAATTTTGACCACAGCGGAAACCGCCAACACAGACAGCCACTTTAACACACTGACCGCCATGGCGGTAGCAACAAGCACCGCTGCGGTAACCGCCAACAGCCAGATGGAAGACAATGTACCTCCCACAGTAACAAGCCAATCTGCCAGCTTTTCCAGGGCGGTACCAACGCCATCAAAAGCACGGCTAAAACAGTACACAGAAGGGAAACGGCTCACCTCTCGACACTGGAAGAACCACGACGCCATGGTGCCTGAGTTGCAGATCTTCCCCATGATGGTATACCTCCTCCTACACCAGGAACACAAACGGCGGCGAAGACGACCACGTGAGTACCACACCTAGCACACCAGGGAGGGGGGGAGAGAGTGACACACACACGCAACACGCAACACTCCCACCCCCACCCCTAACACCATACACACAATCAGATGCAACAACATTACATATCCACGCCATATTCCTCAGGAATAACGCAAGGACAAAAGGAAGTGAGTAAAGCCAGTGTAATAATATAAATTTCGAGAAATACGTCCTTATAACACAAAACAGTATCTACAATATATACAAATGGAGGGACAATACCCAGTCCAAAATGTCCGTGGCCCACAGGGCCATAACACATAGGCAAAGACAACACTTGACTCCTGCCTCAATACGGAGAGAACACTGCCGGGCATTAGGTCGAAGATACACAGGCACCTCAGGGGGAAGGGGAGGGGGGGCACCTCTGCCGGATGATGCTAAAACGCCACTGCTCCTGGAGGGGGATACATGCCCTCTGCTTGGTCCTGGGGAATGCAAGGCCACAGTCCCTCTAGTGGGTGGTTTGCCCACTGCTTGGTCCTGGGAGTGGATGCCTTCTTCCACTGGTTCTGGAGGGGGCCTTGTGCCCAGTGTGCTTCGTCCTGGCAAGGAGAGGGTGAGTGGATGCCTTCTTTCACTGGTTCTGGAGGGGGCCTTGTGCCCAGTGTGCATCATCCTGGCAAGAAGGGGGTGAGTGGATGCCTTCTTCCACTGGTTCTGGAGGGGGCTTTGTGCCCAGCGATGCAGATCCTGGATGGTGCAAGGTCACAGTCTCTCACCTGGGTGTCACACCTACATTTGTTGCAGGGGCCAGGACGCACTACAGCCCATGTAGGCACGACTACACGCTGCATGCCGACAGTGACGGCTGCTCAGTGGTGGCAGTTGCGGGGCTGGCGGCGGTGCTGCCAGTGGTGGGGGGAGGCTCCAGCCCTTCCCCTGCAGTCTCAGACGTCTTCCCACTGGGGCTGCTGCTGCTGGCAGTGGTGCAGGTGGCGGTGCTGGCGGCAGTGGAGGTAGCGGTGATGCCAGTGGGTGGGGGGAGGCTCCAGCCCTTCGTCTGCAGCCTCAGACGGCTGCCCACTGGGGCTGCTGCTGCTGGCAGTGGGGCAGGTGGCAGTGCAGATGGCGGTGCTGCCAGTGGTGGGGGGAGACTCCAGCCCTTCCCTGCAGCCTCGGTCGGCTGCCCACTGGGGCAGCTGCTGCTGGCAGTGGTGCAGGTGGCATTGCAGGTGGCGGTGCTGGCCGCGGTGCAAGTGGCAGTGCTGCCAGGGGTGAGGGGAGGCTCCAGCCCTTCCCCCGCAGCCTCGGATGGCTGAAGTGCCATGGCTGGTGTTGTTTGCCTAGATGCTGCTCCAGCACCAGGCACCAGATCCATCCTGTCTGCGGCGTCTGTGACTTTTTCATTGCCCTTGGCAGCTGGTGTTCCCTTCCTGCCCTTGGCAGCTGGTGGTGCCTCCTTGCTTCTGCCAGCAGGTGTTCCCTTCCTGCCCTTGCTAGCTGCTGGTCCCCTTTTGCCCTTGCTATCTGGTGGTGCCTCCTTGCCCTTGCTAGCTGGTGGTGCCTCCTAGCCCTTGCTAGCTGGTGGTGCCTACTTGCCCTTGCTAGCTGGTGGACCCTTCTTGCCCTCTCACACCTGCAGTAGCTGCAGAAACTACAGTGGCCATGGACTGGATGGCTGAGGTGCCACTCTGGCCGGAAGTGAACGACGGGGGAGGGGCAGGGAATAGGTCAAGGGTGGAGAGTAAAAGCCTTTTAGGGACACTGGGGCTGGAAGAGGGTGAAGGTTTGGGAGTGGAGGAAGAGGGAGTAGTTGTAGGAGGTGTCTGTCTGCTGTGTTTAGGTGCAGGCGCATGGGCTGGATGCTGTCGTGAGGTGGATGGCTGTTGAGTGTCTGAGTGCTTGCGTTTGTGTACCATTGCAATTTTGTGTTGGACATTGTACATGGTAGCCTGATTTTCCAAATTCTATGGACACTTACTGTACCCTTTGGCATCTCTTTTTCAGATATCTGTGCCCCACTCTGGCTCCTGGTGTGTTTACTGCTGCCAGCTACAGGTCATACCTATGTATACATAACTGTACAGTTGAATTGCAATGTTTACAGCTTGTTAAACAAATACATATTCCAATCAATTGACAGACTCCATACTTGTATTTGTTTCAAGGGTGTTTATTTATGTGCTAGTAAGTGGAGGGGGTATTGCAATGGGCTGGGTTGCTGATGGAGGAAAGTCCAGGATAGAGTCCAGTCTATTTGTATCACAGGTGCATTGTCCAAGGGGGCATAGGAAGTGGAGCAATGGCAGTTCAAGATGGACAGGGTGACAGAGGGGGACACAAGGGTGACATTCAGGGGAGCCTTATTTCCTGGCGGGGGTCTTGGCAATGTTCTCTGGCTTCTGCCTGGATTGGAGGGACCTTTTGCGTGGTGGTTCTCCTTCTGCAGGGTAGGGTGCTGGTGGACTGTTGTTCCTGTGGCGGAGCCTCCTGTCCACTAGCGTCAGCGGAGGTGGAGGGCTGTTCATCGGTGTGGCTAGTGTCAGGGACCTATTGGTGTGCCACTGCCTCCTTCATGGTGTTGGCCATGTCTGCCAGCACCCCTGCAATGGTGACCAGGGTGGTGTGGATGCCCCTCAGGTCCTCCCTGATCCCCAGGTACTGTCCCTCCTGCAGCCGCTGGGTCTCCTGCAACTTGCCAGTATATGGCCCATCGTCTCCTGGGAATGGTGGTATGCTCCCAGGATGTTGGTGAGTGCCTCGTGGGGAGTCGGTTCACTGGGCCTGTCCTTCCCCTGTCGCACAGCAGTCCTCCCAGCTTCTCTGTTGTCCTGTGCCTCTGTCCCTGAACCGTGTGCCCACTGCAACTGACCCCAGGTCCCTGATCGTCCTCGGTTTGTGGGGTTGCCTGGGGTCCCTATAGTGGTGGACACACTGCTGATTGACATGTCCTGGGGACAGATGTATGGGCCCGCTGGGTGGGTGCTGTGGTGGTGTTTCCTGAGGGGGGAGGCTCTGTGGTGGTATGGGACTGTGCCGGGTCACCAACTGTCTAGAGGTCCCTGATGGGCCAGGTTGGTCATCCTGATCCAGGCGTGCACAGCTGCTGTCATCACTGTGGGCCTCTTCGGGGGGGGCTGGATGTTGCTGGCACCTCCTCTCTGGTGACGTTGTGTGGGGGTCCTGTGGGTATGTGAAAGCAGTGTTATTGTTACTGCATGTGACATCTTGTGCATGGGTATGTTTCCCCCTATGGTTGTTATTACCAAAGAAGCTTTGGCTTGTGTGAGTTGTGATTTGGTTGGCTAAGTGATTGTCACTAGTGTGCATGCTGTAGTGATGGGTGTCCATGCAGGGCTGTGAGTGTTGTCCATGCATTTGTGGTGCATGCAGTGCTGGTTACTGGGATAGGTGGGTTTTGATGGTGGGGTATATGTGAGGTGGTGGGGTGAGGGTAGGGGTGAGGGTATGTTTTGGAATGCAGGTGGGGGGTGAAAGTAATGAAGATTTAACTTTCCAGAGTCCAGTCCTCCTGCTACTCCAGCGAGGCCCTCAGGATGCAGTATTGCCAAGACTTTCTCCTCCCATGTTGTTAATTGTGGAGGAGGAGGTGTCCTCTGTACAGCTATCTGGTGTCTTGCAATCACGGAACGCACCTTCCCCCGTAAGTCGTTCCACCTCTTCCTGATGTCATCCCTTGTTCTGGGGTTCTGTCCCACAGCATTGACCCTGTCCACGACTGTCTGCCATAGCTCCATATTCCTAGCAATGGACATCTGCTGAACCTGTGATCCAAATAGCTGTGGCTCTACCCAGATGATTTCCTCCACCATGACCCTTAGCTTCTCCTCTGAGAACCAGGGGTGTCTTTGTGGTGCCATGGGTGTAGTGTGAGTGGTGTGTGTGAGGGTGTGTGGGGTGATGTGTTGGGGCGTGTGCTGTGAGGTGTGTGGATGGTGTATGGGTGATGGTGTTCTGTGGCTCTGGTTCTGTGGGTGCTCCTTGGGTGTCTCTCTCTCAGTTGTAAATTGTTTGTAGTGGTAAAGGGTTGTGGGTAATGTGCGTGTGTGTTTTATGGTGGTTTGTGGGTATGGGTGTGCATGTGGGTCAGGTGTTTGTAGTTTGAATTGTCCAATGTGGTGTTGTTTTGTTAGGTTGTGTGTATTTTGAGTGCAGTGGTATGTAGAGCCAATGGTTTACCATAGTTGAATGTCCACCGCGGTGATTCGTGGGTCATAATGCTGTGGGCGTATTTCTGTTGGCATAACGGTGTGGGTTTTGGTACCGGCAGTTTATCACTAACATTTGGGGTGGCGGACTTCTGTGTGTGTCTGTATAGTGGCAGATTTCTATGTGTGGGTCATAATATGCGTAGCGGTATACCGCCACAGTCACGGTATGTTGGCGGCAGTCAGCATGGCAGAAGCAGCATTTACCGCCAATGTCATAATGAGGGCCTATGTCTTTTTCCCACTTATGTGAGACAGGAACATTATGTACACTTGTTGGGGATAGGTTACATAATTACATAATTACTGCCACAAGTCTACTTCATTAACAATTGTTTCGGAACATACCTGCATCAGGGGGCTATATGATCTGCATAAATACATCTCGCACGGACAAGGTCAAGAGAGGGATTCCTTCCAGATGCCATCTATGCTGCACGTCACCTCACTGCAGAACTCAGCCTTCGTGTCACCAGAGAGTCCGGCTAGAGACCACATTCCAAGATACTGGGGGTTGAGGGGACACTTCTCATGGACATGGTACTGGCAGATTAGGTTTATCATACCTAGCTTTCAATAGGTTAGGGGTTAGGTTCTCTTTGCTAGGGATTTTAGATCTCATGTTTATTGTAAGATGTAAGACTCTCACCTTCACAATTACGCTTCTTTTATTGTTCGTTATCCTAATCATTGCAGCTCATGCAGTTTACCATAGATTGCAGTCCTTTCAATAAATATATTGAAAACTTTCCTGCATCCCCTTTATTGCTTGTGTGTGACTGAGACTTGTTGATAATGTGAGAAAATAATAACCTCAGTTGCACAATAACTTCTCTGAGATGTCACAATCTGGAATCCATACATAAGGCTGCCAGAAATCACACTTTATTGTCTCTGTTTTTGGTGAGGTGCTGTTTGTGAGCCGTGAGTGTTGTAGGATTTGCTTAGTTACCTACAAACAAAAGTGCAGTCATCCCTAAACCAACAGTCTCGCCTAGGAGCGGGAGTCCAACTACGACAAGTTTCAACCAACGATGATGTTTTGGCACTAATTTACAGATCTCTTGAGTATCTCTGTCTCACACAAAGCAGGTACCCTAGTACCATTGTACAGAGACATCTGTGGTTTTAGGGATAATCCTCGTCAGCGGAATAGGGAGTACCTAACTAGGCTGTAGGTTGTTCAAGCTTGAACTCTGTGACTCTCACCCATTTGGTATTTCCTCTCTGTACCCATTATTCTACATGGGTAATGCCATAGCCATTTCAGAAAATGTCAGACATGCATTAACACAACATCTAGAAGCCAGTGGCTTAACAGATGAGGGCGGTGGTGTAACATTTATAGTAGAAGCTCATGAAGATTACCAAAAAGAAACATTCAATTCCTGGGTCACCTTTCCTGAAAAAGATGACAGAACACGTACACTTCACACATATAAAATAGCAAACGTACCACAGCATTACCAAGCTTACCGGTATCTAGAGATACCGCCTTCCTATCAAGAACATAAAAATTGGTTCAATGGCGCCCTAACACATGAAATACAACCCCATGAGATTAGGTCCCTTAAGTAATGACGGACCAATGTGCCCATGTTTACCACATACACACCACATCCTGGTGTACAGGCTATGCATATAGCTGATGTACGCATATTTTATAATGAGCTAGTACAACTTTACAGACAATTAGTATTGCAGACCTTAAACACCACACCAGCTCAGCCTGCACCAGCTGGTCACCAATTAGCCATTACTGGGATTAACCCACAAACACTCATAGAATGTGAAAGGATTCTATTCTGGATAGCACAAAAAACTAACCAGCTGGAAGCACTGTTTCCCCATACAGGACCCCAAAATAAACATAGAATTCCCAAAATGTGCTTGCCATTCGGCATGGTTCCCTCAGTGAATGACTGCACCACATGGGCTACAGTCTTTGTTGCAATTTACACTACCACACACAAACACTTGCCAACTTGCTGGAAGTGTTAAAACAAATTCAAAATGAGCACTGGCTGCTTCAGCCCTAGATTTGGGGGTGAAACTGATGCACATCCTCAACACAGCCTCCTCAATAATATTCAGTAACATTAAATGAGAAGCAGTAGCGTTGGCTATAAGCCAGCAGCTCTGAGAGATTGCACAGCTGGAACAGGAGCGCCAACTACCAAAATTATTTCTGACACTTATACAAGTACAGGACTGGATAGTTTGGGAGTCAAACAGAAAAAGCCTGATATTCAGAGTACCACCGCTAAGGATGGAACTAAACAAGCACAAGAGGGTTCTAAAAAACGCTAGGATAAACAAAAACAGAATAAAGACAGACAAAATCAGAGAGCAGACTCTCTCCAACCAGAGAGCTCTGATTGGAGATATAGGCCCTCATTCTAACCGCCATGCGGTAACCGCCATATGGCCGCTCCGTGGTCAAAAGACCGCTGGGGCCATTTCAACTTTCCCGCTGGGCCGGCGTGCGCTAGCCAAGTTAGCGCCCGCCGGCCCAGCGGGAAAGGGGCCTGCAACACTGAAGCCGGCTCCGAATGGAGCCGGCGGTGTTGCATGTGTGCGACGGGTGCAGTAGCACCAGTTGCGCTTTTCACTGTCTGCTAGGCAGACAGTGAAAAGCAGGCTGGGGCCCTGTTAGGGAGGCCCTGCACTGCCCATGCCATTGGCAGTGCAGGGGCCCCCAGGGGCCCCAGGACACCCATTCCCGCCATCCTGTTCCTGGCGGTAAAAACCGCCAGAAACAGGGTGGCGGGAAGGGGGTCAGAATCCCCATGGCGGCGCTGCTTGCATCGCCGCCATGGCGGATTTGGGCAACCGGGGGAAATCCGGCGGGAAACCGCCGGACCCGGTTTTCTGACCGCAGCTTTACCGCCGCGGTCAGAATGGCCCAGGAAGCACCGCGGTGCTTCCGTCATCCGCGACCCTGGCGGTTTTTACACCAGGGTCGGAATGACCCCCATAATCTCAGACATAGAGAAACTTTAAAGGATCCTGACCTGAAGAAAGACTTACAGCAGTCTTCAGACAGGAAAAAAGACAAATCCACACAACAAAAGCCACAATTCAAAAAGTAAATGGTGGCAGCAATTTCAATTAAACATGCCAGAATAACTGAGAACATTGCTGAAGACCAAGACGTGAGCACTGACCCTGCTGGACAGCGTGGCAGAAGTCATGATATGTCTCTAGGGCCGGAAAGATCATCTGGATGCAACAGCAACTAACGACTTTCTTGCAGCGAAGACTGCGGATGGGCACGCTCTCCCACCAGAAAATGTTTATGATTTAAATATCCATATTGAGAGAGACATAGAGCGCACCATTAGTGTAATTTTTTGGGAAGAACTTAATTGTGATATACTATTGGCAGAAAGAGACTGGCCACCCGCACACATCCATAAGCTCCCACATGGGGAAGATGTCATGTTGCCTTGTTTTTCAGATCTTGTTCTAGAAGCTGTAAAAGACGCCTATGCTGTTAACTGGGCGTTGGCACAGTTACCTGCACTATAAAGCAACCACGTAGGTCGGGACAAAGATTCCCCCTACCATGTAATACCTATTAGTTCCCAGTATCCTGTTAAAGATAAGGCTAATGCTCCTGTGAGAGAGATCCTCACTCAGCTCAAGTACAAGGGAGTATTAGAGCCCTGTGTCTCTGCAATGAATAGTCTATAATTTCCTGTTGCAAAACCAGGCCATTCTTATAGAATATTCTTAGATTACAGACACTTCAAAAATTAGACACACACAGATGCAATATAAAATGCACACAGCACCGCAATAATTAACAACATAGTACGGAAAAAATACAAAACAACTTTGGATATTTCCGGAAAAAAATTCCGCCAAAACTTAGCGCATGAAAGTTGGGACCTGAGTGCATTCTAATTTGGCTCACAAAAAAGGTTTTGCCGTCTGCCCCAAGGTTATAAGAACAGCCCAGGGTGGTTATCTGACCATGTAACATCAACATTGCATGAAATTGATCCTGAAGTATTGTCTTATGTGGATGACATCTATCTCACAGATGACTACCTCAGCATTCATCTTGCCAGGGTCGATCGGATCGTTTTAGAATTCACAGCTCTTGGCTACAAATTCAGTTTTCAGAAAACGAAAATAGGCTTTCTCAGTATATTGTTCCTGGGATATGAGCTATCAAATGAGGGCAAGAGTCTGGCCCCACACTTTTTAAGAAAAATGTGCTCAACTTCAACCACTGAACACAGGTAAGAAATTGCATTCTTTACTTGATTTCTTCAACGTTTGCAGAACTTACATTATGGATTATGCACAACACATCAATCCACTATATGATCAAATTTACCCAGATTTTTCAAGCAGACACACATCCTTAGAGGATTGAAGCAAGACATACTAGAAGCAAAATGCTTACACACACATGACAACAAAACAAATTTGGTAATCACAATAATTGCTGGTGCCATTGGGTTCACTTATGTGCCCTTTATTGAGGGTGACATGGTGCCTATAGCATATAAATCTCATTTATACCCCAACGCAGAACAACACTTTCCACCCACATAAAAGATTCTGACTGCTGTACAGACAGCTGTCATCAAGGAGAGGCTACTTGCCCAAGGGAAATGCATTATTGTGGTTACCCCGCTGCCAGCTTTTATAGGCCGTCACCAATGCAAGCGTTTGACCCAAAACTTAAAATACAAGAACTTCTCCAATACGAACAAGAGTACCCCGCATCTCTCAAAATCTTGCCACTTGACTGATACCAAATTGTCATTTAAACTGATGGTTCAGCACAATCAGCTGTAGATGGTACAAAATATCAGTACTCAGCCGGTTGCGCAGCTGTGAGAAAAGTGATGAAGGATGGTGTATTCCACCCTCAGGATACCTACACACGGACCCTGGGGGACTGCACAGCACAGTTGGCTGAGCTTAAAGCTCTTATCTTGGCATTGGAACATACGGATTCAGGACACCTCACATTGATTGTGTGTGATTTGTACTACTCTGTCCAGTCCTACAGTGATTATCTTAATCTTTGGTGGTTGAACAGGTCCAAAGACTTAAAGGGGAACACCATAAAACAAAGAACTCTGTGGGGGAGGGTGGCTGATCTTAAGGATAAGCTACCAGATGCTCATTCAGTACATAGACTGGGCCATCAACATGTAGGAGTACATGTAATTGGAAACACCTTGGTTGATGAAGCAGCCAAATCTGCAGTCGCTACTGCTTCTACTGCTGAAGTGACTCGTTCCCACAATAGATTGAATAATTAAATTCAGTCTGCTGTGAAAGCTTCGGCTAAGGGCAAGCCTCTCCCAAAAGCATACCCTCCTAAATATTCCTACCATATCAGCGCACAGAATGTTGCCTTTGGGACAATTTCTGGGTTTGGAGATCTATTGATCCCCAACCAAGACTAGAGATTAGATCTCATCTAAGCTATGCATGAGGGTGTTGCATCTGCTGATGTTGGTTTTGTGGCGACAATATCACTCTTACAGAAATGCGTCTGGTGGCCGGGTCCATACAAAAAGTCCAAGGAATGTCTCCTTTGCTGTGACATTTGCCAGTAATTAAAGGGCTCAAACATCAAAGACCTACTGCAGACATCCCTCTTAGTGTCCAATAGGCCACTACAATGTGTGTACTTGCACCACTGTGGTCCCTTACAACCTGATGGTGCATACAAATACATCTTAGTCGCTGTAGATTCTTGTTCTAATTGTGCTAATGATCCACCTGTTATAAAAGACTTGCTGGTCTTTATCAGTACATATGCGGTTGCAGCATTCCACTCAGACCAGGGCCCTGCTTTTGCCTCTAGGTCATTCAGGGACACCATGAGGACGATTGATGTTGAGCTCTATCATTCTTCCCCATATCATCCCGAGGGACATTCTGTTGTGGAGAGGAGGAGTTGTGACCTAAAGCAGCCCTTACCAACTAGCTTATTAGGTTCAGGCCGCAGTTGGCTTCATCACCTACATGAGGTTCACAGAGCACTTGATAATCTGCCAAGACGGTCCTTAGGAGGATGCACTCCATATGAGGTCCTCTTTGGGATACCTATGTATGTCACAGATATAGATGGCCCTGGTATGGTGACAGCAGACACACCTTTTGACATAAATGAACGTCTCTCTCTATTACAGAAACTTCAACAATTTTGTGATGTTAATTCATCTACCAGTCCTGCCATCTTGGGGATTCCTATAGTTGGGGATTTGGTTTGTGAGAAGATTACTGTGAAGAAGGAATTTGGCCCATCCTACAGAGCACCGGTTCCAGTCCTGGGAATACAAGGAACCAGAACTGTCATTTAACTACCGCTGCCAGGTTCCAAAGGGAACAGATTTGTCTCCATCGACAACATCCAATTGCATCATGTGGCCAATCCTGAACAGTAAACGCAGAGGTCCCTTGGGTAGTCCCCGGTCCCCTTTCACTACCCAACAGGACATACCTCTTCAAAGGAGAGACAACAACACTTCTGATTGCACCAGCATGTACAATGATGCTACAAATGCCTCCTCGAGCATGGGAAGGGCGGAGAATGAGCTTCTGCTGATTCCTTTTACCAATTTACCAACAAGAACTGTCCAAGATGTGGCTGTTTTCTACTCCAATTCAACACAAACTGACAATACCATCTACTATGAACCTCCACATGAACTGGATCCATCCATCAGTAATGCACCGGCTCCTGTGTTCACAGAGACTGCTTCTGGTTACTTCATCAATCGTGATGACTTTTCTCCAACTTCATCTGTACCTGCAACAGAAACTGTTTCAAAGACATGTAAGCTGTACATATGCCTTAAAACTAACAATTGGGTTTACCCATGGCGTTTTCTGTAGATATTTCTGAAATTGGGTGCCTTTCTGTTATGGATTGATTTTGTGACTGTTTTCTTTCTCTTGATAAATGGCCATTATTTTCCTGATGGCTCCTCTGTAGAGCCAGTGAATTAAGTTTTAACACCCTATCTTTTCTCACGTAAGGTCCGAAGAAACTTGTCTCTGATGAACATTTCAAGGGTGCCTATTCCAGATGAGATTGTTCGGAATAAAGTTCCATTTGATATATACAGGCCTAATGAGGTTATCCAAATTCCATAGGTATTCAAAATTTAAATGACTGATGTAATTACAACTGGTGTTGTTTTTGAAGACTGGGATGTTCAAACAGTTGATTATATACTTGCTGAGCTGCAGGATTACAATATATTTGAAAGTGATGATGGATAAATGAACACAGTGAATTATGGGGAAATGTTGTGTTATAGTTATTAGGGATATTACTAGCTGCACTGAGCAACTAGACATAGACCAGTATTTAATTACACACAGTGGGAACTAAGGGCCAGATGTAGCAAGCATTTTGCATGGTGAAAACTGCGAAAATCGCAGTTTGCGCCATGCAAAATGCCTATCGCGATGCACATTCACAATTTGCGAGTCAGTACCGACTCGCAAACTGTGAATGCGACTCGCAAATAGGAAGGGGTGTCCCCTTCCTATTTGCGACTCGCATCGCTATGCTAAATTGCTTTGTGACCGTGAATGCGGTCGCAAAGCAATTCGCAGTTACCACCAGTGTCACACTGGTGGTAACCCATTCGCAAAAGGGAAGGGGTCCACATGGGACCCATTCCCCTTTGTGAATGTTGCCCAAAATGTTTTTTCAGAGCAGGCAGTGGTCCAATGGACCTCTGCCTGCTCTGAAAAAACGAAACTAAATGGTTTCGGTATTTTTTTTATTTTGCAACTCGTTTTCCTTTAAGGAAAACGGGCTGCAAAATAAAATAAAAAAAATGCTTTATTTAAAAAGCAGTCACAGACATGGAGGTCTGCTGTCTTCAGCAGGCCACCATCCCGGTGAGTGCAGGGACTCGCTATGGGGTCGCAAAATGCAACCCACCTCATTAATATTAATGAGGTGGGTCTTTGTGACCCAATAGCGAATCGCAGACGGTGTCTGAGACGCCGTTCTGCATCCGATTTTGGGAATCGTAACTACCTACATCTGGCCCATAGTCCCAAAACATATGTAGACAAATGTGCATACTTTTCAGGGCATGACACTACACATGCAGAGTCATGTTACTTCAAACTACCACCATCCAAAATACGGAAAGGTTTGCTAACTGACACCAAATTAATCTATTCGGATTACTTTGTTTCCGGACTTGCTGTTGAAGGTTATGAATACTGGAGGAGCACTATTGGTGTGAAAAGTGTATGGGGAACACAAGATTGGCAAATTCAGGGTAGGTAAGCTTTGTTTAGCGCATGCCCTATTCCTGTTCAAAGTATATTTTTCTAAATGACACGGTTCAACAAACATTCTGCCTAGGTTTAGCAAAAATAAAAGAAATGAATGTACCCAGTATCCCCACACCAGCCAAAGTCACCAATTGGCAATCATTCCTGAGTGCCACCGAGGAAGAACTAAGGGCCAGATCTATCATGCATTTTTGCGATGTTTTCAATCGCAAAAATGCATTTTGGTATATATGAATCCCAATTTGTGATTTGGTAACTTGTTAATGAATCGCAAATTCGAATTGCGACTACATTCCGATTCGGTATTAGGAAAGGGCATGTCAAGGGTGTCCCTTCCTAATACTGAATTACAGCGGTATGTAGGAATGTTTTTTG
Organism: Pleurodeles waltl; assembly: GCF_031143425.1. NCBI lineage: Eukaryota > Metazoa > Chordata > Amphibia > Caudata > Salamandridae > Pleurodeles > Pleurodeles waltl. The sequence goes on from NC_090442.1 coordinate 330,329,985, forward strand.
ATGAAATGCAGTCCCTCGGACCTCTGCCTACTCTTAAAAAATGAAAAGAAAACGTTTCATTTTTCTTTTTTAAATGCATCCTGTTTTAAAAGAAAAAAGGTTGCTTTATTTAAAAGCAATTGCAGACAAGGCGATCTGCTTAGCCCAACAGGCTACTATCCCCGTGATTGTAGCCATTCCCAATGGGTTGCAAATTTCGACCTACCTCATGAATATTAATGATGTAGGTCAATTTGCGAGCCGTTGGGAATTGCTAAATGAAACTCCTGGAGTTTCATACATTCAAATAGCGATTATCTAATTTCTATTAGAAAAAACGATACTTCAGGCCCTAAATGCTTGGTTTCAGGATGGTAACTATAATTCTACACTTTTAAGTCACAGAGGGTGGTTATTGTGGCTAATAGACACAAATGGATGTCAGGCACCTTTTGTGAATTCCTCAGGGCGTTTCAAGATTAGCCTGCCGGACCCTTGCTATGTCTCGGGTCAACACTCAGGTGTAGTTACCACATACAGTGTAGGTAAACTGTGCCAACAATGATTACGCACTAACACCTTAGCAGCAGTTAAGGGACAGCTTTGTTTCCTATCAGATGAAATATTCTTGCAGGATTTCTTGCTAGGTCCAAGAAAACCACGCTCAAAACGATTCCTGTATGCCATACACAATGAAATATGGAAGCTTTCTCAAATGGAAGCAGCTGCACGTTTAAGGCAGATAGTTAAGGAAAATATGGAAAAGGCTTTAGCTGTTGTCAATACTGGCATGAATACTCTGTCCAACAGAATATACACACTTACTAACATAGTGTCTTCTGCAATTGACAACATTCAGAATGACGGCATTTTTCCAACAGTTGGGTTGTACATTACATATTCTGAAAAATGCCACGTCCCATTGAACTACATAAACATTAGTGACTTGTTTGCTGCTTTTAATTTGTCCAGGTAGCAACAGATAATGACTAAAAAGGAAGTGAGTTACACCATGCTTAACCTAGAGACATTAGGCCTACAAACAAAAGCGCTGTCATCCCTAAACCAGCAGTCTTGCCTAGGAGTGAGAGGCCAACTACAACACTACTATCCTTCACAGCTCTTGTTCCTGAAGCAGTTAAACAGGCATCTGCCAAAAACTGGAATCTTGTGCAAGCCCCAACATTATACCACAATACATAGGTTGGGATTGGGGTTCCCCCTAACATATGATACCAATACACTCAAGTCCACAAGTGCAACTACAATACCCTATTAATTCTCTCACAACTTGAATACCAGGAAGTAATTGAACCCTCTGTTTCTTATGTATAATCCTCTTTTTCCTGTCATGAAGCCTGACCATTTCTATTGCATAGTCTTAGATCATAGACTTTTAAATAGTCACACACACACACATTTGCTACTTTGGTCAGTGCGCTGCTCACTGCTGCTGCCAAACTCTCTCGCATACACTAGGACTACTGTCCTCTAGTGCTCTGTAACCCTCTACTGCATTGTACTTGCTTTTATTGTGTGCTATTCTATTTTACTTGACTTGTTTATTTTTTTGCTTTCTGTTTGACTTGTTGGTTATTATTCTCTTATTTCACTGATGCTTGGCCCTGTTCACAGCTCCCACCCTTTCTTACCTGCCTTGTGCCTCCCAACGCACGCTAGTCCCTCCAACCTCCCAGGACTACTTATGGATGTTGCAGCGTGGCTCCTATAAGTAACCCTCAAACTGTGGTCAGTGCGCAGCTCCCCGCTGCCACCAATCACTCTTGCATACACTGCGACTGTCGTCCTCTAGTGCCATGTAACCCTCTCCTGCACTGAATCTGCTACTATTGTGTGCCAGTCTTTTTTATTTGACTTGTTTATTTTTCTGTTTGACTTGTTAGTTATTTTTCTGCTATTTCGCTCCTGCTTTGCCCTGTTCTCTGCTCCTTCTGTTTTTCATTTCCCACCCTTGGCCTTCAGCTGCCTGATAGTCCCTCCTAATTCCCAGGACTGCTCATGGAGGCCGCAGCATGGATGACCCACTGGTGCACCAAAAGTGTGCCAAAAGCAAGCCTGTCCATGCCTGGCCCGCGCCCAGTGCCAGGATACTTGGCCTGACTGCCACCTGACAATGCGCCCTTGACCCAGGACTCATCAACAACTGCTGCTGCACCTCCCCCCCCATGGCTGGACTTTCCACCTGCCAACACTGCCTTTATCCTGCAGCACCAAAGTCCAGCATGCATGGAGACCTCCACCATGCCAACCTCGGCATCCCCAGACCATCTCCACTGCCTCCCATTAATGCGAACACACCACTGAAATCTGTGACACCATCATCCCCTCATCCCTGCAGTAATCTTCCTCAAGAGGACTTCCTCAACCCCACCTACACACCAGACACAGCTGCAGTCACTCCCAACGGCTATAAGATCATCCACCAAGACAACATCAACAAGTACGGAGGAGGAATCATCATTATTCACAAAGAGAACATCCACTGCACCACCACCTCAGACAACTTCACCCCAATCATTGAACACCTCAACTTTTAATTCTGAACTGACAGCAAAACCACCACCAGAGGTACCCTCATCTGCAAACCCCCAAAACCCCACAGCATCATCTGCAACACCATTGCCGACTTCATCCTTCTGCTCATCATAGATTACAAGAATTACATTTCCTTGGTGACCTCAACTTTCACCTTGATGACCCCAAGTATACAAACGACGCCAACCTCCTCGAAAGCATGAACAACATTGGCCTCACCCAACTAGTCACCAATCCCGACCACATCCCAGGACACACACTAAACCCAATCTTCTCAGCGAGTGACAGAATCAAATACAACCATGTCACCGAGCTCACCTGAACCGACCATGCCATTGTCCATTTCACCATTGCTGGATTCTCTGGCACTGCACCAAACCACCCAGTACATCACACCACAGCTAGAACAAGACTTCAGAGAGCCAATGGACTGACACCCACAACACCTCCTGCCCTCACACTGCAACCAACCTTGAACAGGCAGTCAAGAACTTTTCTGACTGGATCACTGTCTGTGCCAACATAGTTGCCCCCTACAAACCCACCAAGTACAAACGACCCTCTAAGCACAAAAGACCCTCCAAATTCAAATGAGTCCGGGTGGCAGTACTCTCAGTGCCCAGATACCCTCACAGGTGATTAGCCTTGCTCTACAAATTGAGTTGAATTGAATTGCATTTGTGATCCAAAACTCACACAGTACGGCTCTTATGATCAACATAGTATGTAAAAAATAAAAAACAAACTTGTACATTTCCAATGGCTTTTTCTGTCAAAATATAGTGCCTGAAATCAGAGACCTAACAGCGTTTTCCACCATAGGCTCACAGTGGTGATTTTGTCGACGAGAGCAGTTCTGGATTGCTCACTGCCCAAATAACGTCAATTTTACACAAAATTGACCCGAAGCATTTTCTTATGTTTATAACATAAGGGATGGTGACTTAAACAGACATCACAAATAGATCACATACTATTGTGATTTGACTAATGGGGCTACAAATTCAATTTTACAGACACAAGAATTTATTTTCTTAATATACAGTTTTTGGGACATGAATTGTCCAGTGAAAGAAAAAGCCTTGTCCTGCACTTGCTAGAGAAGTGTGCATTTTTGCAACCACCGCACAATAAAGAAACTACAGTCACTATTAGGGTGCCAGACTAGGCACAGTGGATTCAATTGTTGTATGATTTAATTTGACTAGAACACGTTGGACATCTAAACATACACAAATACTCAGATCATTACAGACAAACATGTTAGCATCTAAACACTTACACACTTGCTCAACACAACAAATCTAGTGATACATTATTGCTAGTTCCACTGGCTACATCTACATCACCTTCAACAAAGGCAACATAGGGCCTCATTCTGACCCTGGCGGCCGGTGACCGCCAGGGTCACCGGCCACGGGAGCACCGCCTTCAGGCTGGCGGTGCTCCGAAGGGCATTCTGACCGCGGCGGTTCAGCCGCCGTCAGAAAGGGTAAACCGGCGGTCTCCCGCCGGTTTACCGCTGCCGTATTGAATCCTCCATGGCGGCGGAGCGCGCTCCGCCGCCATGGGGATTCAGACACCCCCTACCACCATCCTGTTCCTGGCGGGAAACCCGCCATGAACAGGATGGCGGTAGGGGGTGCCGCGGGGCCCCCGTAAGAGGGCCCCGCAAAGTATTTCAGTGTCTGCTATGCAGACACTGAAATACGCGACGGGTGCCACTGCACCTGTCGCACCTTCCCACTACGCCGGCTCAATTCTGAGCCGGCGTCCTCGTGGGAAGGTTGATTTGCCCTGGGCTGGCGGGCGGCCTTTTGGCGGCCGCCCGCCAGCCCAGGGCAAATCTCAGAATCACCGCAGCGGTATTTCGACCGCGGTGCGGTGTTCTGACGGGGTTACTTTGGCGGGCGGCCTCCGCCGCCCGCCAAGGTAAGAATGACCCCCATAGTGCCTATTGCATATAAATTGCATCTATATTAAAATGCTGAAATGTGTTTTGCATTCACTGTCAAAATAATGACTGCTGTTCAGACGGCAATCATGAAGAAAAGACAATAGGCTCAGGGGCAAGGCATTATTGTTGTAACTCCTGCCCTAATCCTACAGGCTGTTACCAAGGCAAGCGTTCCAAACAGGAAAGCCTTACATCCAAGATGGGCCACTTCTTTGACAGCTACTGATGTAGATTATGGTGGTCATTACAACCCTGGCGGTCGGTGTTAAAGCGGAGGTAAAACCGCCAACAGGCCGGCAGAAAAAAAAATGGAATCACAAACATGGCGAAAACCGCCAGCAAAGACAGCCACTTTAACACTCCGACCGCCACGACGGTACAAACAAACACCGCGGCGGTAACCGCCAACAGACAGGCGGAAGACAATGTACCACCCACAATATTACAACAGGCCAATCCGCCACCTTTTCCGGGGCAGATTCACCGCGAACAAAAACACGGCGGAAACAGGACTTGGAAGGGAAAACGCTCACCTCTACACACCCCACGAAGAACCAGGACGCCATGGAGCCGGAACGCCATATTCTCCCCGCCTTTGTCTTCCTGCTCCTCTACCAGGAGCACGAACGCCAGCGGCGAAGACCACGGTGAGGACTGCGCCTACGACACAGGGGGGGAGAGGGAAAAGAGAGTGACAGACACACGCAACACCCCCACCCTCACCCACTACAACACACACACTAATACATGTTGATACATTACAGTTACACCCCCCAACCCCCCTGGAAGAAAACAAAGACAAAAGGAAATTATTGTAACCATTGTAATCTATTAAAATCCAGTACTAAAAAATATATATACACTATAAACAAATATATACACCAAGAATACAAATCCAGGTATTGCACCATTTAAGTCCGTGGATCACTGGGCCCAAAATGCATGGGCGAGGCCCACACTCAATACCCGATCAAAATGGAGAGAACACTGCAGGGACATATAGAAATACAACAGGCACCTCAGGGGGAAGGAAAGGGGGGGGCACCTCAGCCGGATGAGTGCACAACGCCAGATCCACGAGGGAGCTCCATGCCCACTGCTGTATCCTGGGGAGTGCAAAGCCACAGTCTCTCAAGTCTTTCCAGTGGGTGGGTTGCCCACTGCTTTATCCTAGGGAGTGCAAAGCCACAGTCTCTCAAGTGGATAACAGTCTCCACTGGTTCTGGAGGGGGCTTCGTGCCCAGAGTGCTTCATCCTGCCAAGGACAGAGGTAGTGGATGTCTTTCTCCACTGGGTCTGGAGGGGGCTTTGTGCCCAGAGTGATTCATCCTGCCAAGGACTGAGGTGGTGGATGCCTTTCTCCACTGGTTTTGGAGGGGGCTTTGTGCCCAGAGTGCTTCATCCTGCCAAGGACTGAGGTAGTGGATGCCTTTCCCCACTGGTTCTGGAGGGGGCTTTGTGCCCAGAGTGCTTCATCCTGCCCAGGACTGAGGTAGTGGATGCCTTTCTCCACTGGTTCTGGAGGGGGCTTTGTGCCCAGAGTGCTTCATCCTGCCAAGGACTGTGGTAGTGGTTGTCTTACTCCACTGGTTCTGGAGGGGGCTTTGTGCCCAAAGTGCTTCATCCTGCCAAGGACTGAGGTAGTGGATGTCTTACTCCACTGGTTCTGGAGGGGGCTTTGTGCCCAGAGTGCTTCATCCTGCCAAGGACTGAGGTAGTGGATGCCTTTCTCCACTGGTTCTGGAGGGGGCTTTGTGCCCAGAGTGCTTCATCCTGCTTGTGGTGGCCTCAGTAGCGGCGGTGCTTGCGGCGCTCATGTGCCTGTGGTGCTGGTGGGTGGCTCAGTGAGCGTGCTGCTGGTGGCGGTGTCCTGGGCAGCGGTGCTGCTGGCGGCGGTGTCCTTGGCAGCGGCGGTGTCCTGGGCAGCGGTGCTGCTGGCGAAGGTGTACTTGGCAGCGGAGCTGGTGGCGGCGGTGTCCTTGGCAGTGGTGCTGATGGCGGCGGTGTCTTTGGCAGCGGTGCTGGTGGGGGCGGAGTCCTGGGCAGCGGTGCTGGTAGCAGTCTTGTATGCCTTGCAGGTTGGCAGCGACTTCCCTTTCCTTCTGTGCCCTTTCCCCACCTTGGATGGTGGCGCAGCTTTCTTCCCACTCCCAACTGTAGTCCTGGGAGGGGCCTTGGTGGCAGATGTTTTACCCTTCTCCCTCCAGGCAGTGGCCAACTTCTCATGCTTCTGAGGTGGGGGACTGTCCGTGGTCTGGCTCCTTGGCACACTGGCTGCCCTGCTGCTTGGCGCACTCCAGAAGCTGGTTACTGCTGGCACCACTGTTCCCGCTGATGTGGTGGCTGAGGTGCTGGGTTGAGACCTGGAAAGGCGTGCCCTAGGGGACTGAAGGGGTGGGGGAGGTGAGGGGAAGAGGTCAAGGTTGGACAGGAAAAGTTTTTTAGACACACTGGGACGGGTAGATGGAGGGTGTTTGGGAGTGGAAGAAGAGGTTGTGGTTGTAGGAGGTGTACGTTTGCTGACTTTGGGTGAAGGTGCATGGGCTGGAGGCTGTTGTGAGGTGGATGCCTGTTGGGTGGGTGTGTGTCTGCGTTTGTGTTCCTTGGGAGCTGGGCTCACAGACACACTGGGAGAGGACACAGGGGATGTGTGAATGGTAGTGTGGATGGTGATTACATGTGAGCAGTGTGTGGTGATGGGTGTGCTGGTGATGGAGGCAGTGGCTGAGGATGTAGTGCATGCAGGTGTAAGTGGAGACGAGACAGGGAGAGAGGAGGAGGACGTGGAGGAGGGGGACACAATGGAGGCAGTGGCTGTTGGTCTATCTGCATTGGTATGATGCTTGTGTGAGTGCCTGTGGGATGTGTGGTGCTTATGTTTGCCAGAGTTTCCCTGTTGAGGTGTGTGCATGCTGGTCTGATGGTGTGCTTGGGATAGGCTGAGGTACAGGGGTTTGGGTCTGGGTGGAGGAAGTTGGAGGGGGGAGGCTGGACACAGGGACAATGGCTGCCATCAGTGCAGAGGCCAGAGTCTGAAAAGCTCGCTGTTGGGCTGCCTGACCAGAATGAATGCCCTCCAGGTATGCATTGGTCTGTTGCAACTGCCTCTCTACACCCTGGATGGCATTCAGAATGGTAGACTGACCAACAGTGGGGGATCTGAGGAGGTCAATGGCCTCCTCACTGAGGGCAGCAGGCCTTACAGGGGCAGGGCCTGAGGTGCCTGGGGCGAAGGAGATGCCCACCCTCCTGGGTGAGCGGCCACGGAGCACACGCTGAGGGGCTGCTGGGAGGGTGGTGCTGGTAGGGGGGTGGTGGCTGTACCTGTAGAGCCGGGGGCACAGAGGGGCCCACCACCGCAAGGGAGCTTACATCAGAGGAGGAGTCTGTGTCGCTGGTCTCAGCTCCTGTCCCCACTGTGGAGCTCCCCCCCCTCCGTCCCACTGGTGGCTTCAGACTCCATTGTCTCGCCCTCCAGGGCCATGTGGGATGCAGCTCCCTCCTGCTCCGGTGCCACTGCCCCTCTACCTGATGATGCTATTGCACACAAGAACAGGGAGACCAAAAAAAAGGGGGGGAAGACAGAAGAAAGACATGTTGAGTGCATGCAATACCGCTACCGTTGGCAGACACTACAGACACAGAAGACCTCTGCACTACGCCGTGCACTTAGAGTTCCCTAATTATTCACAGGGATATGAGGTACAAGGTCTATGCCCGATTGATACTCACATGGATGTCACACGAGCCTCACTAGGTGTAGTTGCCTGCCTCACGAAGGGACCTTGCCTACTAAACTCGCCCTTGCCTTGGGGAACCCACAGCCCACCTCCCCCACCCAGACACCTCGTCATGCGCGCAGATTCAGCTGAATGAGAGTGTACTCACCCCCTTGTGGTTGCTGTGATGCTCTCAACCACCCATCCAACTCCGGATGCGCCACCGCCAGGATCTGGAACATCAGGGGGGTCATGGTGCAACGGGCACCCCTCCCATGTTGGGAGGCCATCCTCAGCTGGGCCTCCGCCGTCTTCTTGCTCCAGCGGCGAAAGTCCTCCCATCTTTTACGGCAGTGGGTGCTCCATCTGTGGTGGACCCCCAGGGTCCGGACTTCCTTGGCGATGGCACGCCAAATATCCTTCTTCTGGTGGGCACTGACCTACAGGAATGGTACAGGGGAAAAGGAGGAGATATAACCGTCTGGACCGTCACAGTCATTCGCCCACGTTCCCACCCTTGCCCTGACGCACATGCACTCACCGTCGTTTCATGCACGCCTCATTCTCCCCCCCATATCTTCCATCCACACCACTCCACACAGGCATTGCCCATACAGAGTGCTCTCAGTGTACTTACCTGTTTGTCTGGAGGACCGTGTACTGGGGGAGGACCCCATCCACTAGTTTCTCCAACTCCCCCAGGGTGAAGGCAGGGGCCCTTTCCCCAGACACATGAGCCATTGTCTCTTCCAGATTAAGGTCACAGCAGCACTTGCAGTGTAGGTCCTCTCCTGTCGAAGATCAGGTATCAAGTGAGTGAACAGACAGAAAATGGCAGTCACGTCTGCGGTGGTGCGTACCGTCACCACCAGCGTGCATCGTCATTGGCTCCTGGGACCCATAGGGTCCAATGTTAACCAATGCAGGATTACGCCACGGTCTTCGACTGCCTACCGCAACGGTTTACAACGCCAGCGCAGTTGCCTCATATCCCCTTGTCCCACATTACAGGTCAGGCAGCCACCATTTCAGGGGGCCACATGGCATTAATTTTAAATGCGTCACACATATCTAGGCCTTGCATACACATTATGACAGGGACATAGCAGATTGAAAAATGTGTGCAATAAAGATGTGTTTTCGTACCTCAGTGTTGGCTGACCCTCTTCTTGCTGTTCTCATCCATAGGGCACGTCTGCTGGGGCAGGTGAGGGGATGGCAGCATCCTCCGGTGTACAGACCTCTGGTGGACCTGTCGACAATGGAAGAGCGACATGTAATTGTCACCTACAGACTGGACTGTGCCACAATCCTGGAACTGTGTGCCCATTTGGATCCGGACCTGATGTCAGCTATCTGCCATCCCACAGGAATCCCCTCTCTAGTGCAGGTCCTATCAGTACTCCATTTCCTGGCAAGTGGGTCTTTTCAAACAACAGTGGCCATTGCATCAGAGATGTCCCAGCCTATGTTCTCCAACGTGTTGTCCAGAGTGTTGTCTGCCCTGCTGAAACACATGCGAAGCTACATCGTGTTCCCTCAGTTGGACGATTTGCCTACAGTGAAAGGTGACCTCTATGCCCTGGGACATATCCCCAGCATCATAGGTGCCATTGATGGGACACATGTGGCATTGGTCCCCCCCTGCAGGAGTGAACAGGTGTACAGAAACCGGAAGAGTTTCCATTCAATGAATGTGCAGATGGTGTGTTTGGCCGACCAGTACATCTCCCATGTGAACGCCAAGTTTCCTGGCTCAGTGCATGATGCTTACATTCTGAGGAATAGCAGCATCCCTTATGTGATGGGGCAACTCCAGAGGCACAGTGTGTGGCTATTATGTGAGGACATGGACCCTATACAGTGTGAATAGGTGTCTGGGTCTGGGGTTGTCCCTGAGGGTTAGTGTGTGTCTAACAGTTGTCCCTCGACATTTGCAGGTGACTCTGGCTACCCCAACCTGTCATGGCTACTGACCCCAGTGAGGAATCCAAGGACAAGGGCAGAGGAACGCTACAATGAGGCCAATGGGCGAACTAGGAGGGTTATAGAGAGGACCTTTGGACTCCTGAAGGCCAGGTTCAGGTGCCTCCATATGACAGGTCGTTCTCTATTCTACTCACCAAAGAAGGTGTGCCAGATCATCGTGGTCTGCTGTATGCTTCACAACTTGGCTTTGTGACGACAGGTGCCTTTTCTGCAGGAGGATGGTCCAGATGGAGGTCTTGTGGCAGCTGTGGAGCCTGTGGACAGTGAAGACGAGGGAGCAGAAGAAGAGGACATCGAAAACAGAAACACGGTGATTCAGTAATACTTTCAGTGAGACACAGGTAAGAAGACATCACTGCCTGCTACATCTGATACACTTGTTCTACCTCTCATCCGTCTGTCACTTTCACCCAGTGTATGAACCCTGAGTTGTCACTTTCCCTTTCTATTTCACAGATGGGGGTCCCACTGTGTGACATCTGCTTTGTTTCCTCATGGACTAGAGCTGTGTGACATAGTTATGTTGACAATACAATGGATATTGCATTTTTCCTCAGTTATTGTAAATACACATTTTTGAAAGCACAGACTGACTCCAGATAGTTTTGTGATTTGAGTGTTTTTATTTAAGTGCTAAATAGTGGAGGGGATTATAAAATGGTCAGGGGTGATGGTGGAGGAATGTCCATGGCAGAGTCCAGTTTATTAGTCTCACAAGTGCATTGTCCAAAGGGGCATAGGAAGTGGAGCTGGGGCAGTTGATGGATGGATAGGGTGACAAAGTGGGACAAAAGGATGACAATCAGGGTGGTCTCATTTCTTGGCGGGGGTCTTGGCATTGTTCTCTGCTTTGTCCTGGATCTCAGGGACCGCTTGGGGGGTGGTTCTCCATCTGCAGGGGGTGGAGTGCTGGTGTCGTGGTCCTGTGGCGGTGCCTTCTACTAGCGCCGGCAGAGGTGCGGAGGTGGTGGGCAGTTCATCGTCCAGGCTATTGTCAGGGGGCCCTTCTTGTGCCACAGTGTCCCTCCTGGTGTTGACATGTTCCTTCAGCACCCCTACAATGGTGCCCAGGGTGGAATTGATGGCTTTGAGTTCCTCCCTGAGCCCCAAATACTGTTCCTCCTGCAGCCGCTGGGTCTCTTGAAACTTGGCCAGTACCGTTGCCATCGTCTCCTGGGAATGGTGGTAGGCTCCCATGATGTTGGAGAGGGCCTCGTGGAGAATCGGTTCCATGGGCCTGTCCTCCCCTGTCGCACAGCATCCCTCCCAGTTCCCCTGTGTTCCTGGGCCTCTGTCCCCTGAACTGTGTGCCCACTGCCACTGCCCCCAGGTCCCTGGTGTTGTTGGGGTGGTGGGTTAGCCTGGGTTCCCTGTAGTGGTGGACACACTGCTGCTTGATGTGTCCTGGGGACAGAGGTATGGGCCTGCTGGGTGGGTGCGGTGCTGTGCTGGTGTTTCCAGAGGGGGGAGGCTCTGTTGTGGCTTGTGCCAGTGTGAGGGGAACCGACTGTCCCTAGGTCCCAGATGGGCATGGCTGGTCATCTAGATCCAGTTGGACAGAGCTGCTGTCCTCACTGTGGGCCTCTTCTGTGGGGGGAGAGGACATGTCTGGAACCTCCTGTCTGGTGACATTGGGTAGGGGTCCTGCAGGGGTGTAAAGGCATAATTATTGCATCTGTGTGTGCCATGGTGTGGAATGGGTGGGTGACCCTGTACCCCAGTGCTTGCATTCTTGTGTAGGACCTTGTGTGATAATTGGTTTGGGGTCTGTGTGAGTATGTGTAGTGGCCATGCATTGGTGATGGGTGTCAATGCTTTGTTGTTGCATGCAGGGATTGGTTCTGGGATGGATGGGTTGGGATAGTGGGACATATGTGAGGTGTTGGAGTGATGAGGGTGAGGGCGAGGGTGGGGTATGTGATAGCATACAGGTAGGGTGGGGGATGAAGTAGTGAAAGATTTGTCTTACCGGAGTCCATTCCTCCGGGTACTCCTGCAAGTCTCTCAGGATGCAGTATAGCCAAGACCTGCTCCTCCCATGTTGTTAGTTGTGGGGGAGGAGGTGGGGGTCCGCCTCCAGTCCTCTGCACCGCGATGTGGTGTCTTGAGACGACGGAATGTACCTTCCCCCGTAGGTCGTTCCACCTCTTCCTGATGTCATCCTGTGTTCTTGGGTGCTGTCCCACTGCGTTGACCCTTTCCACGATTCTGCGCCATAGCTCCATCTTCCTAGCTATGGTGGTGTGCTGCACCTGTGATCCGAATAGCTGTGGCTCTACCCGGATGATTTCCTCCACCATGACCCTGAGATCCTCCTCAGAAAACCTGGGGTGTCATTGCGGTGCCATGGGGTGGTGTGGGTGATGTGTGAGGTGGTTTGTTGTGATGTGTGAGGGGATGTGTTTGTGTATGTTGTGTGAGGTGCATGGATGTTGTGTGAGTGATGGTGTTGAGTGCCTGTAGATGCTAGTTTGTTGATGGTGGTGTCTCTCTCTGGCCTTCTATCGCAATTGTGGTCGTAGGGGTTTGTGGGTGATGGGGGTGTTTGTTTTATATTGTAATGAGTGTGTGGGAGTGGTGTGTGTATGTGTATCAGGTGTGTGTATTTCGATTTGTCCAATGTGTTAGTGTTTTGTAAATGTGTGTGTATTTTGTGCGCTGCGGTGTGTACCGCCAATGGAATACCGCGGTTGAAAGACCGCCGCGTGGATTCGTGGGTCATGATAGTGAGGGTGTATTCCTGTTGGCATGACGGTGGAGGTTTTGTTATCGCCAGTTTATCACAGACCTTTGGTGTGGCAGACTTGTGTGGGTGTCTGGATTTTGGCAGATTCCGAGCTGTGGGTCGTAATAGCTGTAGCGGAATTCCACGGCCACGGCGGTGTGTTTGCGGTCTTCTGCACGGCGGTAAGCGGCATTTACCGCCATTGTTGTAGTGAGGGCTTATGTCTTTTACCCAGTTTTGCAGACTCAAGTATTTATTCAATATGAACAAGAATACTCTGTGTCAAATGCCATTTTGCCTCTGAAACAGTATGGTTATATAATGTACACTGATGGTTCAGTGCAACCTGCCACTGGTACCAGGTAGCAATACTCAGCTGAGTTGTCCAGCAAATAAAAATGTTTATGTAGTCGCTCAGGCATTGCACATCAATCCTGGCTGGCTGAATTAAAAGCACAAATTTTGTCACTAGGGAATATGGATCCTGAATTCCCCACACTGATAATGTGCGATTTGTAATACTGTGTCCAGTCTTATAACAAGAACATGCATTATTGGCGCATAACTGTATCCAGAGACTCCAAAGGGAATACTATCAAGCATGCACTGGTTTGAAGAAAGGTAGCACATCTTAAAGATTGTTTGCCACAGACTCATGTAATTTATACATTGAGTAACCAATGAGTTGGAATGCATGTTGCAGGGAATTCACTGGCTGATGAAGCAGCAACAGCGGCGGTTCAAACTGCTGCAGTAGTTGCGATCACTCGTCCTTCTACGAGGGTGGATGATGACATCATAGATGCAGTCACTGCTTCACACAGTGGCACACCTTTACCTAACAAATATCCAGCAAAATATTCCTATCTGGCCAGTGCCCAAAACATTCCCTTTGCTTGCTTTCCCTAGGTGGGTGTTGGAGTGATACCCAACCTGGACTACGGGCTAGACCTAATCATTGCTGCACATGAGGTGTAAGCATCTGCACATGCTGGTCTGGCGGCCACCGTGTCTCTACTTTGGAAACTTTACTTGTGGCATGGTCTGTACAAACAGACAAAACACTTTGGGGGTCATTCCAATCTCGGCGGTCTTTTTACAAGACCGCTGAGGGACCGCTGTGCTGAAGACCGCCAGTGCAGGTGGTTTTCCGCTCTGCGCATGATGACTGCTGGCAGCCCTCTGTCCTTTTCCGGACAGAGAGCCGCCAGCAGGCATTCTGGTGGTCGGCGGGGAAGTGGAGGTCGCTCCACCTCCACCGCCACGTCAACAGAACACCGCCCACCGAATTACATTCTGTGATTCGGTGTGGCGGTGTTCTGTTGACAGGGTGCTGGCACGGAGCTGCCCCCATGGATCCCGTCCCCTCCCGGAGGATCAACGGACCAGGTAAGTTGATTGTCCCTTAGGGGAGGAGGTGGGGGAGTGTTGTGTGTTGTGTGCGTGCATGAGGGTGTGCGTGTGTGTATGTAGAGGGGGGTGTGAGTGCATGTATGCATGCAGGGGGTATTGTGTGTTTGGAAATGTGTGCGTGTCTGTCTGTATATATGTCTGTATGGATGTGTGCATGTTTGTTGGTGTGTGTGCAGGTATGTGTGTCGGTGGTGCCTGCGTGCGTGTCAGGTGTGAGTGTGTAATGTAATGTTGGGGGTAGGGGCGGGGAGGGGGGTCCTGCTACCTTTGGGGGTGGCAGGAGTGGTGGGGGTATCGGGGAAGGACTCGGGGGTGGGGGGTGGGTGAGACCCCTATCAGTGCCAGGGAAGGAATTCCCTGGCACTGATAGTGCTCACCGCCATGGATTTCATGGCGGTTCCTAACCCCATGAAATCTATGGCGGTCAGACGGGTCATAATACCGCAGGCGGTATTGTGACGACCGCCGGGCTGGAGACCCCAGTCTCCAGCCCAGCGGTCGTCTCCGCCCTGGCGGTCTGATCGGAGAAGTGGCAGATGACCATGGCGGTAACCGCCATGGTCATAATTCCAAATATTTTACCGCCAGCCTATTGGCGGTAAGACCGCCGCTTCTCCGCCAACCGCCAGGGTTGTAATGAGGACCTTTGTCCTTATTTTTGACATTTGCCAATATTTGCCACCACTGCATGCTCACCACAGACACCCCTCTTAGTTTCAAACAAACCCCTCCAGTGCATATCCTTAGATCATTTCTGTTAAACTTGACAGCCTTAGGGTGGTCACCCTCAACTTCTTGCCTGCCTCCCTCCACTTTTTGACACTGTTTTTGCTGTTTTTTAGGACTCTGTGCACTTTACCACTGCTATCCAGTGCTAAAGTGCATACGCTCTCTCCCTTGAAACATGGTGACATTGGCCAATTGGCTTATTTAATTTACTTATAAGTTCCTAGTAAAAGTACACTACATGTGCTCAGGGCCTGTAGATTAAATGCTGATAGTGGGCCTGCAGCACTGATTGTGCCACCCACATAATAGCCCCCTAACCATGTCTCAGGCCTGTATTGCAAGACCTGTGTGTGCAGTTTCATTGCCAACTCAACTTGGCATTTAACAGTATTTGTCAAGCCTTAAGCTCCCCTTTTTCTACATATAAGTCACCCCTAAGGTAGGCCCTAGGTAACCCATAGGGCAGGGTGCTATGTAGTGAAAAGGCAGGACATGTACCTGTGTAGTTTATATGTCCTGGTAGTGTAAAACTCCGAAATTCGTTTTACACTGCTGTGAGGCCTGCTCCTTTCATAGACTAACTTTAGGGCTACCCTCATATACTGTTTAAGTGGTAGACTCTGATCTGAAAGTAGTAACAAGGTCATATTTAGTTGGGTCAGAATGGTAATACAAAATCCTGCTGACTGGTGAAGCTGGATTTAATATTACAATTTTAGAAATGGCACTTTTAGAAAGTGACCATTTCTCTGCACTTAAATCCTTCTGTGCCTTACAATCCACATCTGGCTGGGTTATTTTACCGCTCCCTTGAGCATTTCACTCAGACAACCCCAAACACAGGATGCTCAGTCACACCTGCATACATCTGCATTCTGAATTGGTCTTCCTACGCTGGGAGGGTGGAGGATCTGACACTTACATGTCAAAGAACAGCGGCCTGCCCTCACACAATCTACTGCCAAACCCCATACTGGGACCATGGCAGACAAGATGGAACTGAACGGGGACCTTGTGTACTTCTAATCCACTCTTTGAAGTCTCCCCCACTTCAAAGGCACATTTGGAGGTTTAACCAGAGCCTCTGACCCTACCAACTCAGACACTTCTTGACAATATACCTACTGAGAAAGGAACTCTGAACCAGAACCTGCAACCTGCTAAGAGAAGCTGCCTGTCTGCCCAAAGGACTCACCTGACGGCTTTGCTGAAAAGGACTGCTGCGTTGGTGTTGCCCTGCTGCCTTGCTTCCCTCTGGCTCTGCTGAGAATTGCTCCTGAAGCCTCAGGGCCAAAAAGGCTTAATCTCTACAAAGAACTCCTTGTGCGGCGAAAATTGATGCACAGCCTGCCGGAATCGATGCACAGCCTTCCCTGCAGTGAGAAACTCATCACACGTCGAACCGGAATGACATAGCCCCGCTCCCCGAGTGAAGATAAACACAGCGCCAGTGTTGCGACTGGAACTTTGAAGCATAGCCAACTGGATCGATGCATCGCCGACCCGGAATGGCGCAGCCTGACTTCCTGTGAGAAGAATTTCCCCGCATTGCCCACCGGATCGATGCCGTTCCTGTGACTTCGTACTACAGACCTAGGATTTCTCTGCATCGTCCCCGGGGCGTCCAAATACCCTGCAACCCGAAGAGGATCCAAGCCTGTGCACCAGAAATCGACGCAAAGCCCTTGCTGTGTGGAAAAACTTTGGCACATCGTCTGTGTGCGCCCGGAGAAACCGACGCACAGCTCCCCATTTTGCACGCATCTCCTCCTCTGCGGTCCTGTGCGGATAATTTAGACACAAACCAGGTACTTTGTGCTTGCAAGACACACTTATTTCTTTTTAAGAAGTAAAGACTTTATTAATCATTTCAAAAGTGATGTTTTAACTTGTACTTATCAAATCTTGATTGGTTTGACATTATCCTACTCAGATAAATATTCTATATTTTTCTAAACCTGTGTGGTGTATCTTTGTGGTGTTTATACTGTGTTATTCCATGATTTATTGCACAAATACTTGACACATTGCCTTCTGGTTTACATGTCCTGAGAGTGAAATACTGTTAAATTTGTTTTTCACTACTGCAAGGACTATCTCTCCCATAGGGTAACATGGGATTGCCTTGAATTATCCTTTAAGTTTAAATTCCTATTGAGAGCAGATAGAGACTTGGAGTTCGGGGTCTCTGAACTCAAAATGTAAAAATTCATCTTTTGGTGATGTTTGTTTTTAAATTGTAAGTTTCAAAATACCACTTTTAGAACGTGGGCTTTTTCTTGCTTCACCATTCTGCTCCTCTCCCTGTCTGTGGAATACATGTCTGGGTCAGGATAACAGTTGGGCTGGTTGAGAATTTACTCTAGACAATCACACAAAGGGAGCTGAGGTGTGGTCTGCATATCCTGATGGGTCTTCCTGAGTTAGAGTGGTGGGAGGAGCTGACACTTGCACCTGAATATGACCTGAATAAGCAGCCTCCAATCCCCTGAAAGTGTGTCTGGCCCCAGGGCAGGAAATGCAGGGTCTTGTGCACTACAAAGGCTTTGTTTTAAAGTTTACCTACTTCAAAAGTGGAAATGGGTTTAAGTACTGGACCTCTGACCCCACAAATTTAGAGACCTTCTGGACTGAGGACATTCTGCCAAGAGCTGGATGCTGTAGGAGAGACTGACACTCTGCCTGTTGCCTGCTGCTTGGTGCTTCTGTCTTGGGAGTGAAAGAACTGTACGTTGCTTCCTACATCCTGCTTCCAAAGGTTCTCCAAGGGCTTGGACTGAGCTTCCCTCTTCTTAAGACGTCTCAGGGACATCAAAGGCCTCATCTGCCAGCACCTGGGCTCTCTTGCTGAGAGTTGTGACTTGCCAAGTGGTGCCAAATCCAGTTCCTGGGCCCTTGGGAGTAAGTTCTGGTGCAACCAAGAAGAAATCAAGCACATCGACTCCAGAGCAACTTTGGAACCTGGGACACTGACCAACTTCGTGCCTCTGCCTGCACGGAGCTGTGATCCCCACTGAGTGCAACGACCGCGACCTGCAAACACAGGCCTGACACTGCCACAGTGCTCCGAAGTCCTGCCACAGCGTGAGTCCCAAGTGCTGAGTTACTGACATCTGTGACACCCAAATTTGCCGCAGCACCTGTGCCCCATGGTGTGATTGTGACACTGTGAATTCAACTCCTCGTATCTTGACCTGCTAGATTCAGTGACCCTGCTGGGTCGTAAGGAAGCAACGTCTCGCAACCAATGCCGCCTTACCTCCCCTCCAAACAAAAGGAACTGATGCCTCACCTTCCCTGTCTACCAGTAAGGAGCCGACGCTTCACCTCCCTAGTGGCAGGAAGGAACTGACGACGCACTGGTTCCAGCGGCACCTCACAACCCCGACCCGTGCAACATCTTTGTTTCCTCATCGTTTTCCAAGGTACTGTACCTGGGTTCCCTGCGACTCTGTGACTAGCCGGCACTCCCTCATGAGTGGCATCGGACTGTTGGGAACGACTCCGTCAAGATGCTGTAATTGCCCCAGTTGGAGCTCTTGGGTTTCTGAGCCCTATCCTAAATTTTTTTTTTTTAAATGTGTATGTTTATGTGTGAATGTTGGATGTTTGTCACTTTGGTCTTGTTTTACTCAGATAAATATTGGCTATTTCTCTAAGCTGGTGTGGAGTACTTTTGCGGTGTTTTCACTCTCTGAGATAAGCCTGACTGCTTGAGCCAGGCTACCAAGGGGGTGAGCAGAGGTTATATTATCTGCATGACTCCTTTAACCTGGGTATAGTGAGGGTCCCTACTTGGACAGGGTACAAACCTCTGCCATCTAGGGACCCCATTTCTAACCCTTTCCCTATTATCCTAGGGAAATTTGGTAGAGGAGATGAAGAACCATGACTAAAAGCAGTCCTTGACAGCTAGAGTATTAGTTTCAGGTTGTAGTTGGATCCATTACTTGTATGAAGTCCAGAGAGCATTACATAATCAGCCTTAAAGGTCTTTGGGAGGTGAGAGCCTTTCCGGGGCCCTTTTTGGCATCCAGATGTATGTTCCAGATCTTGCTAATCCTGGCACAGTGGCAGGACATGCCTTTTGACATAAATTAATGTTTTGCTGTCTTGCAGGAATTATAAGACTTCCGTGACGAGCACTCAAATGCAATTACCAAACATTCTTCCACTGATAAACTAAAGGGCCATCCAGCATTTTCCACCTGGATTCCAAAGGTTGGGGATGAAGTCCATGAGAAGATTATTGAGAAGAAGGAGTTTGGACCATCCTACCAAGCACCATTGCTAGTCCTGGGCATTCAAGGTACAAGAACTGTGATTTTGCCTCCACTTGCTGGTTAACACTTTGGGCCTGATTTAGATATTGGTGGAACTGTTACACCATCACAACAGTGATGAATATCCCACCTTCCGAAATTCAAATCCCATTATATCCTATGGGATTTAGATATCGGCGGACGGGATATCCGTCACCGCCGTGTTCGAGTAACACCTCTGCAATATCAAAATCAGGCCCATTGCTGCAACTGACTTGATAAAGCTACATCACGTGGCCAGTCCTACATAGTACACCACAAGGGCTCCTGAGTTGTCACCTGCCTCCTCTCACTGCTCTGCATGAAATTCCTCTACAGGAATTAAGTAACATAAGTAATGCTTTTCTCTGAATGGCGAATATAGATGCTGAATTTCCATTGGTTCCTGTTGCTACTGCAAATACAGGGCAAACTTCAGATGTCGGTTTATAATCTTCAACTGCTGTTTCCACCATTGAAATTGTATATTACCAAACAACATTGGAAGAGACTACCCATTCCCCTTCACAATGTGAGGTCCTTGTTTTTGCAAAGACTGCCTCTAGTTACTTTATTGATATTGATGATTTTACCTCAAAATCTTCACATACTTCTTTGCACGGAGTATGTGCATTTCTTGCCAGGCTAAAAAAGACTTGCCTGATTCCTCCTTAGTCCTACATTTTGATTGTCATTTCATTGTTTTTCCTATTAATTTGGATTAGGTTTGTCATAGTATTCTTCTTGATTTTGAATGGACATTGCCTTAAAGAAGCATTGCTCCTGAATGGTAGCTGAGGCGTTGAAGCCTCATTCTTCCTCACATAGAGAGCAAAAAGTCCTGTCCCTGGTGATCATTTTTGCATTTCCTCTCTCAGATTGAATTGTGTGGGATAAGGCCCCATTTGATGTTTTTGGTTGTACCAAAACTCCACAGATACCAAATGTTTTTAAGATTTCAATGGACGATGTTATTGTCCCTGATACTATCTCCGATGAATTGGATGTGACCACAATGAGACGTAAGCTGTCCGAATTGGAAAGCTATTTTGTATTTGAAACTGAAGACTTGTATTTGAATTTTGCTAATTATGGTGAAATGTTGAGGTACCATCATTATGCTCATCACTATTTGCAAAGGGCTAGTTCTCCCTATGCAGTTTTTAATTACAAACAATAGGAACATTGCCTGACACTGCCAGTAGGCAAGTCCAAAACATACATGAGAAGGTTTGATATATTTTTCAGGACACATTTGCTTAGATCTGACTTCCTAGTAATATACACTAACCCCCTCCCCAGCAAAGAAGAACATGCTCACACAAACTAAATTGATTTCATCTCATTCATTTATTTCTGAACTGGCCATACAATGTTATGAATATTGGAAAAATAATATTGATTTGAGGTCAATTTGGGGAAAACACAATTGACCAGTACAGGGGACAGATGCTTTATTTAGAATGTGCCTAAAACCACAGCAACAGCAAATGATTTTCCTGAACAAAACAATCCAACAAACACCTTGCATAGGCCTAGCTAATATTAAAGATGACCATAATCTAGCATTCCTGCTATCGCACATTTTGAAAATTGGCAACATTTTGCACATTATATAGAAAATCAAATAAATGGCACGACTCAGAATGGTACATATAACTCTTCAATTTCAGGTCCAGACAGTGTAACACTAATGGTTGTCATGCCCTTTGTCAGACCAGACCACTTACAGTATGGAAAAATTGTGCCAACAATGGTTACAAAATTCCACATTAGCTGCAAAGAAAGAACACCTATCTCTCCTATCTGATGACATGGTTTTGCAAGATTTCTTGTTAGAAGTTAGGACAACGGTATGATTATGTTGTAAATATGCATTTATTCTTTGAATAATATTATGTCATCTGTATTTAATATCATACAAAATTACTTCTTTATTATAGCATGGACAGAACCAGCTGAGAATAATTATGCAAATAAGCTGGACATTACAGGTTTAAAATCTTACCATGTACCACGGAAATACCTGAACACAACAGAGTTTATGCCCTTTAATTTAACATATATACAGAGGGCTATAGCAAAAAAAGATGCAATTTACACCATGCTGAACATTGAGCTTTAAGGGAAATTATCCATTTCAGTAGCTGAAACTCCATCAACCGTATGGCTAATCCATGGCTTTATATTGTTACCAATCTCTGAATTCCAGTTTACATCCTTTTTGAAACACTCTAAAGTAGGTTGAAATGAAGCTATGGGGGATAGATTTGTTCACAAGTCCTGGATTCTGCCTTTTCAAAATACAAGGGTGTGAATGGGGAAACTGAAGTCTTCCTTGGTGGAAATGAATGTGACAATTCATTTGGCCACTGATTACTTTGTAAAGAGGTCACGCAGCATTGCATGTGTAATACATCTATGGTGAATTTAGCGTGTTATCTGAAAGGTGCACCAGTCTTCTTTACTCACCCAGGGTCTGGTTACTCTCGATTGGGAGTTATTTTGGTACTGAAATGCCAAGGTTGTTGTGGGATGAAACCAGGTGTCCCATATGTGGTGACAGTCTCCAGCGTTGTAACATGTTATTTCTGCCCACGCATGTAGTAAGTGAAAATACTGCATGACCTTCCATCCCTATTTTAGTGTGAATTTTGATAAGCTGAGCTGACTGAACGCCCTGCACTTTCAGAAGAATGTTGTTTTAAAATCTACTAAAGAGACCTTGGCCCTTCAGGTTGCAGGGTCTTCTGCTGAAGTTCAATGGCCATCACATACTAACTTGCCCAAGCATTTTGGTGAACCTATTCATCAGATATTTAATGCATCAAAATGCTGTTGGAGTGGTACACTTTTTAAAAAAGGTTGGATCTGGGTTTGTGAGCACATTCCAGACCGTATTTGGAGTGATTACTTCCTTTCTGCACTCTTTAGTTTCCAGTGTTTTTGGAGGAATATCTATTCTTTTTTCCTGGTCACCGCTATTTTAGTTTTGTATTAGTTTGCTCCGCAATGGATGTTCCACCATCACGAGGCCAAGAGGTAATGAGTCTGCCACATGGCCTGCTGTATCCTGAATGCATGATACAGTACTTTGAAGTGTCTCTGCTCCAGGAACTGAACATGAACTTGTCTCTATTGCTTCAAGCAGTGTGGCTACAATGTGTGCTGCCTGTGTTCCACTGTCTGCTGTGCCCTTTTGAGAGTGCACTGGACTTGTGCCTGGCTATGCAAATCGGTTCAATCTGTGGACATGCATCTGCATGAGTTTGTCGAGGACCCACATTCAGTGTTGTCCCATAGAGCTGCCTTTTTATGCTGGATGCATAATATGGGCCTTTTTTCTGGTTAACATGGACACTTGGCTCTGGAATTCCTGGAATCTGGCTCTAACAGTGGCTGTCATGCCTTCAGTATTGGCTGAGTTGGCTGGATCTGACCATTTCTATTTTTTGGAACTTGCTACACAGGCCTCAGTGGGTCTGCCATCTGTAGTTGTGGGTTCCTTCCTGGATCTCATTGGCTTTGGACATGGAAATATGTTGGGAACCGCCTAGATTTTGATTTGGTCCCTTTTTGTTTTTCATTAAAATATTTTTTATTCATTTGCTTTTTTAATATTGATTATTTTTTTAGACCTCTGGCTTTAGTTTGCTTTTATGATTGAAGTGCAGTCCCCATTTTATATATATGTCAATTTAAATATATTTTATTCCAATTTTAGAATGATATTTTAACTTACGCTTGTCTCTCATGGACAAGAGGGGTGTGTAGTAAAGCATGTTAGGGTCTACTTAGAGCCTCCATTTTAAAATGCACATATTTCACTTTGCAGTTCTTTTCTGTCAGTAATCATTTACATGGCGTTTCATTTAAGTGGTATTGTAATGAGAAATCATTGTACATGTTGCTTGTTCCTAGTCAGCATTGATGCCATCTAGTCTGTACACTGTGTCCATGGCTGAGCACACAGAACACAATGCCTAAACATTCTGATTGTCGGTGGCGACAGTTCCACGTTTGTAGACATAACACTGCATCTAGCTTGCACCTCTGACGCAGTGTGACACGAACGGTGCTTGTATTATAAAAACTCTCTTTTTGTGCCATAAGAGGTAGAGGTGCACTTCTGCTGGAGTTATCCTGGGACGAGGCACGCTGTGCCCCTAGAAGCAACTTGGCTGACTCTGGTCTTTGATGTGACCTCTACCCTTCACAGTACCATAGCCTGCATTACACTAGACTGGTTTCTTGGTTTCCAGGTACATCTTACCCAAGTATTAGGGGTGAGTTTTGCCAATAAATCTGGAAGAGGGTGCACCTACTATGCTCTCAGCATTGTAGGTAGTTACAGATAGGAGCAATAGGAGCATACTAAAGAAGTCACAAAACCATGGTTGAACTATTTATCTTTTCACGATCTTTGTAATCCTGGTTACCATGCTTTTTCTTGTTTGCCTAGTTTTTTATGAAAGAATAAGACTTTTGCAATAAATGTTCTAAAATACATTTTAACATCTTTTTTGCGTTTAATCTTGGACACTTTAAGTGAAACAAAAGGGTAGATCTGTTTCCATGATTTTCTTGGGAATCTGTGTAGTCATGTTCGAGGTTGCAAAACCCATCTCGTTTATTGGTGTGTTTAGGGATTCAGACGGGGCACTGTGAGCTAACTAAGAACCATGTCAAGATTTCCTGATGGTATATGCGGACTGTGTACCTATGCTCTGATGTTTATGTTGACCAGATACACAGTTCTACTTGATTCATAGAAATCGTATAATAACATTAGGTTCTGGTATGTGGCAAGGAGCATCAAAGAGAAACCTGTGAGATACGATAATGGGATACCCCAGTGAATGAGTGCGATTACATTTACCATGCAAACTCAACTAGCATTGGAGCAGTTACCACTCATTACGGGGAGCAGTACAGAAACCACAGAAGTACTCACCTAAGGCTTTGGTGACACATTGGATAAGCCACTACATGTGCAGATAGAAAGCTGAGGAAGGCAGGCATCTATGTCCTCAGATGCCCATGCTTTCACCAAAATTATGTTATCAGAACAAATGTTAGTCATTGAAGTTCTACAACATCTTGGACAAGGAATTGGGCTAGATCACTAGCTCTAAGCTCTTTAGTTCTGAATAATTTCCTTAGAGGTACACAATGGGCCATCCTAGTAGAATGATCTGCCTTTACACAATCAATGATTATGACATGCCAAGGCTGAAGAAGGATAAGTAGAGGATGCAAATGTCCTGTAGGCCTGGTATGGAGGTTTCTGTTCTCAGTGCATACATTGCATATCTAAATGAACTTGCATCCATACCTGGTTCCTGTTGTACTAATTGCATGGTTTCCTTCTTCTGAGAAAGACCTGCTAAATTAGATAAAAGATACCTTCAGTGTGCCTGTTCCTGCAACACAAGTGTAAGCTCATGTAGAGTCTGGTCCTTAAGAACAACTAATATGCTATTGTACAGCCAACATTTTAAAGCCACATTTTAGGATCTAAGGGTCTGGTGTCCTGTTGTACTTAAAGTAAATATGATGCTAAGCCCACCAGACTGATTTTGGTTCCCTCAGAGAAGACACTGTGCCATGCCTGGGGAGTTGTGGTTTACTCTGGGTGATGTGACTGGCATCCAGTGGAAGATAATAAACAGTCATTAAAAGAAGAGGATGAAGTATAATTGTCTGGTGGAGGGAGCTTTTGTAGAATGAAAAAATCACACATTTCTGTAGATTGCGACCATGTGGTAGTGTCTCCATTCCTGATAGAAAGATATTTACAGATAGTCACTGCATAGTTCTGTAGTGCCAGATCAGCGGTCTTTCACTGGCCTTTCGGCATTCCTGTTCATCTAAGTTTCAGGGACAGATTGCTGGGTGGCGCTGACAGATGGTGGTCTGGGTTCTTTGTTTGTGCAGACATGTTTAGCTGAAGTAGCATGGACCTTCCCTCCCTACTGCGTTGTGAAGGCTTTTATCTAATCAGACAGCTAGAAGAATGGGTATGAGTGAAACTTGAAACAATGTATATCGACAATGTACATCATATCATGTATATTCCAATACTGTTCTTTAAATGTATGCTATTACTCCTGGATGGAGGCACAGGATAAAACCCCGGAAATTAAGCCTTATATAGGATGATTGACATGATTTGATGGGATTGTGGAAGCATGTTGTATTATCTGTCCACAACATTATTATTATTGATTATGTAATTGGTGATGTCAGGTATCATCTCATTAGTATTGTCATTGATGATGTTGTTATAGAAAGCATCAATGATGGTATGTTTGAGATCACAAGTAGCTCATGGTGGGGATGTGAGTTATGCTTTGTGTAGTACACCAAAAGTGTCAAATTTCAAGGGTTTTTAAGTTTTACATTCAAACCAAAATGTCAATTTAACTTCAAAGGGTTTTGTCATATAAACAAATGTGAATGGGTTATGAGATATGTTATATTTAACATTTTTTTATTTTTTTCCTTGAGCTATCCCTTAATTGTTGGCCCTCTTTGGTATTGCTTGTTTGTAAATCTTCCAGTGTTCGACTTTCTGGTTCTTATCATCGAGGACCAGATGTTCACTGCTTTTAGATGTGTTCTTCATTTACCTTTATGTTTTGAATTTTCTGTAGCCTCATAGTTTGTCTTCTTCTTTAACCCTTTACATTTTAATGAGCCATTCAGTTCATGTTCATTTGAACACATGTTCAGTGAATGCAATGTACCCAGTAGAATAAGCGGAATTACGCATCAATAATGTTAGTGAAAAAATAACTCAAGGCAACTAAACCATTCAACACCAAATGCCGGCCATGGTTTTTAGCATTCCATGGAAAGAATATTATTTGACAAGTGCTTTTATTGAGGATGCTGGAGAGGTTGCACTAACAAACGTTGAAAGATTTCAAATTGCAGCCAGACAGTTGCCTTAAAAACACATCTTATTAGCCTATTTGTTCTTTCAACAATAATGTGTTTCAGGTTTTGTGTCCAGTGACATTTATTGCTTCCTTCCTATTGCAGTAGAACAAGCGCAATGAATTATTGAAGTTTGTTCTCGTCTTTGTGTAACTGCTTAAGCCACAATTGGTATAAGACTATAATGTCAATAAGGGCCAGAAATACTTTCCGATCTGATTCCAGATTTGCTTTTAAACTTTGTAGTTTAGACAATTTGATTGGGAAAATATGTGCTAAATACCCCACTTTGTAAACAATAGTTCTTATGCACAGCTTTCATATTCAAGTAAAACAGAAGTTTGCCTGCGTGATCACCCGCACACATTTAAACCTTTGTTCTAGTCTTTGCTTAAATTTTGCACAGTCTCTAAATGGTACTTTAAGGCTAACTCGCTTACAGGAAACAACATCCTGGCCACCCATCCCCCACTGAGTAGGATACTCTTCTTTGCTAAGCTTCTCGGTTGGTACATTATGGAACTGGTATTCAAATATTTCCAGTCTGCTTTTGGCTGCCGCATGGACGTCATTTAGGGGTCGCCAGAGGTAACAGTTGCTCTCCCTGGCTTGCTCATTGTAACCTGGACTTGTGAATCCTGGCCTCAAAGACTGAAAGGTGGCGCTATTATCAGGAAGTAAACACGTTTGTAAGAATACTTTTTAATTTAATTGAAATTATGTGTATCAAATAATCATCTATTGAGAGGCTGACTTCACTATGAGTTACAGCCTGCTGCCCTTTCACGAAGAGCACATCAACACACAAAGTAGTTCCCTTCCGTGCAAGAGAGTACAATTGCCAAAACATCATTTCCCTTTAGCTAATGTTTATGTTTAGATTGATGAAGGACAGGCAGCTTCCTTACTGACAAAGTTTTGCAAAAACCATAACAAAACAAAACAAGAATTGCCTAGCGAGTGGAGTCAAATGCCAGACCTAAGTGTTTCCCTAGTGCTTGGTTAACTGTGGCAGTGCTTAGATTGTACAGGTTTATCAAAACAATGCTTGTGCCTTAACTGTCCGCTTGTGGAACACCTGCACTGATATAGGATAGAAAATTATAATTTTGTAAATTTGTGCCCTCTACATCTCAAGCGCAGTAAAGGTAAAGCAAGTTCTATTAACTGTAAAGCATATATGCAAGACTTTTAAATTCCCATCACGGAAATGATGCAGTATAATACTCCTGCAGTAGGGTTACATACTCTGCCTCCTGCAAGTTCCATATACACATTAGGCTAGAAGTCAGTCTGTGTACTTTTTAACTTCCCTTTTTCATTAGTTTAAGTTAAATATGCAATCGGATTTTTTTCATCAATCTATAAGAACCTTTGCATGTTGTAAGGGGCTGGTTTGAGTGTCACAGGCAGATTTTCATCTAACACCACTTGCTTGCTGCAACTAGGAAGCCCATGCCTCAAATGGGAAAAGCAAAACTACTTGCCCCAAAATTCATATCACTGTACACATAAAGGATACATTTCATGCATTGCACTGGTCATTTTGGGGAGTTATGCGTTGACACAAGAGCAAAGAAAGTAGATTGCCTTTGCTCTAGTTTTAGTAGAAATGGGCCAGGTTTTAAAATCTATTCAACAAACTGCACATTTGTTAGGACATATTATATTTTATTGATATTTTTAGTTGTTACAATAAAGCTTATTGGTACCTGGTGTCATAGCGCTGTAATGGATATTAGGAGAATGATTGCAAAATCATTTAGGGGAGGGGGCATTAAAGTGGAAAAGAAAAATGAACAAAGAGTCCTATAGTATGCTAAGACTCAGGTGGTCATTCTGATTTTGGCAGTCTTTACCGAAGACCGCCGTGTAAGCGCCTTCCGAAAGACCGCCGCATTATTAGTCACCAACACAACTCTGCCAAAAAATTACCCAAAAAAACACACAGTTGGCCGAAACAATGGTGTGAAGGAGGCGTATGCACCATTACCACTGCCGCAACAAGAACATCCCGTCCATCAAATAATCACAAATCTGCACCACGGTCTCAACACTGCGCTATTCCATTGACCGTCTGAACCGCTGCGGGAAAAATGCACCTCCACCAGAACACTGCACCACATTGGACAATACCATTATCCCACAACTGATACACATACACACACCTGACCACAGCACTACAAAACACCCCCCCACACATACCCAGAACCCTTTGCATCCAGAAACTTTGTTGGAGCGAGACAAGAGCACACTGAAATGTGTGTTCACTGCTATCGATTGTGCGTCATTGCTACATACAGTTTATGGTCTGTGTGTGTGTATGGTCTCTGTGTGTGTGTGTGTGTGGTGTTTCACAACATGCCTGTCTATGCCTGCGTTGAGATGTTTGTGGTCTAGTTGTTGTTGTGTGGTTATGAGGATGTGTATGACTGTGTTTGTGGTATTTGTGTGCGTTGTACTGTATGTTTGGTACGTATCTGCTTGGCCTTGTGTGGTATTGGGTACTTGGCTTTGACATATTTTGTGTGTGCCTGTGTGTGTGGTCTTCGCTGTTTGTAAGGGCATGTGTGGGAGTGTATCACTGCCATGTCCTCCACTCTGTGCTAGGCATACATACGGTTGTTGTTTTTGTCGTTGTCACTTTGCCATGCCGGGCGCGGACGTGTCTCTGTGCATGGCGGTGGGTGTCTCCTTTTGTACTTTCTGTTTCCGCCAGGATTTTCATCACGACCTGCGCCCCCCAGATATCCTGGCGGTTTGGCGACTCGGAATGTAGTAGGCAGGACATTGCTCGTCAGAGGTGGCGGTACTGGCAGTCAGTTAGCGTTGGGTTCACCGCCTTACCTGTTATATGGCGGTCTGCACTGCCACCCTGGCGGTGGTCACAACACTGCCGCCGGGGTGGCGGTCAGGTTAACGCCAATCTCAGAATGACCACCTCAGTGTTAAAGTCTACATACAAACAAATGAGAAAGCATGTATTTTATTAAAAGTAAGGCATCATATGGAGCATACCAGTAAGTACATACCTCCATCCAGAAGTAATAAAGCTTGAGCATATTTATTTGAGTAGAACTTTTTTTAACAATTACCCAATTTAAGTTCATCTTAACCCTTTGGGTGCCCAGGATGTAATGGTTACGTCCTCGTATGCACCGCTCGGGTGCTGAGGACGTAACCGTTACGTCCTGGTATGGGCCCTTGCGGGAAGCGCTAGCGCTCTCCCCGAGGGCATCGCACCCCCCCTTCCCATGGACAGGGATGGAAGGGGAATTGCTTCCCCTTTCACCCGCTCCCTCCTGGACCCCCCTGTGGCATCTGAAGATGTCAGCATGTGATCACGTGCTGACCTCATCAGAGGCTGCCCTATCCGCGCTGGAGCAAAAGCATTTCTCCCCTGATCACGTGGATGGGGCGAGAGAGGCATAAAAGGAAAGGAAAGGCCTTTCCTTTCCTTTGATGATTTTATCTGCATTTCTGCTATCGCTATCGGGCAGCAGAAATGCCCACTAGACACCAAAGAGTTTTTTAAATTTATGCAATAAGGGGAGCGCCCCCTTGGGCAAGTGCCACTCCCCAGGGAGGCAAATTATTTTTTAGGCCTTTTCTGCTCCCCCTGGGGGCCGTTCGTCCTTTTCTAATTAGACACCAGGGATTATTTTTCATTTTGTTTTATATTTTTTTTAATGTGGGGAGCGACCCCTTAGGCAAGGGTTGCTCCCCTGGGAGCAAAATTAACTTTAGGTCATTTCTGCTCCTTCAGCCCATTTTTATTAGGCCAATCTGCCCCCAAGGATTTGTTTTGTGTTCAGTTTCACACGAAGGGAGCGACCCCTAAGCAAGGGTCGCTCCCCTGGGGGGGAAAATATTTTTAGGCCATTTAGGCCAATCTGCCCACAAGGGTTGCAGAAACCACTAGACACCAGGGATTTTTGTTTTTTGGTCAGTTTCACAAGAGAGGAGCTTAGGCAGGGTCGCTCCCCTGGGGGAGAAAATTTGTTTTAGACCATTTCTGCCCCCCTTGGGTGCAGATCGGCCTATTGTACTTAGACCAATCTGCCGGGGGGGGGGGGGCAGGAACCTCTAGGCACCAGGGATCATTTTTTAAATTTTTTTTTTTTAGATGTGGGGAGCGACCCCTTAGGCAAGAGGAAAAATATTTTTAGTCCAGTTTTGCCCCCCTTGGGGGCAGATCAGCCTATTTTTATTAGGCCAATCTGCCCCCAAGGAGGGCAGAAACCACTAGACACCAGGGATTTTTTATGTTTTGTGTCAATTTCACGCAAGGGGAGCGACTCTTTAGGCAAGGGTCGTTTCCCTGGGGAGCAAATTTATTTTCAACCATTTCTGCCCTCCTTGGGGGCAGAAACCACTAGTCACCAGGGATTTGTATTTTTGCACCAATTTCACGCAAAGGGAATGACCCCTTGGGCAAGGGTCTCTCCCTTGGGGGGGGCAACTTTATTTTAGGCCATTTCAGGGATTGGCGTGTGTGTGTGTGTGTGTGTGTGTGTTTTGTTTGGGGGGACAGACCCTTGGGCAAGGGTCGCTCCCCATGGGGGAACATTACTGTCGGACTATTTTTGGAAGGCCCATCTGTCCCCAAGGAGGGGCAGAAAGCCCACCTAAGACCAGGAAATATATATATATTTTTTTTTAAAGAGGGTAGGGGTACGGATATACCCCCACCCCAATCAAATGGGACTACAGTAGTTCTGCCCACCGGTAGGTAGATGGGGCAATTACCCCCGATCCACTCCACTGGGGGGGGCAGAAAGCCTATTAGATGCCAGGGAATTTAAAAAAAATTAAAAATAGTGGGGTGATGGCTACCAACCAGTATGAGTATGGTAATGCCGCCACACCAACTGAATGGGGTAACAGTCTTTCAGCTCTTCCCCGCACACTAAAACATCTTATCACACGGCAAGCAAGAGGACATTTGATTATTTTGGGTTTTGGTTTTACATTTGGGCCATGAGAGCATGTCTAATTTTCAAAATCGTCCCACTTGGAATGGTGAGGGCTGCACTTTTTGGACTTTGGGACTCTGCCATGTAGAAAAATCCACAAGACCTAGACACATCTGAAAACTAAACATCTGGGTGAATACAGGGTGGTGTGCTTCACATGCACTCCGCACCATTGTCTTACCCACAATGCCCTGCAAACCTCAAACTTTGCTGGAAATCACACATTTTTCCCACATTTTTGTGATGGAAACTTCCGGAATCTGATGGAATCCACAAAATTCCTACCACCCAGTACTGATGCATCTATACTGAAACCTGCCTCGTTTGTCAGCCTAAATACGTTTTTTTTTCAAACTGCCCTTTTGGACCCGCTTTGGATCCCCCTCATTTTTTACATGCTTTTGGCTCTTCGCTGTCACAGGCACTTGCGCCGGTGCAGTGATCCCACACAGAAATATGGAGAAAAAAAATCATTTTTTAGCTAAATTTGAGATTTGCTGGGGATTCTGGGTAAGAAAACACTGGCGAACCTATGCAAGTCGCACCTCCCTGGATTCCCTCGGTTGTCTAGTTTTCAGAAATGTTTGGGTTTGGTAGGTTTCCCTAGATGGCTGCTCATCCCAGGACCAAAAACGCAGGTGGCCCCTAAAAAACAGGTAGTTTTGTATTTGATCATGTTGATGTGTCCACATACTGTTTTGGGGCATTTCCTGTCGCGTGCACTAGGCCTACCACACAAGTGAGGTACCATTTATATCAGGAGACTTGGGGGAAAGCTGGGTGGAAGGAAGTTTATGGCTCCTCTCAGATTCCAGAATTTTCTGTCACCAGAATGTGAGCAAAAAGTGTTTTTTTGCCAAATGTTGAGGTTTGCCAAGGATTCTGGGTAACAGAACCTGGTGAGAGCCCCACAAGTCACCCCATCCTGGATTCCCCTAGGTATCTAATTTTCAGAAATGCACAGGTTTCATAGGTTTCCCTAGGTGCCGGCTGAGCTAGAGGCCAAAATCCACAGCTAGGCACTTTGCAAAAAACACATCAAATTTTATTGTAAAAATGTGATGTGTCCATGTTGCATTTCCTGTCGCAGGCACTAGGCCTACCCACACAAGTGAGGTACTGTTTTTATCGGGAGACTTGGGGGAAAACAGAATAGAAGAACAGGTGTTATTACCCCTTGTCTTTCTCAACATTGTTCCTTCCAAATGTTAGACAGTGTGTAAAAAAGATGTCTTTTCGAGAAACGCCCTGTAAGTCACATGTTGATATGGGGACCCCAGAATTCAGAGATGTGCAAATAACCAATGCTTCTCAACACCTTATCTTGTGCCCATTTTGGAACTACAAACGTTTCCTTGATACCTATAATTCAATCCTTATATTTCTGCAAATGAATTGCTCCATACCCGGTATACAATGAAAACCCATTGCAGGGTGCAGCTCATTTATTGGCTCTGGGTACCTAGGGTTCTTGATGAACCCACAAGCCCTATATATCTTCACATCCAGAAGAGTCCAGCAGCTGTAACGGTGTATTGCTTTAAAATATCTGACATCACATGGAAAAGTTACAGAGTAAAACATGGAGAAAATGGCTGTTTTCCCACCTCAATTTTAATATACTTTTTTATTTCAGCTGTTATTTTCTGTAGGAAAACCTTGTGAGGTCTGCACAAATGACCCCTTGATGAATTCAGAATGTTGTCTACTTGTCAGAAATGTTTAATATTCGGGGATCCAGCATTGGTTTCACACCCATTTCTGTCACTAACTGGAAGGAGGCTAAAAGCACAAAACATAGTAAAAATGGGGTGTCTCAGTAAAATGCCAGAATTGTGTTGAAAAATGTGGTTTTATGATTCAAGTCTGCCTGTTCCTGAAAGCTGGGAACATGGTGATTTTAGCATCACAAACCCTTTGTTTTTTTTGTTTTTTGTTTTTTTGTCCTCATTCATCCCAGCCACTAGGTCTTTTTCACTCTTGTGATCGAACTTCCTCCTTAACCGGGCCGTAACCCTAATTTATGGCCATGCAAGACACGAAGGAAGGATAATCATTGGACTAATTTCATAAGTTCGCCATGTGTTCCACCAACCAAATTTTAAAGGGCATCCAAAATTTCCTTGACTTAGTAATCCCCATTACCGTATCCATTTTATAAATATATATTATTTGGTCCAACCACTCTTTATAGGATGGGATGACCTTACCAACCCATTTCCTACATATTTCTCTCCTAGCTAATAATATGGCATAAAACAGCCACTTCCGCAAATCACTCCTTAAATTTTCTATCTGATCTAATCTACCGAAAATAACTAATAATAGGGTAACCTTAACCTCAACCCCCAATACCTTCGATACCGGGTACCTCACTGCCTCCCAAAAGGATTGAATTACCGGACAATCCATGAACATATGCACATCCGTAGCTTTTTCCATATCACACTTTCCGCATTTGAGCACCTCACCTTTCCCCATTTTTGAAAGCTTATAAGGGGACAAGTATGCCCTATGCAATACAAATATATGATTTCTTCTGAAGGGGGCCGGTTTAACCACTTGGTATCTCACCGAGCTGCTTTTTCGGGAAGAAATTACCCCATAGATTTTTGGCTAATTTGAATTCCCCATCTCCTACCTCTATTATCTCCCAATACCATGTCGCCACTACTTTTTTTGGAAGGGGATCTTCCATGATCTTCTCTTCTATCTGATACTGCAAACCACATCTCTTATTACCCTTCCAAATCCACCCTTTCAGTTGAAAGTACTTTAGCCTTGACAGAACTCCAACTGTTTTTGACCGCATTTCCTCACAAGATATCAAGCCCACTTCCTTAACTAACTCACTCCAGTTTTGAACCCTGCCTTCTTAATTGGAATAGCCAGAACATCTCTAAGACATTCAGGGTACCTGGTGAATCCCAAATAGGTGCCCGGCTACTATAGTAATCCATCTTGAACAAAGACCTTATATTGTACCACAATTTTGCAGCATCCCTCAACACCTTTAGCTTTACTTTTTTGAAAAACTTGGGATCCCCAAATTTCAACAAGTAGTGATTTATGCCCCCTTTTACCTCTGCTAACATGGCCGTAAACATGCACCCCATCTCTGTGGTATCTGGAGAGAAACCAAGGATCCTGAAATTTTTAAGTTGAAACACCCAACCATATATCTGCAAATCAGGTAACGCTAATCCACCTTTTTCCCTTTTCCTACGCAACTTTTTCCATAATATTCTTACTCCTTTCTGTACCCGTATAAATGAATTTATCTCTTGTTGGAATTTAGCTATCGTTGTTTTATCAAATTGCAAAGGAATTGCATTAAAAATAAAACTAAGCTTGGGTAAAATTATCATCTTCACCAAATTTGTTCTTCCCAAAATTGACAAAGGTAAGTACATAAAGCTTTTCATCAAATTACAACAGTCCCTGCGCACTATTCTCATATTGCCCTCTGCGATTTTCTCAATGTCTTGGACTATCTTAATGCCTCGATACCTTATTTCACTTTTTATTAAAGAGCTTTTCGACCTCTGATTCCAAACCAAGATAGCTGTCTTACCGGTGTTTATCTGATAGCCCGAAACGTGGCCGAAATCCTCTACTATTTCAAAAACTGCTGGGAGTGTTACGCGTAAATCCGATGTACACACTAATAAGTCATCAGCATAAAGGGAAACTTTTTTCTGCCAATCTCCATACATAAAAGATTGAATTCTCTGCTCTTGCCTAATTTTTCTGGCCAGAGGTTCGATATATAAGTTAAACAATATCGGTGAGAGTGGGCAGCCCTGTCTCGTTCCCCTGCCGATTTGAATAGGGGAAGTCAAGACCCCATTTATTAAGACCCTAGCTGTCGGCTTTGAATAAATTTGGGTCATCATCTGACAAAAAATTTCACCAAATCCATATTCTTTCAAAATAGTAGCTAGGAAGACCCAATTCACCCTATCGAAAGCCTTGGAGGCATCCAGCATTACTGCTGCTAAAGGTAGGCTAAATGTTGTAGCAATATCAATAGCCCCTATTAAACTAGCTGTCAATTCATGTAGATGTCTTCCCTTCAAAAATTCCTTCTGATCTTTGTGGAGAAGGCCGCCCCCCACTTTGTTCAATCTCTCTGCCAGAACTTTAGCAAAAACCTTATAGTCAGCATTCAATAATGAAATTGGTCTATAAGATGCACATCTGCACGGGCTTTTGCCTGGCTTCAAAACCACCGTTATTGTTGCACTGTTCCAAGATTCAGGGAGTTTCTCCCCCTTCTCGTAGATCTCTTCAAACAATACTGACATAATTTGAACAATCGCATCCCCCAATATTTTATAAAGTTCAATCGGAATACCATCCGGTCCTGCCTCTTTCCTGCCTTTGCTTGACATAATAGCAGACTTGATCTCTTCCATCGTGATTTTCTGATTCATCGTCCCCTCCCCTGTGTCTGTGATTTTTGGGAGTACATTCGCACCCAACCATCTTCGCACCTCTTCATATGTTACAACAATGTCCTTCTTATATAAATCCAAAAAGAAACCCTGGAAAGCCTCCCTGATATCATGAGAACTGGTCTGTCTCTGCCCCGTTTGATTAATAATCTCACTAATTTCGTTTTTTATTTTATCGGTCTTAGTTTTCCAAGCCAACAGTTTACTTGAGTTCCCTCCATATTCGAAGAGAGCTAATTTACTGGCATCCTATCTTTTTTTTAACCTAGTCTGTAATAGCTCCTCCAATTGCATTTTCAGATGAGACCTCCCAGCTTCCAACTTTCCTAAAGGTTCTGAACCACCCATCTCCAGACGATCGCACTCGTTCAATTTACCTTCCAGTATACTCATTTCTATTCTGTAGTTCTTATTTCTAGCAACCGTGAGACTTGTTATTTTGCCTCTTAAAAATGCCTGAAATGCATCCCATACCGTACTTATTGAGGCCGACCCAATATTGAATTTAAAGAACTCTTCTGCCTCTATAAGCAATTGTGATTGTACATCGTTCTCCAACAGTAGAGTTCAATCTAGTGTCCACCGCCTCACCTCTTTTTTAGTGATGAAATTTATTGTTAGAACCACTGCCAAATGGGCGGCCTTATATTCTAAATTATCGACCATGTCCACCAATTCCTGATCAATCAAAAAATAGTCTATTCTGGATGTGTGGCCATATTTTTTATTCTTGAAAGAAAAAACATTTTGAGTGCTCGCTCTTACTCTCCAAATGTCACGCAATCCCAGTTCCCTCATCCTAGACTTCAAATAATTCTGTGATTTTAGCATAACTGTTGACCTTGCACTTTGTGATCTATCCAAGTCATTATCCAACAACACATTAAAATCACCTGCAATAATTACAGGGCTGGGAAATTCCAAGAGGTGCAAAAACATCTTTCTCATTGGTTCTACATCGTCAGAGTTTGGGCCATAAAACCTGACTACAGTTATCACTGTATTATAGAACTAAAGTTTAACAATGACCCAACGTTCCATGTTATCTGCAACAGCTTTTAACACTACAGCATTAAGTTGTGACTTAATAATTATGGCCACCCCCCTAGTACTAAAAGTATTTTCGGTGGCCACCACGTGCCTAATCCACTGCTGTGCCCTAAACAACTTTATGGATTCACTCCCCGTCAAATGGGTCTCCTGCAAAATGAAAATATGTGCTGGATTATCCCTGAAATATTGCAAAATTCTATTCCTTCTACCACTAATTCTCAACCCATTTACATTGCACGTCATGACTTGCAGAAGGCTACTATCCCTTCCCGGAATCACACCATCTTCACCCATCATTTCTACTCCATCTTTCCAACTGTAATGTCTCCTGGTGCATCGAAGGCGAACAGGGTTTTCCTTTTTTTATATATTTTTTTTCCTTTTTGACCCCTAATGCTCCCCACCCTGTGCTCCTTCCCCAGCCTACCCTGTATCTCCATTTCTCCACCCCCCGGGGAACCCTTCCCTGACATAAACTTGGCTGAATGACAATCCTCAGATCCGGAGCGATTCAAGAAAGCCTGACCAGAGGATCATGGAGGGGGGGACCTGATCCTGATTTCTTAAAATGGTCCATATCTAATCGTATCTAACAGGTCAGATCTTAAGATGGGCCATTTCTAATCTTATCTAACAAATCATCCGCTGTTTTTAAATCCCTTAAATTATACATCTTGTTATTATGCATCACCAGCAAGGAGGCTGGAAATTTTAGTTGCGCGGAAGCACCCAACTTCTTAAAAGACAATTTCCTAGTTCCCACTGTCTGTTTAGGGTACTTCTTGCCAGATCTGATCTTACTTTGAAGGAGAAATCTTTCCCCCTTAAAGTTTTTTGTTTTAGTGCATTTAACAGAATCTTCTCTTTAAGAGCATTAGTCAAAAAATGAACCAAGATCTTCCGAGGTTTTTTCCCACCAGGATCTCTCCTAAACGGGTCATTATGTATCCTCTGGATATCAGCAGCAATATCCTGTTCCGTTTCTTCCAACTGGAGGGTATCCTTTATAAGTGAAGCGATAAATATCTTAATATCGTCCCCTTCCACTCCCTCCGGTACATTAAAAATCCTCAAGTTATTCCTCCTTGCTGCATTCTCCAACCATTCCAACTTATCCTGTAATTCTTGTTCACTAGCTCTCGATTGCCGTAAATCCTGCTTAATTAGTATTACATCCTCTTTCAAAGACTCCACTGTCTCTTCCAAAATCTGCGTTCTATTTGCCAGTAGATTAAATTTAGCTTCCAACATTTCACAGGCCCCTCTTATACTGACCTGATTTGCCTCAGACACCGAAAAACCTTTCTTAATCTCCTCTGTTAACTTTGTAATCATCTCTTCAATGGGGGAGGACCTGACATCCCCCTCTCCATCCTCTGTCCTTAATAATTGCATTGTAGCTACCGGACGATTATTATTTTCCATTGTTATTGGGGGAGTCTTACCAGACTGATCTTCTTGCGATACCGCAATTGCCACTAACATCGGGCTCCGGTCTTTTGTTTTCTCACCCTTATCCCTTGTTACCGTTTCTTGTACTCTCCTTTCCACCCCGCCGTCTTCCTTCGCC
This sequence comes from Pleurodeles waltl, assembly GCF_031143425.1. NCBI lineage: Eukaryota > Metazoa > Chordata > Amphibia > Caudata > Salamandridae > Pleurodeles > Pleurodeles waltl. The sequence continues at coordinate 330,368,351 of NC_090442.1, forward strand.
CTAGTTACAGAGGACTGTACAACCTCTTCTCCCTCTACCTCCATGAACCTTTTGGGATCATCGGCCACCACCAAGGGGAGGATTTTAAAATATGACCTCAGTGAGGGTGTTATTTTTGTACAAGCAGACTCAGGGGGATCTACCTTTCCCTTTTTAAACAACTTAGCACCCAAAATCTTTTTCCGTAGCAAACTGACTGATGAGACCTTGCTTAGATTGTCTCCAGGTACTCCCCCACAGCCCCCCCTCTAAAGTTTGCTTCACCAGTGAGAGCAGTTTCTTTAATACAGCAGAGGCTTTCCTCCCCCTGCCTCCTCCTGCCTCTGCCTCTCACCGCACCATTTGACTCCTCCGTGATTTGTGCTGTGCTACTTCCTTCCTCTGCTCCGTCAGCTTGTGCACCTTCCTCCGCTCTCTGTTTCAGAGCCAGCACGATGCTTGTGCTGACTCTGCCACCACCACTGCTGCTTCCACTGCTCCATCCTCGGAGAGGAAAACGAGCCACGGCCGAACGAGTCCTTCGCAGTTCCAGAGCTGCACGCATCCAGAGCACCGCACCGGCGGTGCCGACTGTTGCCTTCACCACACCCTCAGTAAGCCGGCACATATGGGCTTTACTCCCCCCTCCCTTTCCCCAAGTCAGGCTCCTCTACTCGGCCGCTCCGCGGCCCACATCTCTGCCGGCTGCCATGTTCCCCCGCAAACCCTTTGAAAATGGCATCAACAAACCCTTTGTTGATGCCATTTTCAGGAAACAAAGCACAAGCCTTCTTCTGCAGCCCTTTTTTCCCATTTTGTTTTAAAAACAAAATTTCCGCTGGATTTTGACTAATTTCTTGGTCTCCTTCAGGGGAACCCACAAACTCTGGGTACCTCTAGAATTCCCTGGATGTGGGAAAAAAGGACATCAATTTGGTTTGGGTAGCTTATGTGGACAAAACGTTATGAGGGCCTAAGTGCGAACTGCCCCAAATAGCCAAAAAGAGCCCTGGCACCTGAGGGGGAAAAGGTCTGGCAGCGAAGGGGTTAAAGGCCTCATAAGAAGAGTTGGTAAAAATCTCAGGAGTGATTGAATTTCAAATTCGTGGGGCATTTACAGAGAAAGATTGTGAGCTGGTTTTCGATTCCTTTAATCTGGTTAGTTCTAGGAGTAAGGATAGAGCACTCCGAAGATATTGTTGACCTCCAGAGAGTGTGTGTTTTTTCGGTGAGCTAATTAGGGATTTCACAATGCAAGTGTTTGTGTGTAGGCAAACAATTTTGAATATGTTTCTGACTTAAGTCAGTAGCCAGTTGAGTTTTGTGAGAACTGATATGCTGTGATCAAAGCACTTGACTCCACAAATTAGTCTTGCTGCAGGATTTATAGTAGCCTTCACTGAGATTAGTGTTTTGGGGATTTCAGTCAGAAGATCATTGCCATAGTCTATTTTGAAAGGACCAGAGAGTGTGCCACATTTTTTAAGTCAATCTCATAAATGAAAGGTTTGAGAATTGTACATTTTGAGTTAGATTCAAGCACTCTTCACTCCTGCGTGTGTTTCATATCAATATTTGGGTACTTATTTCAGGGGGATTTGTTGTGATGATAGCCGCTGTATTTGGAGACATCTTTGTGCTTGAGAGATTTGACTTTGTGATATCCAATTTTGATAAGCTAGCGCTACAGTATGAGCCCTTGCTTCAAAGAGGTGTCCATAAACTTGAGGTAACAAGTTAGAATCCTATTAGGGCCTATTTAGCCTATCAGCCATTAAAGGTATAAGGCCCATATTTATACTTTTTTTTAGCGCCGCATTTGCGTCACTTTTTGGTGCAAAATTGGCACATACTTACAAAATATAATTGTATTTTGTAAGTTTGCCCTGCTTTTGCATCAAAAAGTGATGCAAATTCTGCACAAAAAAAGTATAAATATGGGCCTAAGTTTGAGAAAATGAATGCTCCTATTCTGATTTGACATTTGGTTCTGTCTTGGGTATTCATTTACAATTATTCAGCCTGATTTAGAGTTTTGCGGACGGGCTACTCTGCACAAACGTAACTGATATCCCACCCACTGTATTACGATTCTTATAGGACATAATGGGATCGTAACACGGCAAACAGGATATCCGTCATGTTTGCAATGGAGTAACTCCATCCACCAAGCTCTAAATCAGGCCTATAATGCCTTCAGCAAATATAGGCCCTCATTACAACCATGGCGGTAAATGCCGCCTACCGCTGTGCTGACGGCCGCCAACATACAGTGACCGCGGCGGTCTTCCGCTACGAGTATTATGACCCACACTGAGAAATCCAGCTAGTCATACACCCACATAAGTCCGCCAGACCAAAGGTCAGTGATAAACTGGCGATAGCAAAACCCACACTGTCACGCCAACAGGAATACGCCCACAGCATCATGACCCACGAATCACCGCAGTGGTCTTTCAACTGCGTTAAACCATTGGCGGTACACACCGCGACGCTCAAAACACACACACATTTACAAAACACCACCACATTGGACAATGCAAACTACACACACCACACCCACACACTCACACCACTATAAAACACACACCCACAGTACCCACAACCCCTTACAGCAAAAACACAGAACACCATCACCCATACACCATCCACGTACCTCACAGCATACACATCACCCCACACATCCTCACACATGTCACTCGCACCACATCCATGGCACCCCAAAGACACCTCAGGTTTACTGAGGAGGACCTAAGGGTAATGGTGAAGGAAATCATCCGGGTAGAGCCACAGCTTTTTGGATCACAGGTACAGCAGACGTCCATAGCTAGGAAGATGGAGCTATGGCGGAGAATAGTGGACAGGGTCAACACAGTGGGACTGCACACCAGAACAAGGGATGACATCAGGAAGAGGTGGAACGACCTACGGGGGAAGGTGCATTCCATGGTAGCAAGACACCACGTAGCCATACAGAAGACTGGTGGTGGACCCCCACCTCCTCCCACACAACTAACAACATGGGAGGAGCAAGGCTTGGCAATAATGCATCCTGAGGGCCTTGCAGGAGTAGCAGGAGGACTGGACTCTGGTATGTCATAATGTCATATCTTTACTATTATATCCCCCACCCTACCTGCATGCCATCACATACCCCCACCCTTACCCTCACTCCCATCACTCCATCACCTCACATATACCCCACCATCACAACCCACCCATCCCACTACCAAGCCCTGCATGCAACACCAATGCATGGACCTCAATCACAGACCTGCATGGACACCCATCAGCACAGCATGCCCAGTAAATCACCACTCACACAAGGCCAAGCTGACAGGGAAATCACAATCATACAGGGAAACACACCCATGCACAATATGGCCCATGCAGATACAATAACACTGCATTTGCATCCCCTCACTACCCATACTCAACATCACCGCAGAGGAGGTGCCAGCTAAATCCAGTCCCCCCATAGAAGAGGCCCACAGTAATGACAGCAGCTCTGCACGCCTGGATCTCGATGAACAGCCTGCCCATCCGGGACCTCTGGACAGTCGGTTCCTCTGCCACAGTCCCACCCCACCACAGACCCTCCCCCCTCAGGAAGCACCAGCAATGCACCCACCGAGCAGGCTCATGCCACTGTCCCCAGGACACGTCAATCAGCAGTGTGTCCACCACTACAGGGACCCCAGGCCACCCCACAAACACAGGACGATCAGGGACCTGGGGTCAGTGGCAGTGGGCACACGGTTCAGAGACAGAGGCACAGAATAACAGGGAAGCTGGGAGGACTGCTGTGTGACAGGGGGAGGACTGGCCCAGTGAACCCACTCTCCATGAGGCACTCTCCAACATTCTGGGAGCATACCACCATTCTCAGGAGACGATGGGCCAGATACTGTCCAAGCTGCAGGAGACCCAGCGGCTGCAGGAGGGACAGGGAAGACCTAACAAAAATATACACCATCCTGGTCACCATTGCAGGGGTGCTGCAGACAAGGGCAAGACCATGAGGGAGGCAGTGGTACAGCAACGGGCACCTGACACTAGCGAAACTGAGGAACAGCCTTTCACCTTTGCCGGCGCTAGTGGACAGAAAGCCAGGCCAAAGGACCAACAGGACACCAGCACCCCACCCCCTGCAGAAGGAGAACAACCCCGCAAACAGTCCCTGCGATCCAGGCAGAAGACAGACAACATTGCCAAGACCCCCGCCAGGAAATAAGACTCTCCTGATTGTCACCCTTGTGTCCCACACTGTCACTCTGTCCACCTTGAACTGCCATTAATCCCCTTCCTATGCCCCATTGGGCAATGCACCTGGGATACCAGAGACTGGACTCAATCCTGAACTTCCTTCCACCATCAGCCCAGCCCCTTGCACCACCTCCTCTACTTATGAGCACCTAAATAAACACCCTTGGAACAAATACCAATCTGGAGTCTGTCAAATGATTCAAATATGTATTAGTACAACATTATCAAAGCATTGTAACTCAAAAGTACAGTGAAATATACTTTAGGATGACCTCTGGTGGGCAGCAGTACACATAGCAGGAGCCAGAGTGGGGCACAGAGATCTGAAAATGGAGATGGCAAAGGGTACAGTCAGTAGCCATAGACATAGATAAACAGGCTGCCTTGTCAATGTCCAACAGATAACTGAAATGTTAAGTGAAGTTACAGTGTCTTACCTGTGTGTCACTGGAAGCACTGTCGAATATTATTGGTTCTGTTGTCAACATCTCCTTACTCTGCCTCCTCTTCCTCACTGTCCACAGGCTCCACCGCTGCCACAAGACCATCTCCAGGCACATCCTCCTGCAGAAAAGGCACCTGTGCCCGTATTTATACTCCGTTTGCGCCGAATTAGCGTCGTTTTTTTCGACGCAAATTCGGCGCAAAACTAACGCCATATTTATACTTTGGCGTTAGATGCGTCTAGCGCCAAAGTATGGGCAAATAGTGTCATTTTTTTGCGTGAACGCCTTCCTTGCGTTAATGAGATGCAAGGAAGGCGTTCCCGTCTAAAAAAATGACGGCGATGCAAATGCGTCGTATTTATACTCCCGGGCAAAAATCACGCCCGGGAGGTGGCGGGTCAAAAAACCCCGCATTTGCGCCACTATTTAACGCCTGGGTCAGGGTAGGCGTTAAGGGGCATGTGGGCTCAAAATGAGCCCACAGGTGCCCTCCCCTGCCCCCAGGGACCCCCCCTGCCACCCCTGCCCACCCCAGGAGGACACCCAAGGATGGAGGGACCCACCCCAGGGACATTCAGGTAAGTTCAGGTAAGTATAATTTTTTATATTTTTTAATTTTTTTTGGGTGGCATAGGGGGGCCTTATTTGTGCCCCCCTACATGCCACTATGCCCAATGACCATGCCCAGGGGACATAAGTCCCCTGGGCATGGCCATTGGGCAAGGGGGCATGACTCCTGTCTTTACTAAGACAGGAGTCATTTAAATGGCGTCTGGGCGTCGAAAATAATGGCGCAAATCGGGTTGAGGCGATTTTTTTGCCTCAACCTGACTTGCCCCATTTTAAGACGCCCTAATGCCATTTTCCCCCTACGCCGGCGCTGCCTGGTCTACGTGGTTTTTTTCCACGCACACCAGGCAGCGCCGGTCTGCTAGCGCCGGCTAACGCCATTCCATAAATACGGCGCCCGCATGGCGCTTCAGAATGGCGTTAGACGGCGCTAAATTTTTTGACGCTAAACTGCGTTAGCGCAGTTTAGCGTCAAAAAGTATAAATATGGGCCCTGGTGTCTCAAGGCCAGGTTGTGCAACATGCAGCGATGATCTGGCACACCTTCTTGGGTGAGTAGTAAAGGGATCCACCTGTCAAATGGAGGCACCGGAACCTGGGCTTCAGGAGGCCAAAGACAAATCCTCCACCTGGGGGAACACTATGTAGCTGCGCATGTGATTAAGCAGGGTAGACAACACTCTGGTCAACATGTTGGAGAACATTGACTGAGACATCCCTGATGCCATGGCCACTGTTTTTTTAAAGGAACCACTTGCCAGGAAATGGAGCATTGACAGGACCTACACTAGAGGGGGGGATACCTGTGGGTTGGCGGATAGCAGACATAAGGTCTTGCTCCAATTGGGCGCACAGTTCTTTGATTGTGTTACAATCAAGTCTGTAGGTAATGATAATGTGTCTATCCTCCATTGTCGCTAGGTCCACCAGGGGTGTGTACACCAGAGGATGCTGCCATCTCATATTCTGCCTCAGCGGTTGAAGCCTATGGAAGAGAGCGGTGAGTAGAGGGTCATATTCACACTTATATTGCACTAATGATGAATTGTTGACTTTACAGGAACAGTATGTGAGGGAGCAGAGGCACTGGCGACGGAGTGAGCTGCATCCCACATGGGCCTGGAGGCCGAATTAACCGAGGCTGAGGGCACCAGTGGGACTGAGGGCGAGGAGAGCACCACGACGGGGACAGGAGGGGAGACCACAGACAGTGACTCCTCCTCCGACGGAAGCTCCCTGGCGGTGCCAGCACCTCTGTGCCCACCCCAACAACAGGTACAGCCACCACACCCTCTACCAGCACCGCCCTTCCAGCAGCCCCTCAGTGTGTTTCCCGTGCCCGCTCACCCAGGAGGGTGGGCATCTCCTTCGCTCCAGGCACCTCAGGCCCTGCCCTAGTCAGCACTGCTGCCCTCAGTGAGGAGGCTATTGACCTCCTGAGATCCCTCGCTGTTGGGCAGTCAAACATTCTGAATGCCATCCATGGTGTTGAGAGGCATTTGCAACAAACAAATGCATACCTGGAGGGCATTCTCTCTGGCGTGGCGACTTTTTCTGGCTCCGTCCTCAGCACTGATGGCAGCCCTTGTTCCTGTGTCTAGCCTCCCCCCTCCAACTTCCTCTACCCAGATCCAATCCCCTTAAACCCAGTCTATCCCAAGCACACCTTCAGACCAGCATTCACCCAAATCAACACACAAAGGTGGCTCAGGCAAACATAAGCACCACACTTCATCTCACAGGCACTCACACAAGCACCATACCCCTGCAGACACACCAACACCCACTGCCTCCACTGTTTCCCCCTCCTCCTCTTTGTCCACCTCCCTCCCAGTATCGTCTCCACTCACACCTGCATGCACTACATCCTCATCCACTACCTCCATCACCAGCACGCCCCTCACAACACACCCCTCACTGGCAGTCACCACCCCAACAACCATGCACATGTCCCCTGTGTCCTCGCCCAGTGTGTCTGTGAGCCCTCCTTCCAAAGTACACAAACGCAAGCACCCACCCACCCATCAGCCATCCACCTCACAACAGCATCCAGCCCATGCACCTTCACCCAAACTCAGCAGAAACACACCTCCTACAACCACTCTCTCTTCCTCCACTCCTAAACCCTCTCCATCTTCCTGTCCCAGTGTGTCTAAAAAACTTTTCCTGGCAAACTTTGACCTGTTCCCTACCCCTACCCACCATCCTTCTCCTCGGGCCAGGGTGTCCAGAACCCAGCCCAGCACCTCAGCCACCAAGGTGCCGACCAATGTGGAACCTGCAACTCCCAGAGGCTCAAAGGGGGCACCCGTTAGGAAAGCCAGTGTACCACCAACCCCTGCAAAGGATCAAACCATTCAGCCACCTGCCAAGGTGAAGAAGGGGCCGGCATGCAGCAAGGGCAAGGAGCACGACCCACCCAGCAAGGCCTCCTCCAAACCTCCAGCTGACAGAGCCAAGGGCACAACAGCATTTGCCAAGGTGAGGAAGCAGAAGAAAATCGAAGGCAGGGCACTTCAACCGACGGAGGATGCAGGTGAAGGCCTGGTGCCCACCAGCCGAACCGCCAGCCCCGCCACCTGCACCGCGTGCACCACCGCCAGCAGCCCCGCCGCAAGCAACGCCACTTGCACCACCGCTGCCACCACTACTGTCAGCAGCAGCATCCCCAGGCGGCAGATGTCCAAGGCTGCAGGAGAAGGGCTGGAGCCTCCCTCCACCACTAGCAGCACTGGCACCTGCACCACGGCCAGCACCACCAGCATCCCTCCCACAAGCACCACCGCAAGCACCACCACCTGCACCACTGACAGTAGGACTACTACCAGCAGCCACAGTGGGCGGCCGTCCGCAGTTGCAGGAGACTAGCTGGAGCCTACCACCACGACTGGCAGCACCCCCACCAGCACCGGCACTACCACTACTTAGCAGCCTTAGCAGCCGCAGGATGGAGTCTAGTCCTGCCTCCATGAACTATCATGCTACCTGTTCCCTGCAAATTTCGTGCCTCAGACACCCAGGTGAGGGAATGTGTAATGGCACACCCCAAGTACTGCAACACTGGGCACAAAGCCTCCTCCAGAACCAGTAGAGATATGCATCCACTCACCCCCTCCTTGGCAGGATGAAGCACACTGGGCACAAAGCCCCCCCAGAGCCAGTGGAGATATGCGTCTACTCACCCCCTCCTTGCCAGGATGAAGCACACTGGCCACAAAGCCCCCTCCAGAACCAGTGGAGATTTGCATCCACTCACCACATCCTTGCCAGGATGAAGCACACTGGGCACAAAGCCCCCTAAAGAACCAGTGGAGATATGCATCCATCACCCTGGCAAGATGGAGCACACTGTGCACAAAGACCCCTCCAGAACCAGTGGAGAAGCCATCCACTTGAGAGACTGTAGCCTTACACTCCCCAGGACCAAGCAGTGGGCAAACCACCCACTTGAGGGACTTGAAAGACTGTGGCTTTGCACTCCTCATGACCAAGCAGTGGGCAAACCACCTACTTGAGAGACTTGAGAGACTTGAGAGACTGTGGCTTTGCACTCCCCAGGACCAAGCAGAGGGCAAACCACCCACTTGAGGGACTTGAAAGACTGGGGCTTTGCACTCCCCAGGACAAAGCAGTGGGCAAACCACCCACTTGAGAGACTGTGGCCTTGCACTCCCCAAGACATCGCTGTGGGCATGGAGCCCCCTCAAGGAGCAGTGGTGTTGTACCATCTTCTGGCTGAGGTGCCCCCCATTCCCCATCCGCCTGAGGTGCCTGTGTGTTTTTCACCTGATGCCCCTGCAGTGTTCTCTCCGTATTGAGGCAGGAGTTATGTGTGGGCTTGGCCCATGATTTTTGGCCCAGTGGCCCACGAACATTTGTGAAGGACAATGTACGGACTTCTGTACATGTTGTATATTTGTGTAAATACTGTTTTTCAAATTCTATAGTATCTATTTTTAAAATATCACTGGTTTGACTCAATTCCTTTTGTCCTTGCGTTCTTCCAGGTGGTTACAGGGTGTATCTGTAATGTTGTTGGATTTGTTTGTGTGTATGGTGTTGTGGGTGAGGGTGGGGGTCGGGGTGTCACATGTTGCGTGTGTGTGTCACTCTCTCCCCCCCCCATGTACTAGGTGCAGTACTCACCATTGTCGTCGCCACCGTCTTTGGTGTTCCTGGTAGATGAGGAGGTAGACCAGCATGGGGAGGACCTGCACCATGGGCTCCATGACATCCTGGTTCTTGATTGAGTGTCGAGCGGTGAGTGGTTTCCCTTCCAAACACTGTTTCTGCTGTGCTTTTAATGGCGTTGGTACCGCCCAGGAAAAGATGGCGGATAAGCAGGTTGTAATGTGGTGGGCGGTACAATGTCTTCGGCCTGTCTGTTGGCAGTGACCGCCGCGGTGTTGGTTGCTACTGCTGTGGAAGTCGGAGTGTTAAAGTGGCTGTCTGTATTGGCGGTTTCTGCAGCGGTCGTGATCCCAATTTTTTTTACCGCCGGTCTGTTGGCGGTATTACCGCTGCTTTAACACCAACTGCCAGGGTTGTAATGAGGACCATAGTCTTGATTAAGTTCAATTGAAAATTGTTCTGGTGGCACTACCCTTCTTTTGACTAATGTGTTGGGGAATCCTGCAATGCTTCTTTTCGGTGTGGTAATTCTTCCGTACAGTTCTCCATCTATTGGACCTTTCAATGCCATGAAAAACTTTGACTAGCTCATTTACTACTGTTTTTCTGCATGCTGGTTTTTTGTGTGCAAAACTACCATCAATTTTAAATGCCTGAAGTCATAGGGATTATGAAAAATACAATCACTTCACAAGGAATAAGTGTAGCAAATGAGCCACAGTTCATTCAGTGGGAGAGTTGTAGGAGTATGGTATATAGACAGCGGTGCATTTTCATATAAGCTGTCACAAATATATTACTAAGGCACAGTGTGTTAGTGCACTGTCATTGATGCACAGCACATTTCCATTGAAATGACAGCTAACTTTACACTGAGAAGCACTAAATAGTGGACAAATGATGATGTGTGGTTATTGGGTTTCAGCAAATACTTATCATTTCCACATAACAAGTAAAGTGTTGTGATTGTGTTGATCCTAATCAAATCATTGTTTCAATCACTCTCCAGAGTAACAAACAAATCTGCTTAATTTGTGCTTTTCTAATTGCTGATATATTTTGAGATTTTTTATAGTTCATTTACAGATATTTAAACGTTGTTGTGTATTAGAAACAAAATGACACCCCAAAGGCATTGCTATTACATTACCTGTATCCCAGCACGATTGCCAGATACCTCACAGCCTTCTGGACTTTGGAGTCAAAGAAAGGCAAATAAACACAATCTACACCTTAAAAGGATGAGCAGCAAGTCAAAAGACATAGGGGGTCATTACAACCTCGGCGGTCTTTTCACAAGACCGCCGAGGGACCGCCGTGCTGAAGACCGCCAGTGGTGGCGGTTTTCCGCTCGGCGTATTATGACTGTTGGGAGCTCTACATCGTTTTTCCGACGGAGAGCCGCCAACAGCCATAGCGACGGGCGGCAGGGAAGTAGAGGTTGCTCCACCTCCACCGCCACGCCAACAGAACACCGCCCAGTGAATCACGTCCTGTGATTCTGCGCGGCGGTGTTCTGTTGGCGGTGTGGTGTCGGCGGAGCTGCCCCCATGGCTCCCGTCCCCTCCCGGAGGATCTACGGAACAGGTAAGTTGATCGTCCTTCAGGGGTGGGGGGTGGGGGGGTGTTGTGTGTTGTGTGGGTGCATGGGGGTGTGCGTGGGTGTATGTAGAGGGGGTGTGTGAGTGCGTGTATGCTTGCGGGGGTGGTGCGTGTTTTGGGAATGAGTGCGTGTATGTCTGTAGGTATGTCTGTATGGATGTGTGCGTGTATGTTTGAATGTAGGTGTGCATGTCTGACTGTGTGTGGATGTTGGCATGTGTGTCGGTGTGTGAGTGTATGTGTGTTGGTGGTGCCTGCATGTGTGTTGGGTGTGTGTGTAAGGTAATGTCGGGGGTCGGGGTGGGGAGGGGGGTCCTGCCACCTTTGGGGGGTGGCAGGGGTGGTGGGGGGTGTAGGGGAGGGAGTCGGTGGGGGTGGGGGTTGGGGAGACCCCTATCAGTGCCAGGGAAGGAATTCCCTGGCACTGATAGTGCTTACCGCCATGGATTTCATGGCGGTTCCTACCGCTGGAAATCCAAGGCGGTAAGCCAGGTCAAAATACCGCCGGCGGTATTGTCACGGCCGCCGGCCTGGAGACCCAGGTCTCCAGCCCAGCGGTCGTCTCCGCCCTGGCGGGCGGAACGGAGAAGCTGCGGATGACCATGGCGGTAACCGCCATGGTCATAATTCAAAAAATAAGACCACCAGCCTTTTGGCGGTCTTACCGCCGCTTTAACACCGTCCGCCAGGGTTGTAATGACCCCCATAGCCTGAAATTTCCAGCTCCTATGTCTGCAGTTGTGTATTTGGGAAAAGAAACCTGCACATGCCAGTGTGCAAGGGAAAAAGTGAATTTAATACTCCGCTCTGGCAGATAACTGTTGCTCCGTTTGGAGTACAGCTTTCATGATTTCTGCTATTTCGGCTTAGATCTGTGCTGCCATTCAGCACGAGGACTGATTTGAACCCACATAACCGGTCCCCCATTGGACTCAGTAAGGGGGCTTCACTGGGATTATACTTTCCAAACAACCTGACTAATTTGGTATGGAATGTGAAGTCCTTCAATAAATACTCTGCATGCATTTTTTTAAAATAACTGTGTGAATTTAAGTGTACATACACTTGCACGCTTAAGAATTTGTCACATTGTTTTGCTAGGTGTCTGAAGATATCCCATGACAGACTTTTTTTTCCTTTGCTTTCTATTACTTGTAGTTTTGCCATTCAAATGATACAAGCGCCATTTCGGGTCTGAGAATGAAAAGAAATAAACAGGGACGAATGAGGAGCTACTCACACCCAACATGCTGCAGCTTGAGCACCTAGAGGCGGCGTAACAGACTCCTGATCGGCAAACCTCGTTAAAGCTTCACGCCCTAAGGTACTATCAGAATTTCTGTGCCCACAGCAATTCATTTTCCCTAACCTTATTTTTTTCTCACTTTACCTAACCTGTCTGGTTCCCACCATTAATGACAGGGTGAGTCTTGTTACAAAACATGATTTCTCCGATACTTCACTTCAACCGGAGAACTGTGATTTACACATGGGTTTTGTCACTACTAACCATCATTTCTTAGTAAATGTATTCGATTCAGTCAGCCTAACCTGCCTTGTTTTTTCTAACAGGGTCACCCATGATGCAAAACACATGCCGACTATCCCCAGAAGCTTTTTCAACCACAGCGGTATCATACACTTGGGTTTTGTCACTGCCTGCACCGCCTCGTAATATGTGTATTACTAAAGAGCACAGTTATTCTGAAAATGGCCTCCTGGCGCTCGGACCAATCGCAGCGTGATGAAAGAAGGTGGATGAAGAAATAGGATTCAGAGTGAGTAGGCTTCCCGAAGACTAAGCGAGAAGTAATTTGTCTCAGATTTTCTGGAAGGTGAATCCTGGTTTTGGCTTTAAGAAAACTAAAAGAACGAATATCCAGGTTTTTCCAAAGGGGGTTGTATATAGTGAGGAGATTCTCTGAGGATTAACAAAGGGCTATTAGGAGCACGTAGGTTTTAAAATGTGGTTAGATGCAGCTGGGTTCTGGTCCCTCCACAACTTTATGGCAAAAAATTATTTTTTTTAAAAAAAACAAGCGCATTTTCGATATTGAACCAATTGAGGCAAGATGTTTGTTTTTTTGGAAGCCAAAGAAAATGGTGTTGCAATAATTTAGGCTTGTCACTATGACGGCTCGGATATCCGCTTTCCTCTACAGTGTGAGGGAGAACCTGCCACAGAGTTTTGAAGAGAATAGGCACATGGAGACAGTTTTGGAAATATGCTGTTGAAAGAAGAATTTGTATCAAATAGACATATAGATTCCTAGCTGCAGGAACAGGAGGAGGGGGAGAAACTAGTTCTTTGGGCAACCAGGAGGGATTCAGGTAATGGGATTGCCAAATACTATAATTTCTGGACACCTTTGTTGTATAATTAGTGACTCTGACCCCGTCTTCCTCTGTAAATTCTGCCCCTACGTTCATTTCTCACGTGACCCTCACATCTACAAGCCTTTGTGGAATATCATTAGCCAGCAAACAATATAGTGCCACCACTATCCTGTGCTCCAACCCCAGTGACAGCAGTACTCACCATTTTGTGCGGCGGGGGTTCACTTGCCTTTACGCGTCCCAGATTCTTAGCTGCCTTTCCAACCCCATTACATGCTAATAACAGGCCTGCATGGAGCCCATATTATTCTGACTTCAGAGGAAGTGCGCAGGACATTGCCTGGAAGCAGATCGTCCATCGGTGTCTGCCCAGCTCTTGTCTGCTCACCTCTCTGGAATTTTGAAGTTTGGAGGAGCATCACAATGGACTTTCCAGTACATGCACTGTGTGTATACCGGTTCCCTTCACAATAGTGCTGTCTGCTATCCTGCACTGTCTTCAGCAATGTTGGCAGTGTGCCTTTCTCCGAATCCTCACACATAACCTCCGCAATTGTTAAAGGACGAATCATCCTCTGTAGAAATATAGCCTCTTCATTGCCATCAGGTGACATACATTTTGTCACGCACTCTGTAATTGGGATGCAATATAATAAAGTTAAACGTCAGGCATTCCTAGATCTCTTTTGGACAGAAGGAGCTGTAGCTTCCCCAGGGCCATCCTATGTCTGCACGTACCTCATATTGAATATGTTAGCAGTATTGATAGCTCTTACATGTAGGATAGCAGAATAACCACCTGCGTACTTACAAAGAAGTGTAGTAAGTGGGACAGCACAATCTTTTCACCCTTCCAATTATCGACAGTGGCAGTGTGCCCCAAAGTCTCTCTGAGACTTATAATGCAGGCCATGTGCATCACAGGTTCTTAGCAAGTCATCTCTGGTGTGGTAAATCTGCCCCCCTGATAAATAAACATATTCTGGTCCACGATAGTCACACAGCTTTGCAGAGCTACCATCATTAGGTCTTCTGCTTTCTTAGGGAAAAGACAAGATATCTCCCAATTCAGCGAGATCAAATACCAAACTCAATCGCCATCAATATTGTTTAGGAAAGAATTTGTACTAACGTTCCTTGTAAGTAAAAGTACATCCTCTGTATGAACAAAAATTTATGGAGCACACCTGTTACTTCAATGCCCCTTTCAGTTGTATTTTGGTGAATTTGACAAGCCAGGGGCTCCATGGCCAGTACGAAGAGGATCGTTGACAGGCGGCATCCTTGTCCTGCACCTCTACCCACCGCCCACTGGTGTGAGACCACTGCCATTGTTCTGAGCCTTGCAGTGGTCTCATTGTACACCAGCTTGACCCAACCCATGTATTATGGGCCAAAGTTCAAATGTTCCAGGACCCTGTAAAGATAGCCTTGTCTAGCGGTTCCACAGCTTTATCTATATCCAGTGCTACCAAACCTGGGTCTCCACTTGCATCTGGCTGGCCATTTATCAGATGGATTAACCTCCTCAGGTCCAGAGAGGCGCATCTGTCTAGCATGAAGCTATTGGCATCGTTATGAATCAACACAGAAAGCAAAAGTAATAATCCACAGAATTTCATAGTTTAGGTTTGGCATATTGAGCATCCTGTACAAGTCAATGCCATAGCGGTCAGATGTTGGGATCAGTACCAGAATTTCCTCCTGCATCATTTACAGAAGAATAGACATGATTTAAACGAGGTTGTAGATATTCAAGAAGTCAGCAGTCTGTCATACACCAAATAAAATGAAGTCTTGTCCCGGGTCACCTCTTACATAAGTCACCTAATTTTGCCTGAGCCAGTGGTGCCTCAAATGCAAGCCCCTATTGTCTGACAAAGATGGGAGGGCCTCGTCCCTTAAAATGGCCAATATGTGTGCATCTTCATCTCCACGTGGAGCTATATACAAGGTGGTAATCAACCAAAGTAGCATTAGTGTCAGTTTGTATATAGTGCACGCACGCTAACCACCCCTGAAAACCTGGGACTCACAAAAATTCTGAAATTCCAGATCTCCAAATGACCAGGACAAACTACCCCAGCCTTTCTGACCAAGGTGCAACCTTGCTGTGCTAAGAAATCTAATTTCTCCTGCTTAGAGCTTCTGCAGAGCAGCAACACTAAATAATACACCCTAGCTGAGACGGTATCCAGCCTCGTAGAATTCAGTGTCCGATACATCTGCAGCCTTGCCCCAAAGAAAAGACTTAGGGCCTGATTTAGAGTTTGGCAGGTGGGGATACTCCATCATAAATGTGACGGATATCCCGTCCGCCGTATTATGATAACAATAGGATATAATGGAATAATAATAGGGCGGACAGGACGTCCGTCACGTTTGTGCCAAAGTAACCTCATCTGCCAAACTGTAAATCAGGCCCTTAGTCTGAAGGTAAAAGACTTGACCAGGCAAGTGGACTTACCTGGGTACGAAATTTGAATTTCTCCCACTTTGAGCCACGCCTAATGCCTTACCTAATTCATGAAGGCTTCCTTAGATACATCCTGCTGCCTTGCCCCTCTAAAGAATTTTTACTTTGAGAAAAAGAGACTTAGGGCCTGATTACGGTCTTGACAGAGGGTTTACTACATTACAAATGTGATGGATATCCCTTCCGTCATATTATAATCCCTTTATATTCTATAGAGAAAAGATACCCAACCAGGGCTTCATCACAGTCAGCCTGAAATCGCTCCTAGATCCTGGTCTACTGAAACCATTACTACCATTGGTGCTTTGAGCTTTTTGTCGCTATTTTAACTTAAAACTTCCAGATTTGTGCCATTTTTGGTGTTATTTTATTCATTTAATTTTACTCTATTTTTCTAATTCAATTTGGGATTTTTATTGCTAGGTGTTTTGACTTTATTACTATTTGGGTCATGCATAGATAATTTGCACATTTCCCCAAATTAAGCGTGTCTGTTCTCTGCCATAGCTACTAAGGGGTTGAGTTCAGGTTAATTTAGTAACTTTGAGGGTTCACCCGGACAAAAACTTTGAGTATTGCTTGAGGTGGGCAGTGGCCCACCCCATATAATACCAAAGGTTTCTTACAATGTGTATATTGCGATTAGAATATTCAGAAAATGTTCCAGTGGTGCATGAATTAATCATAGATACCTGTAATAAGTAAAAACAAAAAAGCAGCATATCCCACCAGTGCTATTTTATCATCAGGTGGTTCACGAATACAGTTGCCATGACTGCAGCAGGTTGAAAGGGATTGCAGGGAAAGACAGAAGCTGCAGCTTAATTGAGCTGCATTCCGCTGCCATAATGGCAATTCTCTTTCATGAATGAAAAAATCAAAGTGTAAGCAGAGGAGATGCAGTGTTAGTATTCCGCCCACTGTAGGACATAAAAGAAAGGAGAGATGAGCTGGAAATTAGGTGTTCAATGTTAAGTAGTAACTGGTCTGTCAAAAGATCTGGCTTGAAGCATCAGCAAGGCACGGCTGCCTTTTTACAAGTTCGTGGATAGGACATCCTGGCCAGTGGGTGAATTACGTGTAGAAATATGTCCAGAAGCTGACTGAAGAGTTCAGGTTCCAGAAGGAACATACCTGTATAGTGACACACCTTATGCATGCACAAAGATAATGTCAGTATTTGCCTATTCCTCACGTTGCAGATAATTTATGGACAGATGTAGGAGACTGGCCTTCTATGTAATGACAAAAACATTGTACACTGTGCAGAGGGTCCGGGCAACCACCCATTGGTTTACAGAGGTAAAAACTGGATCACCTAATGCTCTAATGTTTATGGTAGCTTGGTTGAGCAGTTAGGCTAATCTTGGGGAAGTGCAAAGCATTTGTTGTACTTACAGTATCAATAAAGGAAAATATATACTCAAAAGAATAATTCTAGACCAATTTACAAAAATACTTCAGAATTTTGTAAAATTTTTAAGACAAAGATCAAAATCATGTAAGTATCTTTTAAGTTATGAGTTTTCACATTTTAGAACATTTCTCAGTCCTGTGCGTAATTACGCACCATAGGAATCAATGGAGAAATACTTTAAAAATGCATCAGGCAATGAGTTTACCAATGTCTCCTCTCTGTTGTAGGTCACGATTGTCGGTGGGCCCTGTGGACCAGCTGGAGAAGTTCAGACGGCTTCCGGTTCGGCAGGAGCAGCTGCAGAAAGTCTTTGGAGCTGGTGCAAGGCCACTGCGGGGGGCCACTTGGAAAAGCACTGCACAGGTGGACTTCAAGGTGAGTCTGGTGGGTCCCCTTGGAATGTCAAGTTTAGAAGGGGTGGGGGATCCTTAGAACATAGCTGGATCTTCGGTGCAGGGCACAGGGCGGTTGGGTGCTGAGTGAATCAGTGAGCCAAGAGCTGGGCGCAAAGGTGCCCTTGAAAGCAGGGGGTAGGTCACTTTGAGGGTCACTTGCAGGCCAGCAGGGTCATTCTTGTGGGAGGTCCTGATGTTTTCTGTAGTTCCTCCACCGGGGCTTCCTCTTGGTCCTTTTTCAGTCCAGAGTGGACTGTCCTTTTGGGTGTCCAATGTTGGGTGTCCAGTATCCCTGGCTATTGCACTGTTCAACCACTGGAGGTTTCAGTGCCACCAAATCTGGCACACTTAGAGGGTTTATCATTCTACTTTGCCATGTGAAATTTGGTCCAGCTGCGGCATCAGGTTCCTTGGTCAGCAGCCGGTTGGTGAACTGGAATTCACTGGCTTTTGGGTCTTTGATGCAAAAGAGTGATGCCTTCACTCTGAAGAGAGATCTTCACCAATTTGTAGAAGAATGGAGGTCCTCTAGGGGGTTTTAGAGTCTGTCTGATGTCTGAGCAACCCCTCAGTGGTGATTGTCAAGTCCTGGGTACAGCAGGCAGGGTTTGGTGCCTTTTTCTTGGTGCATCAGGACTTCTGTTCTTAAGTCTTGGGTCTTTTTTGGTGTTGGTCTTTTTGTGTTCTTGGAATCTGAATCGCTGGTCTAGGGGTGCCCACTAAATAGTGTACTTAGTAGATGTTTAGAGGAGTACCTACCAAGTAGTGACCAATGGGTCATCTACCTTAGGGTGGATACACCCAGCATGTGACCACTTCCTGCATCAGAGATCACTTCCCTACCTCTGATAGGCGATTTTAGTACCATGCAAGATGGAGGAAAATTAAATGGAGAGGTCACTTCACATGCAGCACCTTAGGGCTAATGCAAGCTAGTGGTGGCCCCATCTCCTGTCCTTTGTGTGTTTTTCCACCATTGTTCCAGCAAATGTGGGGGTTTCCATTGGGGCAGCCATCTGCTGCTAGCAGCCTGCCTGGTGCTTGAATTTCAAAGGTGGTAAGCCCTTGAAGCTCACTGGCAGGGTAGTCCACATCCTGAGGAGGGAGGTGTGACACCTCCTCCCAGGAAGGGCTTTGTTCTGGGACTCAGAGAGCAGGAGCACTCACCCCAGGGTTCCAGAGTCTTGGCTGGTGGTGGCTGGTGGCTGTGACCAGCCAGCAACCATGCCAGTGTTAGTTAGTGTTGCAGGGGTCACCTCTAAGGTGGCCCCTGGGTACATTTTGCAGTAAATCCAATACTGGAACCAGATTGGATGTATCATTTCAGTTGTTTGATACGAAACAACCCAGGGTTCAGAGTAGCCAACATGTAGCTGTGAAACTTGTATTGACCAGTGTCCAGTAGATACATTTAAAATGGATGCTCTGTTCACTTACTACATACCTGGTTTTGCTAGGACACAGTAGGGGCATTTTGCTCATGCATCTATGCCCACACATACAGTATAGTGCACCATGCCTTAAGGCTAGCAGGCTTGCCAGAGGGGTGACATACCTATATTACATGCAGTGTGTAGTAAGCAAGGCACCAAGACTGTGGGCCATGTATGTTTGCATTTTAGTATTGCACCAGGATACCCAGCATGCAATGGCAGTGCACGACCCATGAGGGTGGCACAATCTGTGCTGCTGCTCTCAGGGGCCTACCCTTAGTACCCAATGCCTTGGTTACCTAAGTACCCTTTACTCAGAACCTATGGTGGTAGCTAAAGGTGTTGCCAATTGTTTCAATAACTTTCCAATTTTAGGGAAAGAACACTGGCACCGGGGACCTGGTTAGCAGGATTGTAGTACGCTGCAGTCCAAGTTGCATCCAGAAATCAGGCAAAAAGTAGGAGGATACTGCAACAGGATGCCAATTTGCCACACAACCTCCCCCAGCCCACAGACCAGGAGACTCATCCAATATCTGGGAGAGGCTTCCTAGTCTGTCAGGGAAAAGGAGAGAAGCAGGCTGGTCAGTTGCAGGATCTAATCTGCCTCACATCCTACTGTCCAGATCATTCCCTCTGGGGAACTGGCCCACCTCAGCAGCTATAGGACCCAATCTGAAATGTCTTACACCTGTACCGCCAGTGCCTACACTTTTCTTTTCTGTCTTGGGGTCAGAGGTGCCTTCCTCTGCTATCCCCATCTTAGCCAAGGCAACCCCTAGCTTACCCAAAGAGGTCACCCATAACTTGAGTAACCCCACCATGACCCACAGGGTAAGGGGGTCTAACTTACTATTTGGTATGGGGTCAGACCACAATGCCAAGGATAGTGCAGCCATAAAAGCTAACACCCAACAGAGGTCACTAGCAGCTGTCAGTGCCCAGAACCACACCTTTGGCTGCACACCCACAGGGGACAGGGCTAACTTACAGACAACTTTGGGTTCAGGATGCCTGTCTGTTGTAAGAGAGTGGGGGTCTCTATACCCTGCAGAAAACACCCTTCTTCCACTCTCTTTTCTGCCAGCGGAGGAGCCAACAACTCAGGCTGAACAGGTGCCTGACTAGCCAGGACATCTTAGGGGTCAAACTAGCTCTCTGGTGCCTAGCGAACGGTTGCCCACATTTCCTTTTCTTTTGCTTTGTTTTTCTTCTGGGGCCTACTTGCACTCTTTGCAGGGGCGGCACCTCCAGAAGCCTTGGAAGAGGTATGGCACTGAACCAGTCCCTCTCTTGGGCTCTGACCAACCTCTGGGTAATCATTTCCAAAGAGACAGTCAAGGGGGAGGTCTGTAATTCTCCAGCTAAGGGACCCAGTGTTAGGGTTTGTGCACAGCAAAGAGCATGTCCCCTCTCACTGCACTAGTGGGTTCTGTAATAGCTCCCTTTTAAACTTACTATTGAAAGCCTTTCTTGTTATCTCACCTTCCCCCCCCCAGGCTTCTGTGTATGTTGTTTAATGTGCTGTTTTGTTTACACATTGGGCCTTGCTTTTACCAAGGCTTCTTTAAAACACTCCTCTCTAGGCCATGTGTTAATTTAACTCATTTGCATAATAACTGAAACTCTGCACACCTTTCAAGAACATGTGCAGCATGTGAGGACCACACCCAGCCCTGTCTATAAAAGGCAGCCCCCGAGCCTCACCCAGTGCTTGTGCTCGTCTACCTCCCGCTTACCTGAGGAAAGATCCCTCGGCGCTGGCACTCCTGCTCTCTACAGACTTTCATTGGCTTCAATGGGTGCAGCTGCTGGCTCTTCCGTCTTCCGGTTTCCGGTTCCTCCTTGCCTCAGCCTCTCTCCTACAAGCAACCTGCAAAAGAGAAAGAAGACAAGGTTAGACTGATCAGTATCTCTTGCCAGCAACAAGTAAGTGCAAAACTTTTATTACCTGAAAGAACTTTGACAACAATTTCTGGATTTGTGTATAGACAATTTGAAACAAGATACCTTCCACGAACATTGTGATTCAAACTCTTTGTTACAAGAATACTTTGCGGAACTTTGTGAAGCAAACATTTTTTTTTTTTTTTATGGAACTTTTAACAATCGAACCGTGGAAACCATTAACAACAAGGCAAACAGTAAATCAAGGACTTGCACAAATTACATGCTGTATTTTGACGTAAAAGTACAGTATTTGTTTTATAAAAGATTCTGGAAATATGGGAAAAGTGAGTCTGCTATTGGGAATTTAGGCTTTAGTTATATTAAGGTGAATGTTTGATATTGGTAATTCTGATAACGGTATTTGTTTAATGTTTTAGAAGCTTTAGAGTAATAGAAAGCACATCCCAGAGCAGTAACACATTCCAAACCTGGAAACTAGAGACCAGGATCCAAGAGGTACTTTTAGAAGAAAATTTCTAATAAATAAAGGGATAGTCAGGAACCCAGTTAGGAATAGGTTGTACTTATCTGTTCTTTGTTTATGTTTCATTAGGCACCAGTTTCTACAGAAGTCAGAGAGGGCCGCAGATTTGTGCAGCACTTCAACAGTGGAAACGCAAGAACGGTGTTGTCTCTTTATTTTATTTTATCCACTCCCCCCTTCCCTTGAGCTTCTGTTCTTAGTGCACTGTTTTAAAAACTAGTGTGCTGGAACAAGCAGTTTCAGGGTGGGGTCGGATTGTCTTCAACCTCCATCAGAACTGAACAAGGACTCAGGTGAGCTGGGCTTTGACAGAAGCACAAGCCTTAAAAAAAAAAAAAAAAAAAAAAAAAAATCAGTTCTGGTGGACAATGAATATCGGGGAAGAAATAGAGGGCATTGACGTCACGGATATGGCGCAGGCCCTAAATGAGGACTTGGCTCATAATGAATCAGTGTCTGGCATCTTGCAACATATGCAAGATGAAATAGAGAGATTAAAGATGGAGAATACCTCTTTAAAACAGGATTTAAGCAGGTATAAATTTAGGGTATCTCAGTGGAACACAGCTTTTACGCCTTTGTTTAAAACCTCCTCAGAGACAGGGGCGCCATCAAAACATACAACTTTGCCTCCCCCAGTTGAGGTCACTGTTAATGTTCCTAATGCTGTGCCCTTAGCAGCACCTGAACGTTTTCATGGAGATAGTAACAAATTCCATGTTTTTATCAATCAATGTCAATTACACTTCGTTTGTAAGCCACAACAGTTCCCTACTGATGCTACGAAAGTGGCATTCGTCTTGTCTTATTTGGGTGGCACAGCAGCCAATTGGTCAATTCCTTTCGTGGAGAGAGATTATCCCATCCTCCATAATTGGAATCAATTTAAACGTACCATGACCAGCCTTTTTGCAAAACACACTTTCATGCAGGCAAGTGATAATGAGCTTTTAAATCTTAAACAAGGTAACAAGGATTTATTGACCTATCTCACTAGTTTTAATCGTTTACTCACCGAGACACAGTGGTCAGAAGAAAAGCGTGTCTCCCTTTTCTATAAAGGTTTGAGAGACGAGTTAAAAGACACGCTGGCTCATATCGTTGATTTGCCAGAAGACTATTCGGACTTTGTAGATTTAGTTGTGAAATTAGAACATAGACTAGGAGAAAGAAAGGGAGATAAATACAAACTGGAATCACGGTTAACTTTTATTAGACACGAGAAGAAAGACCCAGATAATAAACTCCCTGAACCTGAGCCTATGCAAATAGGGACACTCAGAGGTCCACTCACATCAGAGGAAAAAGAAAGAAGGAGAAAACTTCAATTATGTTTATATTGTGGAAGGGCAGGTCACTTTGCCAGAGAATGTCCAGTAAAGCCTAAAAATCCACGAAAGGGTGCTGTTTCCTCCACCTCCTCAACTGAATCGGGAAACAATTAAGCTCGACAAGGGGAGAGGTTACTTGTTCGAGAAAACATCTTAATCAAACCTCTAATGCTGCAGCCTTCATGGTACCGCACATACCTAGACATTTCATAATTCAGGTCGTTTTAATTGTTACTACCCAAGTGAGGCATTCTCTCCCTGTCCTACTGGACTCAGACGCGACAGGAAATTTTGTGGATAATAAGTTAGCTGAAAACTTAGGACTTCCTATGTGCCTAAAGCCTTGTCCAGAAGCAGTATGTGCAGTGGATGGGTCAGAATTGACCTCTGGATTAATCACAAAACAAACAAGTCCACTTGTTATGGTCTGTCAGAACGGGCACACAGAGGTGATTAGCTTTGATCTGATAGATACTCCTAATTTTGGTTTGATTCTCGGGGTACCCTGGTTAACAACTCATAACCCAAAAATTTATTGGGTGAATAGAACTGTTACTTTGGATTCCTCTTTCTGTAGAACCAATTGCTATCAAGAAGCAGGTACAGAACAGAGCACAGTATTACACTGTGCTAGTGTTACACAAGATGAACCAAGTCTCCCTCCTGAATATTCTGACTTTAAAGACGTCTTTGATCCAGTAAAGGCTAGTGTGCTGCCCCCACATAGGTCTTATGACTGTCGTATAGATCTTATCCCAGGGGCCCCTTTACCTAATAACAGAGTATATGCTTTGACTGACGAAGAAACCAAATACTTAAGAACCTACCTAGATGACCTACTACAGTCTGGGTTCATCCGTCATTCCACATCTCCGGTGTCATCTCCACTCTTTTTTATCCCGAAGCCGGATAAATCCCTGCGCGCGTGTATCGATTATAGAGGACTAAATAAGGCTACAATAAAGAATAAATATCCTCTTCCTCTAATACCTGTGTTGTTGGATCAATTAAGACATTCTACTGTATACACTAAACTAGATCTGCGGGGAGCTTACCACCTGGTCCGAGTAAAAGAGGGGGATGAGTGGAAGACAGCTTTCAAGACAAAGTTTGGTTTATTTGAGTACACAGTAATGCCCTTTGGGTCATGTAATGCCCCTGCGGCCTTTCAGTTCTTTATAAATGAGGTCCTACACGAATTCCTGGACGTTTGTGTCATAGTATACATAGACGACATCCTCATTTACTCTAAGAACTCAGAAGAACATACCCAACATGTTCGTGCAGTATTATCAAAGTTAAAAGAAAATCATCTTTGTGCTAAGTTAGAAAAGTGTACTTTTAATGTCAGCAAGGTGGACTTTTTAGGATACTGCCTGTCACCTCAAGGAATAGCTATGGATGTAAAGAAAATCAGTGCTATTGCTGATTGGCCAGAACCATCCTCTGTAAAAGATATTCAGAAATTTCTGGGTTTCGCCAATTTTTATAGGAGGTTTATTGCACATTTTGCAGACATTGCGGCCCCAATAACTACCTTGTTGCGGAAAGGGCAACGATTTCTTTGGACTGATGAGGCGGCACACGCCTTTCAACTCCTAAAACAAAAGTTCACTTCAGCCCCAATTCTGAAACATCCTGATCCTGAATTGCTTTGTTTGTTGAAGCGGATGCTTCACAAGTAGCTTTAGGAGGAGTTCTCTCTCAACGAGATGCAGTAGATGGCCAGTTACATCCTATAGCCTTCTATTCCAAAAAGTTATTACCAGCTGAACAAAATTACACTGTGGCTGAAAGGGAACTACTAGCTATCAAAGTAGCCTTTTCAGAATGGAGGCACCATTTAATGGGAGCCAAGTACCCAGTTACAATCTTTTCTGACCATAGGAACCTACAGTTTTTTGGATCACTTAAAGCACTAACACCACGTCAGATGCGCTGGTTAATTTTTTTTTGCACATTTGACTTTGTAATAACCTATAGACCAGGTGCACAACAAATTCAATCTGATGTGTTATCTAGATACGGACATACCTCAGACATGAAACAAGATAAAATAGGAGAACCCATTATTCCTCCCCAAAAGTTTTTGGCACCAGTACAACAGAAGGATTTCATCACAGATCTATATAATGCACACATGCAAATAGCACCTCAGGATTGGTTAAAGGATTCCCATAACACAATACAACGAGGTTTATTGTATCACAACAACATGCTGTTAGTGCCCACCTCTGAATTACAAACACAGGTGATAATTTGGCATCACGCCTCACCATTGGCAGGTCATCCTGGTTGGGTAAAAACCCTGGAAAATGTGCAAAAACACTTTTGGTGGGACACTATAAGAAAGGACATTAAGCAATTTGTCACTACCTGTCCAATTTGTGCAAGACATAAATCTTCTCATAAGGCCCCTGACGGCTTGTTAATACCAATGCCAACACCCAAACAACCTTGGCACACTGTGAGCGTAGACTTTATTGTAGGTTTACCACCTGTAAAATCTTTCCAACAGTGTTGGTTATAGTGGATTTTTTATCTAAAATGGCACATTTTGTACCATTACGGAAATTACCCACAGCGGCAGAATTTGCCGATATTTTTATAAGGGAAATTGTGCGTTTACATGGTTTGCCAAGCAAAGTGGTGTCAGACCGAGGGAGCCAGTTCAACTCTAAATTTTGGAAAAAATTATGTAAAAAACTGAAAATAGATGTGGCATTATCCACTGCTTTCCACCCAGAGACAGATGGACAGACTGAACGACTGAACCAAACCTTACTTCAAACGCTACGTTGTTTATTGGCTGATTATTCTAGTGAATGGTTGGAAGCTCTCCCTGTAGCGGAGTTTGTTTATAATAATACTGAGCATTCAGCTCTACTTTTCTCACCATTCTATTTCTTGCAGGGGTATCATCCAAGAGCTATACCCATTTTGTTAGAAGATTCTCTGTTACCTACAGTAACGGATAGACTAACGAGGTTAGGTGACATACAAGACAAAGCCAGGAAACATTTATTAAAGTACAAGGAAAGCATGAAAAGACAAGCAGACAAACACAGATCTGAGGCCCCAATGTATAAAATCGGTGACAAGGTATGGCTCTCCACAAAGAACCTAAACATAGAGGGATCCCGAAAGCTGCAACCACGTTTCATTGGACCCTTTAGTGTAACTGCCATAGTAAACCCGGTAACAGTAAAATTAGATTTACCAAAAGAATATCCAGTACATACTACATTTCATGTGTCCTTGTTTAAGCCTTACAATCCAAAAACCCGACCTGAACCACCACCTCCACCCATACCAATTAAGGGAAATCTAGAATATGAAGTGAAAAGCATAAAAGACTCAAAAAGAATTAGGGGACGTCTGTTTTATTTAGTAGAATGGAAAGGATATGATGAATCTGAGAATTCATGGGAACCAGCATCATATGTACATGCCCCACAGCTGATTAGACGGTTTTATTTAAAAAATCCAGGAAAACCCCGTCCTGTAGGAGGGCCTTTGAGGGGGGCAACTGTTAGGGTTTGTGCACAGCAAAGAGCATGTCCCCTCTCACTGCACTAGTGGGTTCTGTAATAGCTCCCTTTTAAACTTACTATTGAAAGCCTTTCTTGTTATCTCACCTTCCCCCCCCCCTAGGCTTCTGTGTATGTTGTTTAATGTGCTGTTTTGTTTACACATTGGGCCTTGCTTTTACCAATGCTTCTTTAAAACACTCCTCTCTAGGCCATGTGTTAATTTAACTCATTTGCATAATAACTGAAACTCTGCACACCTTTCAAGAACATGTGCAGCATGTGAGTACCACACCCAGCCCTGTCTATAAAAGGCAGCCCCCGAGCCTCACCCAGTGCTTGTGCTCGTCTACCTCCCGCTTACCTGAGGACAGATCCCTCGGCGCTGGCACTCCTGCTCTCTACAGACTTTCATTGGCTTCAATGGGTGCAGCTGCTGGCTCTTCCGTCTTCCGGTTTCCGGTTCCTCCTTGCCTCAGCCTCTCTCCTACAAGCAACCTGCAAAAGAGAAAGAAGACAAGGTTAGACTGATCAGTATCTCTTGCCAGCAACAAGTAAGTGCAAAACTTTTATTACCTGAAAGAACTTTGACAACAATTTCTGGATTCGTGTATAGACAATTTGAAACAAGATACCTTCCACGAACATTGTGATTCAAACTCTTTGTTACAAGAATACTTTGCGGAACTTTGTGAAGCAAACATTTTTTATTTTTTTTATGGAACTTTTAAGAATCGAACCGTGGAAACCATTAACAACAAGGCAAACAGTAAATCAAGGACTTGCACAAATTACATGCTGTATTTTGACGTAAAAGTACAGTATTTGTTTTATAAAAGATTCTGGAAATATGGGAAAAGTGAGTCTGCTATTGGGAATTTAGGCTTTAGTTATATTAAGATGAATGTTTGATATTGGTAATTCTGATAACGGTATTTGTTTAATGTTTTAGAAGCTTTAGAGTAATAGAAAGCACATCCCAGAGCAGTAACACATTCCAAACCTGGAAACTAGAGACCAGGATCCAAGAGGTACTTTTAGAAGAAAATTTCTAATAAATAAAGGGATAGTCAGGAACCCAGTTAGGAATAGGTTGTACTTATCTGTTCTTTGTTTATGTTTTATTAGGCACCAGTTTCTACAGAAGTCAGAGAGGGCCGCAGATTTGTGCAGCACTTCAACAGTGGAAACGCAAGAACGGTGTTGTCTCTTTATTTTATTTTTCCACTTCCCCCCTTCCCTTGAGCTTCTGTTCTTAGTGCACTGTTTTAAAAACTAGTGTGCTGGAACAAGCAGTTTCAGGGTGGGGTCGGATTGTCTTCAACCTCCATCAGAACTGAACAAGGACTCAGGTGAGCTGGGCTTTGACACCCAGCTATCTGTATAGGCAGTACAGCTACTAGCCTATTGGTGACTTTCCCTGGGGCAACTCTTACCCTGTCAGTCTTTCCTGGAGTATACTGGTTTGGGAGGACTAGTCTGTCATGCACAACTGTGTGACTGACACAGGTGTCCCTCAGGACAGTGGCCTGGATTCCATTCACCAGTAGGTGGCAGAAGTGTCTACTCCCCTCTGGAATCTCCAACTCAACTTTGGGGGCCACTTTCCAGTTAAAGGCTATGAGGATCTCCTCATCTGAGGAGTCATCCCCAATGGCTACCCTGGCTACCCCTGGGTGTTTACTAGTGGGTTTCTTTTTAGGACAAGAAGTGGCCTTGGTGTGATGCCCTGTCTGTTGACAGTTATGGCACCATGCCTTAGTGGCATCCCAGTTTTCACTCTGATGCCCGCCTTTGTCTTTGGGCACACACTCCTGGACACATTTTTGAGGGCCTAAGGTCTCCTTTTCTTTATTTCTAGGATGATCCATCTTGTTCTCTTGGGGGTACTTCCCTAACTCTACCTTTTGTTCACCCCCTCGAGTTCGTTTGGGCACCCTAGTTCTTACCCAATGATCAGCCTTCCTCCGAAACTCTTGTGGGAGAGTGGCCCCAAGTCCAATAGGGATTGGTGCAACTTTTCATGGACACAATTACTCAAGAGGTCTACTTTAATCGTCAAATTATACAGCCCTTCATAATCATGTACCTAGTTGCCCTCCAACCAACCATCTATCATTTCTACTGAGAAGTCCACATATTCTACCCAGGACTGACTTTGGTATATTTGAATCCCCCTGGATTTTATGCGGTATTCCTCAGTGGTAAGCCCAAAGCCAATCAGGGTACCCTTCATGAGATCATGGGATTTACCATCTGTTTCACTCAGTGTCAGGAGCCTATCTCTGCATTTTCCTGAGAATAATTTCCAACTAGAGTGCACCACTGCTTCTTTTGGATTTCCCTCCTGTTGGACCTGGCCCTTTTTGCAGGGTCACCACCAAACGTTTTGCCTCCTTCCTCCTATTTTGTCTGACCTGTTTTCCCTGGCTTTAGGACTCTGGGCACTTTACCACTGCTAACCAGTGCTTAAGTGCATATGCTGTCTGTCTAAATTGCATTGGTGACTGTTTTTTCCTTGATTGGCATATTTGATTTACCAGTAAGTCCCTAGTATAGTGCACAATGTGTGCACAGGGCCTGTAAATCAAATGTTACTAGTGGGTCTGCAGCACTGATTGTGCCACACACATAAGTAGCCCTGTAAACATATCTCAGACCTGCCACTGCAGTGTATGTGTGTGCAGTTTTAAACTGCCGTGTCAACCTGCTATGTGCACCCACTTGCCAGGCTCAAACCTTCCCTTTTAGTACATGTAAGGCACCCCTGCCCTGCCCTGTGGGCATGGTGTAGTGTATTCAAAAGGTAGGACATGAACTAGTGTGTTTTTCATGTCCTGGTACAGAAATACTCCCAAATTCGTTTTTCACTATTGCAAGGCATAGCTCTCCCATAGGTTAACACGGGATTGCCTTTAATTATCTTTTAAGTGTAATTTCCCAGGGGGAGCAGATAGAGATATGGAGTTTGGGTCTCTGAACTCACAATTTAAAAATACATCTTTTGTGTTTGGTTTTTAAATTGTCTGTTTGAAAATGCCTCCTTTAGAAAGTGATGCTTAACCATTCTGTGTCTCTGCTTGGCTGCTGAATTGACGTCTGGGTCAGACTGACAGTTGGGCTGTTTCCACTCGAGACAGTGACACAAAGGGACCTGAGGTGTGTCCTGCATATCCTGATGAGTCTTCCTGGGCTAGAGTGGGAGAGAGGAGCTGACAGCTGTACTTGAAAGGGCTGTACCTGCCCTCACACAATAAAGTATCCAACCCCGAGTGTATGTCTGGGGCAGGGCAAGGAAGAGGCAGGGTCTTGCACTACAAAGACTTTCCTTTGAAGTTTGCCTAACTCAAAGGCAAAAAATGAATATAAGCATTGGACTGTTGATCCCACAACTTTAGATTACTTCTGGATTAAGAGGAACCTCTGCCAAGGAGAAGAGGTTGAAGCTTCAGTAGGACCTGTCACTCTGCCTGTTGATTTGCTGTGCTGGCCTGCTGCTGCTGCTTCTGCCTGAAGAAGGAAAAGGCTGGAGTTTGCTTTCTGAAATCCTGCTTGGGAAGTTTCTCCAAGGGCTTGGACAAAGCTTGCCTACTGATCTGAAGTATCAGGGCCATCAAAGACGTCATCTGCCAGCACCTGGGCTCTCTTGCTGAGACCCCTATCCTGCCAAGTAGTGCCACATCCATTCCCTGGGCCCTTGAAAGAAGAAGCTGGTAAACCCAAGGTGAAAATCCAAGCACAGGAGCCGAGCGGCAGAAAAATCAACGCAGCGCCTGCACCGCAGCTGAATAATCGACGCAGTGGCAGTGAAATTGATGCACCACCAGTTCAGCGTGGATTCATTGCTGTCTTGTGTCTGGATTTTTCACGCATGATCCCTGAGCGTCAAAAGCTTGGACCAGAGACTGCTGGTCTGGAAACCGACGCATCACTTGCCCAGTGGAAAAATAATCGATGCATGGCCTCACTTGTGAGTAAGGAATCAACGCATTGCTTGCTTTTCCAACGCACGATCCCCCGCACTCCTTTATTTTTGATGCATACCAGGTACTTTGAGATAAAACAATGCATCCATTGATTTCGATGGATTATGACTCTTTTTACTTTAAAAAATCATATCTTTGCTTTGGTATGTTGGATTTTTGTTCTTTTGGTCTTCTTTGATTCAGATAAAAATTGGTTATTCTTCTAAACTGGTGTGGAATCCTTTTGTGGTGTTTTCACTGTGTTACTGTGTTTTTGTACAAATACTTTATACATTGCCTCTGAGATAAGCCTGACTGCTTGTGCCAAGCTACCAAGGGGGTGAACAGGGGTTATCTGAGGAGCTGTGTATCTCCTTTGCCCTGACTAGAGTGAGGGTCCCTACATGGACAGGGTGTAAACTGACTGCCCACTAGAAACCCCAGTTCTAACACCTTCCAATGCAGGGTCTTTCAAAGGCAATGAACCATTTCTGGATATCATCTCCTTCTTGGTAGGGGAGGAAAACTCTTTTTGGGAGTCTTAGGTTGAAAGGTCTTTCTTCCTCCCTTTTTATTAGTATGCTGCCACCAGAGATGGGTGCTAAGCCTAGCTCTCTTCTTTTCATTTCTATTTCCAAAAGCTGAGCCTCTAAGGCCAATCTTTGGGATAACATCTGGAGCCACACCCTCCTCTGAGGAGGCTCTTGGATTTGGGGAAGAGGATCTACCTTCGTCCTCATTGTCCACAGCATAGTCCTCTCCACCAGAAGCTTCACCATGTACCTCTTCCGTGGAGGGGTCTTTCTCATACTGGGCCACCAGACGCCTAGGCTTGTCTGTGTTGCCAATTTTTCCAAGTACGAATCTGGTACAGTTTGCAGAGTTTCCTTAACTGGTCACAGCTATATTCCTGGTAAGAGGCCAGGTCGAGCTCCTGGCTCTGGTTCTCTGAATCTGTCTTGTTTACTTTACTAAAGCTGGGACCTTTTTATAAATTTGGAACCCCTTTTTGGATAGGGCCAACTAAAGTAAGGACTTTTACATTCTAATTATTGTTGTTGGGACCTAGCAGTTATTTTAAAAATATGCAAAAGATTTAGGCATTTGAAAAAAATGCAATTAAGCCAAAGACAATTTGGAGAGTTATTTGTGTGCTCACAATTTGAGAAAGTGGTATCAGCAAATGCAAGGTCTTTATCCCACCACTGAGACACCAAATGTAGAAGGCTGGATCACCTAATGCTCTCATTTTTATGGTAGCTTGGTTGAGTAGTTAGGGTAATCTTGGAAAAGTGTAAAAAGCATTTGTTGCACTCACAGTATCAATAAATGAAAACACACACTCAAAAGTATAACTGAAGAGCAATTTACAAAACTACTTCAAATTTTTATAACATTTTTAAGGCCAAGATCATCAGAATTGGGTAAGTACTTTTTAAGTTATGAATTTTCAAAGTTTAGAAAATCTCTCAGTTCTGTGGGTAATTACTCACAATAGGAATCAATGGAGAAATACTTTAAAAATGCACATAAAATCAGGCAATGTGTTTACCAATGTCTTCTCTCTGTTGTAGGTTGAGGTCATCGGTGGACCTTGTAGACTAGCTGGAGAAGTTCGGGCAAGTCCTGGTTTCAGCTGGAGAAACAGAAAGTCTTTGGAGCTGGTGCAAGGCCACTGCGGGGGTCCATTTGAAAAAACGCTGCATAGGTGGACTTCACAGTGGGTCCTCTTGGAATGTCGAGGTTGTAGGGGCTGGGGGACCCTTAGAACACAGCTGGGTCTTTTGTGCAGGGCACAGGGCAGCCAGGTGCAGAGTGAATTGGTGAGTCAGGAGCTGTGTGCAGAGGTGCCCTTGGAAGCAGGAGGTAGGTCACTTTGAGGGTCACTTGCAGGTTAGCAGGGTCACTCTGGTGGGAGATCCTGATGGTTTCTGAATTCATTCAACTGGGGCTTCCTCCTGATCCTTCTGCAGGCCGGAATGGACTGTCTTTTTGGGTGTCTGATGTTGGGGGACCAATGCCCTTGGCTATTGCCCAGTTCAGCCACTGGAGGTCACAACGCCACAAAACGTGGCACACTTGCAGGGGTTGTCCTTGGGTTTGCTGCAGCAGATCAGTAAACTGCACTTTACTGGCTTTTGGGTCTTTGATACAAAGGAGTGATGCCTTCACTCTGAAGGGAGATCTTCGGCGAGAGAGAAAGTGAACGAAATCTGTAGTAAACATCAGCTGAACAAGAGCAGAAAAAGCTAAATCTCAGGATGAGTATACCGAAACTAACAAAGAAGTAAAGAAAAGCTTAAGATCATTGATGGCCTTGCCAGAGAAGCCCAGGAAGTAGTAAACCATGCAAACTTGAAAGAAGCCCATGGCATAATGAGGAAACTGTCCTGCAGATGCAGCAAACTAGAAATATCTGTTAAAAGCAAAGTTGGCAAGATAATCATGGGTAACAAAGGCCTACAACAAAGATGGACGAAGCACTTTGAAGAACTGCTGAACCAGCCCATACTGCAATCTCCACCAGACATACAGCAGACAGGGTCTTGCCAATTGATTGCAGCAGGCCAATCATGGATGAAATATGGCAAGCCATCAAACATCTGAAAAATGGGAAGGCAGCAGGACCTGACAACATTTGTGCAGAGGCACTGAAGGCAGATACTGAGACAGCAGTAGGCATGCTTTACTCCATGTTTAGAAGGATCTGGGAAGAGGACTAGGAACCATCAGACTGAAAAGAGAGATATCTCATCAAGCTCCCCAAGAAAGGTGACCTCAGTAACTGCGCAAACTACAGAGGGATAACTCTTCTATCAACCCCAGGCAAAGTGTTCAAGAGGATCATCCTGAACAGAATGAACAAACAAGTCGACGCTCAGTTGTGTGACCGGAAAGCTGGCTTCTGCAGCGATAGATCCTGCACAGACCAAATTGCAACCCCGTGTATCATCATGGAGCAGTCGATGGAATGGAACGCCCCCCTCTATGTCAATTTCATCAACTATGAGAAGCCATTCAACAGTGTGGGCAGAGAGAACCTTTGGAAACTCCTCCTCCACTACGGTGTGCAAGATAAACTTGTAAGAATCATCAGAAACTCTTCTGAGGGTGTGACCTGCAAGATAGTCCATGAAGGACAACTCATGGAACCCTTCCAAGTGAGGACCGGAATCCATCGCATTTGCTTGCTATCACCCTTTCTCTTCCTGCTGGCCATAGAATGAATCATGAACACATCTACAGCAGTGAAAAGAAATGGAATCCAGTGGACACTGTGGACATGGTACACTGACCTGGACCTTGCAGAGAGTCTGGCCCTGCTCTCTCATGCCCATCAGCAGATGCTAAGGAAGACCAACAATGTGGCAGCAACTTTAGCATAAATTGGCCTAATGATCTACAGGGGAAAAACCAAGATCCTGAAGCCTAACATGGCCAGCACAGCTGCAGTCACTCTTGCAGGCAATGCACTGAAAGAGGGTTTGGCCTTTACCTACCTAGGAAGTGTCATAGACAAGCAGGGTGTAAAAGGAGGCCTCTTTTTGCATGGTAAGCCCCCACGTTTTGGCTGATGTTGATGTGTTCTAGAAGATGGTAGTGCCCAGGGCCAGCATCAAGGCAAGAATCAGCAAAGCAAGGGCTACATTCATTCAGCTAAAGAAGACCTGGAGCTCCAAGGACCTAACACTGTGGCAAAACAAGATCAGGATTTTTGACACAAACATAAAATTGGCCCTTATGTATGGAGCAGAAATTTGGAGAACAACATTGACCACCAACAACAAAGTCTAGACCTTCATCACCTCCCGTCTGAACAAAATTCTACAAATCCACCGGCCAAACACCATCAGCAAAAATGATCTATTGCAGCAGACTTACCAACTTCCTGCCCTGGAAGAAATCATGAAAAGACACTGAGGCTGTATAGATCACACTTTCTGAAAGCCCATGTCAAATACCACCAGGTAAGCCCTGCCCTAGAACCCTCAAGGAAAAGAGGCAGGCCAAGAGAAACCTGGCCTCACTGCCTCGAGGCTGACTGCAAGAGGAAATGCTACACCTGGAGTCAGATTGAATGAAAAGGCCAAGATAAAAATGACTGGAGAGTCCTGGCTGATAGTCTATACCCCACGAGGAGTAGCATGCATGAGTAAATAAGCTATGACTTTAGAGGAATGCAATCTATGGGGCAGATTTATGGAAAGTGGTGCTGCACCCAGTGCAGCACCACTTCCCTTGCGCCCCTTAGCGCGCCCTACTGCCACCATGTGTGCTCCGCATTTAAAATACAGCGCACCATGGCGCAGGATAGGGGGCAATAGCGTCATTTTATGTGACGCTATTGATGTACTCTGCAGGAGTAGCGCCAAAATGTTGTACAGAGTAATAGAGGCCCGTTCTAAATAATGATATGCCCCCTTTTAATGCCTGCTCTGAGCAGGTGTTAAAAGTGCTTAAAAAAAGGCCTTGTGCCATTTTGTCAGCCTTCTTAACTGGGGAACTCCCCCCCTTGCCTACATTATGCCTGGCGCAGGCATAATGTGGCGAAAGGGTTTACAAAGTGGCGCAATGCAAACATTGCACCACTTTGTAAATATGGCACGTGGAAAATGCCACCTTAATGCCACATTTGCATAAA
Organism: Pleurodeles waltl; assembly: GCF_031143425.1. NCBI lineage: Eukaryota > Metazoa > Chordata > Amphibia > Caudata > Salamandridae > Pleurodeles > Pleurodeles waltl. Next base: position 330,403,305 of record NC_090442.1, read on the forward strand.
AAATACATGCAGCAAATGTGGCGCTATATTTCTATCAAGCAAGCCAAGTGTGTTGCAATGTAATGCACATTAATCAAAGGAAGCTGGTTTCAATAAGGAGTAAAGCAGACTTGTAGGTAGACATAAATTGAACACACCTGTGTTCACTACAGAGCTATGAAATAAATTAGTAATCTTCATATGTTTCATTGAGGACCCGACCTCTACATGTCACAAGAACCTTGAAATACTGTAAATTATTTTCTGGCAGATAACCCTCTCGTGTGTTCTTGAGATCTGCTCGTTAAATTAGAAACTGTTGAAAATCCTATAACTATTAATCCTTTCTCCTGAGTTCCTACTAAGAAGCATAAAGTTTTTATCTAAAAAGCAAGTAGGTACATCAAGAAGCACCAGGCCGGCAGAAAGATATTACATCTAAACAGAGGTCTATAGAAAAACCTTTTCACTCTGAGGTGCCTTTCCAATACTTCAAAAATGCTTCTTTTTTCTAAAATGATGTCGAAAACAGTGAGTGTAATCATTCTGGTCTAAGCAAAGTGCACAACTAGAGTTGTCACCTTGACAAGAGGAACATACAAACCATTTTTGTTGTTTTAAGAGTCTACAAAGGCTGGGTGTGATTACTAAATAGGACTGTAAACAAAGCCATGTATATTTATTTGCAACATGGCTTTTCTGCCTTTGTTAACTTTAATTATTAGTCATGGATCATTAATGTAGCTCTAGCATACATTTAAAAGAGCTCTCTCTTTATATTTGCTATTTGAAGTATGTACTGTTCAAGTCTAAAAATACCGCTTCCAGGTGACTTTGCCTATTGTTGTACATTCGGGACATCAAAAGACTAGTGCCAGTAGAAAACGGGTCAGATGGCAACCTTACCAACTATGCATGAACATGCATGCTAACATTTTAGAAGAGGAAAGTGGAAACTTTTATAAAAATAATCAGGAGCATGTATTCTCCTAGGATAGTGATGTACAATATGTCACAGGCATGAAGCATAATACATCACTTACATCAGGTCCCTGTAAGGTTGGCGAGAGCAAATATCTGTCCATAAAAGTAATAATGCTCCAGGACACTTAAATCCACTTTTCAAGTGGAGTAGGTTTATTGGTATAAAATGGGACCCACGACAGCAAGAGCACAACCATCCGTGTCAAGAGGGAATCACCAACTTAAAGCCAAGATGGAACACTCGACACGGACAGCTATGCCTCGCCACACAGAACACAGAATCAAAAGAAAACAGTACACGCAATAATAACAAGGGGAATGAGAAACAATAAAAGAAAGGACATTTGAAAGCACAGCATATTACACCACCTCCCTTTATTAATAAAACAAAAAACAAAAAATTAATTTAACAAGTATTAACTAAATCTTGAAGGCATCTTAATAGTACGTTTGTATCTTGTATTATGTTTTGTTTTGGAAGGAATGCTTTCAGTATGCTTAGAAGCATTTGACACAGTTTCTAAAGAAAACTGTGCCGAAGTAGATGATGTAGGGTCTGCCGATGTAGATGATGTAGGGTCTGCCATTGTCAGGGAAGCACTAGACAAATCATGTACATCACTTTCACTGAAATAAAAATCTGAGGCATCTGAGCTATCTAAACATGCAGAAGTACATGACTCAGGCTCTGAGTAAACTTTACTAAATATCTTGGATTGTTGTTTAGATACCGGAATAACGCTGTTCCTATTCCACCATCCCTTTCCCTCTAATAAAAGAGAGTTTTTATTAGCTTTAATGACTTTAACAGGTAAAGAAAACTTGGACTCCCCCTTCATTATTTTATTGGGTTATTTGATTAGAACAAGGTCCTGAACGTCTATGTTGATATCCTTGACTTTGTTCCTGAGGTCATAGTTTTCTTTCTTACTAATTGCTTCTTTTCCACTGTAGATCTTAATTTATCCAAGTTTATCAAACCTTCTTTTTTAAATTTCCTGTTCTGTAGAAGCCATGCGGGAGTCAAGTTGGTGGTGGCTTCCCTTCCTCTAAGAAGTAAGAAAGGAGTTAATTCCGTGGTAGAATGAGGTGTAGTATGGTATGCCCAAATCTTTTCCTGGAGAAAATGAGCAACATCAATTTTCATGGCAATAGCTGTCTGAATACCCTCTTTCAAAATGCGATTGGCCCTCTCTACCAACCCATTCGAAGAGGGACTATAGAATGCTACTTGTGAGTGCTTAACACCAAACTTCTTGAAAAAGGATTCCATTTTGTGAGACGAAAAATGCACCCCATTGTAAGAAACTATGGTAGAAGGAGCACCCTCTAAATGAAAAAGTCTCTCCAGAAATTTTATAACAGACTCAGAGTCAGCAGTTTCAACAAAGGAATAATAAATCCATTTTGAGTAATAGTCCAAAAGTACAATAAGAAATTTCATTTCTCTTGGTAAACCATGAAAAGGACCGGAAAAGTCAATGGCTAAGCTATCCCATGCTTTCGTTGGAAAAGGTACTGGATGCATGGGTTTAGTATAACTCTTCCAGTGTTTGTCCGAAACAACACAATGATCACAATTATCAATAAAATGTGTAACTTGTTCATGTAAGCCAGGCCACCAATATGATGTTTTCAATTTTTTTTTCCGTAGCAGAGATTCCTAAGTGACCTAGATGTGCCATTTTAATAATCTTATGCGAAGATCATTTGACAGGATAAAAAGGTTTCCCCTTATGCAAACTTCATTATTAAACGACAATTCCCCTGATACCTGTTTGAATGTTCTCATGACTCTATCAAGGCATTTCTCTGTAGGCCAACCATATTTGATGAAATGAGCCACGCGAGACAATACATTGTCTGTGGACATGGCTGTCCTCCACTCCTCTATTGTAATATTGCTATCACAAGTTGAGACAGCTTCGACCAAGCCAACCACACATTCATCCTCCTGACAATCCGTTTCATTACCAGAGGCTTTCAGTGGCATACGAGACAGACAGTCAGCACGAACAATCATACCTCCTTGAATATACTTGACAATCAAGTTATATTCTTGCAATTTGGATAGAATACGTACTAGACGAGCGGAAGCCTTTCCCAAGCCATTACCACTAAGAAGACAAACTAAAGGTTTATGATCAGTAAATACGTCACATTTCCTGCCCCATATGTACGTTTCAAACTTTTCTACTGACCAGGCACAAGCAAGTGCCTCCCTTTCTATTGTGCTATAGTTTTTCTCTGCTTCAGAAAGGGACCGAGAAGCGAACGCTACTGTATTCTCTCTTCCATTAACAATTTGCCCCAAAAAAGCTCCTAGACCTTTCAAACTGGCATCTACCGCTATAAAAGATTCACCCTCAGGTACGAAAGATTTAAGAGAGGGTGCAGACAACACCAGATCCTTAATCTTTTTGGAAAGTACTATTCATAATTGTGTCCCAGATGAACTTCTGACCTTTCTTGAGTAAAGACCTCAATGGTTGAACAATCAGAGCATACCCAGGAACAAAACAGGCATAGTATTCACACACCCCCAAGAAAGAATGCAAAGTATCCTTGTCAGAAGGAGCAGGGGCATTTTTGATGGCTTCTAAATTACAAAGTTTAGGTTTTATTCCTTCCGCAGAAATAGTATGACCAAGATACTCTACTTGTTCAGTTAGAAACTTACACTTATTTGCCTTAATAGTCATGCCATGTGACTGTAGTATGTCAAAAACTTTGTCCAAAAGGACAATATGCTCCTCTGTGGTAACACTGTGAACCAAAATGTCATCTTGGTAAGCTACCACATTGCTTATCTTTTTGAACAAGGAATCCATCATTTTTTTTAAAACAGAGGCTGCAGACGCCAAGCAGAATGGAAGCCTACGATATTTGTACGCCCCAAAAGGGGTTACAAAAGTGGTGAGAGATTGAGATTCTTCGCTCAAGGGTATCTGATGGTATGCTGAGTGTTGATCAATGGTGGAGAAATACTTAGAGTTCCCAATGCTAGTAATAAGTTCCTGTATGTGGGGCAGAGGATAGCAATCAACTAGTATGTTTTTATTGAGAGACATCAAGTCCACGCATAATCTCAAGTCACCAGATCTTTTTTTGTAAGAACAATGGGTGAAACCCACTCAGAGGAATCAGTAGTGGTAATTATACCTTCTTGGATCAATTTGTCTAGTAGTTCTTTCAAATTTTCCCTGATACTTAAAGGAACTGGTCTAACTTTGTGAATTACAGGCGATGCTCCCTGCTTTAGTTTAATATTGTGTTCGAAACCTCTTACGTTTCCAACTCTGTCCTGAAATACTTTAGGAAACTTAAGTTTGTGATCCAAAAAAACTGACTCGGAAGACAGAACCGATAAGATAAGAGTACTACCTACCGGCAAATCAGCTAAGATAATGGGTGTGCAATGTCCAGGACGTAGAATAATACCTAGTTTGGCCAAATCCCTCCAACCCACAATATCTCTACCATTGACAGCCACACAGACTTTGGTATGTACTATTCTTCCCAAAATAGACAAATCTGACCAACAATACCCTAACAAATCTATATCTTGATCACCAAAAGCTTTAGGATTGATGTCAGAACGCTGCAACTTAGATGAATCTGGCCATAATGTAAAATATGTCCTATCGGCAATTATAGTCACTGGAGCTCCAGAATCTGCTATGACCATTAAATGCTTCCCACCTATGCTTGCTTCACATAGAGGTCCTTTGATTTTTGCCTCATCAAGGCTCAAATCTTTGTGCATGCCCACAGTCAGTACAACATTAGAAAGTCTACACGTGCATTCAGAAACATAATTTTCAGGGTCTGCGGTGTATACATTACTAATCCGCATTTTGGATACATTGCTACTTGAACTTGGCTTAAGTCTACCCATCCTACAAACTTTCAGGAAATGACCAATTTTGTCACATTTCAAACATTTCTTGTTTAAAGCCGGACAAGATGGGGAATTTCCTAAGTGACTATAAGAGCCACACCTAAAACAAATACTGACATTGTGACTGAGATTTCTCTTACTTTTTTGGGATTTGTTGATGACAGCACAAACAGAATCAGTATCTTCCTCTACCACAGAGCTAACTCCCATGTGATGATTAAGACTGGATAAAGCTTTGGAAGATACAATGGACCTTTCAATGCTTTTTGCAATGTCAATGGTCTCTGCTAAGGTCGGGTTGCGACAGGCTAAAAGACGCTCCTGAATTTTTTTAGAAAAACAGTAAAACACAAAATGATCTCTAATACGTAAATCAACATTGGCACCAAAATCACATTTGGCTGCAAGCACACGCAAAGTGGCCACATACTCTTCTACTGACTCATCAGCAGCCTGTTTACACATTGCGAAATTTAATCTTTCCAACAAAACACTGGATTCATCCGCATACTGTCTCATCATTCTAGCTTTCGCTTCTTCATACTCATTACACAATATATTCTCGGAAAGGGGATCAGGCACTGGTGGCAATTTGTCAAAAACACGTTGCCCTGCTACACCCAAGTGATTAAACAGCAAAGCCATTTTCCTAGCAGGCGAAAACGCATGGGCATCAATGGCTACAAGATAATTTTCAAATATCCTCAACCATTCAGTCCATTTTAAATCAGGCTTCCCATTCTTTGGTAAGAAAGACGGAGGTTGAACAACATTTTGATATGAGGCCATGATATGACAGTGCTTAACCCAAAATACTAAGGAACAATATCTACATGTAATGCAGTTAAGCAACCGGTCAACGAACAGTAAAAATAGAATTTTGCAAGAATTTCCCACAAAGTTAAAAATCAAACTTAAGAATTAACTGTTGATGCCAAAAGACCCCTTCCTTTATGAGTTCAAGCAATAAAATTACAGTCTAGTCTTGAAATTGAATAATAAATAGCCTTCTGTATCCCAGCAGTGGAAGCACGCTTCGTAATAATCGTTGTGCCTAGAACAGAAAATTTGTGAAAACAAGAGAGAGAGAAAGAAACTCCTCATTTTACGCAACACGACAGTTGCACGCTGATCGTGATGCATGTCACTGATGTTGGAATCAAACGTCGTTGTTACGACGTGTCTTGTTCCTGCGGTCCTATAGTTGCTATACACGCAGTTGCGTGCGTCGTTGCCAATCGTCGCGTTGCTGCAGTCCTATTGCACGCAGCCTCGTGCTGCGCACGCAGCCTCACGTACTTCCTGGTTTTCACGCGCTCATGCTGGCTTCCTCGTTGCCATGGCGCGTGTCCTTTTAAGTGGAGGCCGTAACGTGCCGAGGTGAAGTACCTCAACCCGGGCTTGACGAAAGTGAAGAGAAGTTCACCTCTAGGCTCTGGATCCAGACTTGCCGAAGATGACGTGAAGTTCACCTGTACAGTGATCCGTGCAGCAGGTAAGCGTTAGGTCACACAGCTCATGAAGCAGGTAAGCGTCAGGGCACACGGATCTCCTCCCAACAGTCCGCACAAAACAGTGGAAAGGCGCAAAAAAAAAACACTCAAAAGAAAATGTCTATGATCTCGCAACTTGTCTTACATATGTTTCCTTCGGTTCTCCTTGGTCCTGCGCTGTAATGGGCTTCTCGCATCTAACCTCTGGATTGACGGTTAGTAGGGTCGGTGGGTCCCAGATGCGGCAGAGTTAAAAAAAATGTGCCCCACTCCTGGTACCAAAAGATGTAAGGTTGGCGAGAGCAAATATCTGTCCATAAAAGTAATAATGCTCCAGGACACTTAAATCCGCTTTTTAAGTGGAGTAGGTTTATTGGTATAAAATGGGACCCACGACAGCGAGAGCACAACCATCCATGTCAAGAGGGAATCACCAACTGAAAGCCAAGGTGGAACACTCGACACGGACTGCTATGCCTCGCCACAGTAGTTCCAGAACACAGAATCAAAAGAAAACAGTGCACGCGATAATAACAAGGGGAAAGGGGAAACAATAAAAGAAAGGGCAGTTGAAAGCACAGCATATTACATTCCCCCAGCCAATCTCAGTGGAGAAGAGGTGCCACGACTATCCAATCCCCCAACAGAAAATACCCCCAGTGATGATAGTAACACTGGACTCCAGGATCTGGATCAACAACCGGGCCCATCAGGGACCACTGATCAGTCGGTCACACTAGCCCACTCACAGTCTACCGCAAAGCCTCCCCCATCAGTTACCAACACCACAGCACCCACCCAGAGTCCCCACACCCCTGTCCCCAGGACATGTCATTCAGCAGTGTGCCCACCTGTACAGGGACCCCAGTCCACACCTCATACCCAAGACAATCAGGGACCTGGGGTCAGTGGCAGTGGGCACACCATTCAGGGGACACAAGCACAGGGCAACAGGGACACTGGGATGGCCACCGTGCTCCAGGTGGAGGACAGGCCCAGGGAACTGACTCTCCAGAGGCACTCATCAATGTCCTGGGTGCCTACCAACAATCCCAGGACATGATGGGCCAGATCCTGAACAACATGCAGGAGAACAAGCGGCTGCAGGAGGAACACCATCAGGAGATCAGGGAGGACTTGCAGGCCCTCAACACCACCATGATCTCCATAGCAGGGGTGCTGGCAGACATGGACAACATCATGATGGAATGTACTGTAAAGCAGTGGGCCCCTGCTACTAGCCAGTCCATTGACCAGCCCACCACATCCACTGCAGCTAGTGGACAGGAGGCCCCGCCACAGGATCCACAGGCCACCAGCACCCCTCCTCCTGCAGAAGGTGAACCATCCCACAAACGTTCCCTGCAAACCAGACAGAAGCCAGAGACACTTGCCAAGATCAAGACCACTGCCAGCAAATGAGACTTTCCTGATTGTCCCCCTTGTGTCCCACCCTGTCACCTTGTCCACTTTGAACTGCATTTGCTCCCCTTCCTATGGCACCTTGGACATTGGACCTGTGCCACAAACAGACTGGAACCATACCCTGGACTTTCCTCCACCATCACCCCATTCCATTGCACTTTACCCTCAATTTTATAGCACTACAATAAACACCCTTGAACACAATTTGAGTAACACTGTTTTATGTGTCTTAAATGTGCATTTGTGGAAATAGTCACATTGAGTGCAAATGATCTGAACACTGTGATAGCTAACCAATAATGACCTGGAACTGTCTATAGTGATCACATCAGGACAATATTGTCATATCACCAACATCTGGAAAGTGAGAAGCCATAGATGACAGTAAGTTGAGATGCAAAGGAAGTAAATGCCATCATGCCACAGGCACACAGATAAATCAATAGTCAGTGCAATGGTCAGTTTCACTGCCTCACCTATGTGTCATTGGAAGTATTGTTGTATAACTGATGTTCTGTTGTCCTCATCCTCATCCTCTGCCTCCTCATCCTCACTGTCCTCAGGGTCCACTGCTGCCAGAGGGTCATCTCCAGTCCCCTCCTCCTGAAGAAAAGGCACATGTCGTCTGAGGGCCAGGTTGTGCAACATGCACCATGCCACTACTATCTGGCAGACCTTTCCAGGTGAGTAGCACAGGGATCCACCTGTCAGATGGAGTCACCTGAACCTGGCCTTCAGGAGGCCGAAGGTTCGCTCGATTATTCTTCTGGTTCGCCCATGTGCCTCATTATAATGGTCCTCAGTCCCTGTCCTGGCATTCCTCACAGGGGTCAGCAGCCACGATAGATTTGGATAGCCAGAGTCACCTAAAAGTATTGAGGGACAACATTTAGCCTTACACAGTCCTATGTGGAGAACACCTGAAGGCATACACTGACATACAGTGGGTGGGGGACCTAGCTCACCTATTAGCCACACCCTGTGCCTCTGTAGTTGGGCCATAACATTTGGGATGCTGCTATTCCTCAGGACTAAGGCGTCATGCACCGACCTGGGATACTTGGCAGTGACGTGGAAGATGTACTGATCCTCCAGGCACACCACTTGCACATTCAGTGAGTGGAAACTCTTACGATTCCTGAACACCTGTTCATTCTGGCGGGAGGGACTAACGCAATATGTGTACCGTCAATCACTCTAATTATATTGGGGACATGGCCCATTGCATAGAATCATGCCTTTAGAGTGGCCAAATCTTCCACCTTGGGGAAAGCAATGTAGCTGCACATGTGTTTCACCAGGGCAGACAAGACTCTTGCCAGCATGAAAGAAAACACTGGCTGTGACATTCCAGCTGCCAACCCCACTGTCACTTGGAAAAAACCAGTTTCCAGGAAATGGAGCACTGATAGCACTTGCACAAGGGGGGGGATCTCAGTGGGGTGACAGATAGCTGATATCAGGTCAGGCTCCAATCGGGCACACAGCTCTGTGATTGTGGCCCTGTCCAGTCTATAAGTCAGTATAATGTGCCTGTCCTCCAGTGTAGCCACGTCCACAAGGGTTATGTACACGGGGGTTCATCTTCTCCTCCCATTCATCCACAGCGGTAGGTATCTAAGGGACACAAAAGTGAATAGGCTGTCACAATTTGAACAATGGAACCACAACCTCAGTGTACATGTTGCATTTATGTGATGGGACAGCGTGAATGGCACGGTATGTGTAAATATAGGCAGCGATGCAGTAAAGGTTAATCTGATGGTTGTCCATCACCATGATATGGTGACCGCCTGTCCTGTATGTAGGGACAGGTGGAAGTGAGGTAACTCCGCTGACGTGGCAGAAGGCAGTCTTGCACCGCCGTACAATTCCTCATTGGATAATATGGGGCTCTTTGGAGTACAGTGGGCAAGGGCGATCTGTGCCGGCCGTGACGGTGTACACCGCCGCGGACGTGACTGCTATTTTCTCTCTGAATCATCACTTCTTTCCTGACCTTCAACAGGAGAACACCTACACTGCTTGTACCTACCACGGCCCGTGTGACCGGGTAAGGGGCCCCTGCCTTCACTTCGGAGGAGTTAAAGCGATTGGTGGATGTGGTCCTATCCCAGTACAGACTGCTGTATGGGCCTCAAGACCCACAAGTGAGTACACCTTGGGCACGATGCATGTGGGAAGGATGCATGGAGATGTGTGTGGAAGCATTGTGTGATGGGGGTTGATGTCATGTGGTGGTGTACATGGTGTGCGCCAGCAGATGTGTGTGCCAATGGTGAAGGAAACGGGATTGGTGGGCCATATCTGTGACAGGCTGGATTGTATGTGTAATGGTGTCCACCCATCTGTATCACCTCTGCAGGTCAGCACCCATCAAAAGAAGGGATTATGGCGTGCCATCACCGAGGACGTGCGGACCCTGGGGGTCTATGGCAGGCGGAGCACCCACTGTCAGAAACAGTGGGAGGACCTGAGACGTTGGGCACAGAAGACCGGGGAGGCCCATCTTGGGCTGGCCTCCCAATGAGGAAGGGGTGCCAATCGGAACCTGACCCCCCCTGAAGGCCCACATACTGGCGGTGGCCTACCCAGAGCTGGATGGATGCATCACAGCAGCCACAAGGGGGTGAGTACAGTGGCCGTTACAACAACAATTTGTAGGTGGCATGGGATCCGGGTGGTGTGTATCAGTTAGAGTGTGCCTCTTAATGCCAGGCCAGACATTTCAGTGTGATGCAGCTCCAGGATAATGTTTGAAAGGGAAAACAAGGTACCCTAGCGAGGTTGCATTCCATGTCAGACAGGGCATAGTGGGTCCCAGGAGGTGTGCAGTTGACGGTGTTTGGTCCTCATCTTGCTGTGGCATCTTGCCAAATCAATTACAGGGCAATGCATGGTGCTCAATCCTGATCCCTGTGTTTGACGGTGCTGTGTAAGCCAACTGTGGTGTTGGTGCAGTAAGTGACCCAGTGTTCCCTTTCTCTCTCTCCCCCCTTATCCTCTGTCAACCTGTCCATGTGTGCATTAGCATTATCTGGAGGAGGAGCAGGCGCACTGGCAACAGAGGGCGCTGCATCCCACAGGACCCAGGAGGCAGAGTCCACAGACGCCGAGGGAACCAGTGGGATGGAGGGTGAGGGGAGCACCATGGCGGGGACAGGAGGTGACAGCACAGACTCTGATACCTCCTCCGATGGAAGCTCCCTGGTGGTGGTGGACACCTCTGTGACCACCCCAGCTGCATCGTACAGCCGCCACCCCCGCACCATCACTGCCCTTCCAGTAGCCCCTTAGCGAGTTGCCCCTGCCCCCTCACCCAGGCGGGTGGGCATCTCCTTTGCCCCAGGCACCTCAGGCCCTGCCCCAGAGAGCCCTGCTGCCCTGAGTGAGGAGGCTATTGACCTCCTGAGATCTATCTCTGTAGGGCAGTCAACCATTGTGAATGACATCCAGGGGCTGGCATCCCAGATATAGAAATGCAATGCATTCCTGGACGGCATCCACAGTGCATTTGAGGCCCAACAGAGATAAATTCAGGCCCTGGCCTCCTCTCTAATGGCAACCATTGTCCTTACCATCTCCCATCCAACTACCACTTCCCAGTCCCAGTCTTCTCAACCCCAACCAATTCCATGCACACATACAGATGAGCATGCATGGAAGACAACACACAAGAGTGGCACAGTCAAACACAGGCACCACACTTCAACACACAAGCACTACGCAAACACCAGACAGTTGCAGACACATCCACATCCACTGCCTCCACTGTCTCCCCCTCCTCCTCCTCCTCCTCCACCTCTCACGCAGTCACATCCACACTCACACCTGCATGCACTGCTTCAACATCTACCACCAGCATCACCACACCAAGCACCACACACACCTCACTAGCAGATACCTCCACAACATCCATGCACCCGTCCCCTGTGTCCTCTCCAACCCTGTCTGCCCCCCTCCTAAAGGTCACAAATGCAAGCACTCAGACACTCAACAGCCATCCACCTCACATCAGCACACTACCCATACACCTGCACCCAAGTCCAACAGGCGTACTACTCCAACAACCACTCCCTCAACTTCCACTCCTATCCCTCCTCTCTCTTCATGCCCCACCGTACCTAAAAAGCTTTTCCTTGCCCAACTTGACCTCTTCTCTCCCCCGCCCCCATCCTGCCCGTAAGAGCAGGGTCCCAACGACCCAGCCCAGCACCTCAGCCAAACAGTCCACGCGGACAGTGAAGGTACCTCCTAGTCGTGGAGGCATGACAGTGATGGCTCCCACTCCACCAGCTAGGAAGGGTAAGGATCAAACAGCCACTGCCATGAAGGGGAAGAAGCCCTCCACTCCTGCCATGAAGGGGAAGGAGGCTGCACCTCCTGCCATGAAAGGGAAGAAGCCCTCGACTCCTGCCAGGAAAGGGATGAAGCCCCCGACTCCTGCCATGAAGGGGAAGGAGGCCGCGCCTCCTGCTATGAAGGGGAAGAAGCCCTCGACTTCTGCCATGAAGGGGAAGAAGCCCTCAACTCCAGCAGAGGCTGGCAGGATGACATCACCACCACCAGTGGTCACAGAGCACTCAACTCCAGGAAAGGCAGTGCAGCCCACTCCTCTTGCAGAGGCTGCACCTTCACGTGCTGAAACAGTGCAGCCCTCACCTTCAGCAGAGGCTGCCAGGGTGACACCACCACCAGTGGTCACGGAGCCCCCACCTCCAGCAGAGGGCATGTAGGCTAACCTCCTGGGACTGCTGTACAAGAAGCCCCCTCCAGAACCAGTGGGCAGGTCACCAACATGAGAGACTGTGGCCTTGCACTCCCTAGCACAGAGAATCGGGCATGTAGCCCCCTCCAGAACCAGTGGGCAAGTAACCCAGCTGAGAGACTGTGGTCTTGCACTCCCCAGCACAGATAAATGGGCATGGAGCCCCCTCCAGAACCAGTGGGAAAGTCACCCACCTGAGAGACTGTGCCCTTGCACTCCCCAGCACAGAGAAATGGGCATGAAGCCCCCTCCAGAACCAGTGGAAAAGTTCCTGAATTCAGCTGAGGTGTCCCCATCCCCCTGAGGTACCCGCCCACTTGCAAAATTAAGCCCCTGCAGAGTTCTGTGCAGTTGCTGTCAGGAGACAAGTTGGGCCTTGGACTGTGCCCTGTGACCAAGTGGGCCCTTTGTACTTTGGACTGGGCATTGGCCCTTTGTGGACAATTGTAAGTATGTGGTTCATGTGGTGGCTTTTCCCTTGCTAATACATTTTCAGGTCCTCCGAAATCGGAGTCCTCTGTGTACTTGTTGGTGAGTCTTTTGCTTTCTGTGTTCTGTGTCTGCCGGGCTTTTGATGGCATTGGCACCGTCCTGGAAATCCTGGCAGTTTCCTGTGTCATAATATGGTGGGCGGTACTTTGTTTTCCACCTGGCTGTTGATGCGACCGCCGGCGTGCGTGGTGTTAACGCCCTGGCAGATGGGGTGGTACATTGGCTGTCTATGGGAGTTCTCACCGCCATTGTCATAATTTGGTGGTAATTACCGCCAATGTCATGATGAGGGTCAAATTGTAAAAAATATCTTAGTCCTCTAAAAAAGATGTGACAGACAGATTGAAAAGGATGCATTGTGAGCTACGTGGTAACCACATGGATTCCCTTGATGAGGGTGTTTGAAAACGCTAATGGCTCAAGATGCCTGTCTTCCACTGAAAGATTTATTATGGGCGATGTAGCTATAACTGCTAATCATCCACTAACACTATGACCTGAAGATAGAAATCTTCCACTGAATAGGTGAAAAGCAGACTATATACTTCTCGCATGTGCATGATGGGCAGTTCAATTCATCTCCTCAGCTGTTTACCACATTCCATCTTGGTAATGTGGGTTTCTTGCAAGACTGCAAAGTGTGCACCCATGCATCTTATAAATTCTTATACCCTATATTATTTGGCAGGTCCAGACATACTGCTTGTAAGAAGGTGGATTATTACTTGAAGTGGATGGAAGTCCACCACAATTAAAGAAGTCACTGTCATGTTGGTCCAGTTAAAAGATTTAGGGCCACATGTACGAAGCTTGTTGCACGTCGCAAACAGCAAATCTGGCTGTTTGCGACGTGCAAAAAGCACTTCCCCATGTACAAAGCCAGTTTTGCGATTCTGTAACGTTTTACCGAAACGCAAAATGGAATTGCGACTCGCAATTAGGAAGGGGTTTTCCCTCTCTAATTGTGACTCGCAGCCCCATGTATGATTGTTTTGTGACCGCAAATGCAGTCACAAAACAATCGCAGTTAGCACCAGTGTCACACTGGTGCTAACACATTTGCAAACGGGAAGGGGTCCCCATGGGAACCCTTCCCTTTTCTGAATATCACTGAAAACATTTTTTTTTAATTTTTCTGAATTTTTTTGAATTTTTCTGAATGTCACTGAAAACAAAAACGTTTCATGTTTTGTTTTTGTAATGCATCTTGTTTTCCTTTAAGGAAAACAGGCTGCATTACAACAATAAAAAACAGCTTTATTTGAAAGTAGTCACAGACATGGTGGTCTGCTGTCTCCAGCAGGCCACCATCCCTGTGAGGGCCGCCATTCCCAAGGGGGTCGCAAATTGCCACCTACCTCATGAATAATCATGAGGTGAGCATTTGCGACCCCCTTTCGAGTCGCAAATAGTGTCAAGGACACTATCCTACATACAGTTTTGCGAGTCGCAAATTGCGAGTCCCTCTGACTCGCAATTTTCACGTCGCAAAACAAAAGATTGATACATGTAGCCCTTAGTTATTTAAGCCTGAGCTCAAGCCTGGGTAGCAACACACACAGCAGACAGGCTTAGCTCCCGAAAATATGTAAAGCAGTTAGAAGAACCACAACTGTTAAAAAGCACAATAACAATCCCAGTGCAAGTTAGAAACAAATTAAACATAAAAAATTATTTATTGAACAAAAAATGACACTAAAATGCAAAGATCCTAAAAAGGGAACCGCAGATATGACTCTGTAAAGTTTGAAGTAAAATAGTGCTAAACAGCCCAATGTGCCAATGGTAGTCAATGGTCACAGTAAACCAGGATCTGGACATGATTTCCGGCCAACAGCGATGGAGCGCAGTTCTCATACACCAACCAGATTCAACCCAGTTGAAGGTTTTACCTTAGTACTTAGTCTTTTTTTTGCAAGTTAAAATCCTTCAGCAGAGAAAGGCAGAAGGCTATGTCCAAAGAGGACTCCATGACGTCACGTAGGCATTGGATGAGATCCCTGTGAAGCCACTGGCTATGGTAGGAAAAGCTCAGAGCAAGAGAAATTCAGATTCCGTGCCTAGAGAAGTCCTCTCATCAGCCAAATTCTTTTGGCGCTTTCCATCGAACAACATTCTACCTTCAGGCTTAGACTCCTTTTTAGAGCTTGGAAACCTCCATTGGAACTGGGTTGTATTTGAAGTATGTATCCATGACGTCTCGCTGAATTGCCGAATCAGATTTTCTGCTGTGAAGAAGTTCTGAGCAGGGGAAACATGAAACTTCAGCCCATCTGCAGCTCACCTTGGTATGATTAGCTTGGCAGGTTTGTCCCTGTTCTCTGGAAGTCTGAAGTCCTAAAATATTCTAAGCTTCAGGTCTTCTAGGGATATTAGGAGGGGTACACTTTGACACAGCCAAGGGTCCCAGGATGTCAGGAACAGCACTTGGGGGGTCACTCCTACAGAGGCCATCAGCATGGTCCTAGTCATGTCCAGTTAATACTATTCAGCTGGGATCTGTATCTTTTTGTGACCCTGTGGAATACACAGGAGGTCAGCCAACTGACCCTTGGAGTTGACTTCTTTTTCCTGGGTACAAGTGGGAGCAAGTACAGCCATTCAGGTCTCTTCACTTTTTTCAAACTGCAGTGGCAGTGTTTTTTGTGTGTTTTTCCTCAGATCCAGAGTGTACTGTGGAGGGTGCTAGCATTTATGCCTGGCACAAGCTTGTAGGTGGAGGAGACTCCTGGTCTTTCACTAACCAATAGGGAAGATGTTCCTGGGGTAACCATACCAATTTTTATAGCAGTTCCTATGTGCCCTACTGCAAACAATCCCACATTGTCTTTCACTTACTAAATCCAAGATGGAGAAACCCTTTTCCCTATATTAAAAGCCTGCGTGGCCACCCAGAGATGTGGCGAGAAAAATGAGCAGTCCTCTCCTACTTGGTCAGTTGACCACTCCCCCCCCCCGTTTGGAGCCTTCCTGACTAAGGAAACAAAAGAGAAGACATGTGTAGGTGTGAGCTACATCTGTGTGTGAAACGGGGGGGTCTTTGAAGTAAATTAAGGTCTTGAGCACTGCCCAGCTGATCCACCTTCCCACATCCAGACCTTTGTCTCTGCTCTAGGAGCAGTTTTCACACCTTATCAAGGGTTTTCACCAGTTGGGGACTGTTAGAAATGGGGTCTTTGGTTGGCAGTCAGGTTACCCCCTGTTCAAGCAAGGACCCTCACTCTAGTCAGGGTAAAAGAGAATCACCCTCAGCTAGCCCCTGCTTACCCCCTTGGTAGCTTGGCAGAGCAGTAGGCTTAACTTCAGAGCACTAGGTGTAAAGTATTTGTACCAACACACACAGTAACTTAATGAAAAACACTACAAAATGACACAACACCAGTTTGGAAAAATAGGAAATATTTAGCTAAACAAAACAAGACCAAAACGACAAAAATCTGAAATACACAAGTCAAGTTATGAATTTTTAAAGATTAAACTCAAAAATGGCGCTTAGAAACAAAAATGCTTCGATGAGATGTTAACACGGTGTCGTGACGGAGTAGTTCCCAGCAAGCCGACACCAGCGGCGCCGGACACAGAGTCGTGTAGACCCCCAAGTACAGTACCTTTGGTGAAGAGTGAAAACAAGCCGATGCGCAAAGTCGGGAATCGCGGCGTCTGTGCGAAACGTTGAATCCGTGCACTTCGAGCGGCGTCGGTCACGACGTGGTGCGGCGACTTCCACGGAGTCACGGACTTCAGCAGGGCTGCTGCGGTGTCGGGCCTGCGATGAGCGTCGCGTTCCAGCGAAGGTCACGGCGTCAGGTGCAGGCGGCGTTACCGGATTCAGCAGCGGCGTCGGTCCGAAGTCGTCCGAAGTCGATTTCCTTGGATTCCACCAGCTTTCCTTTCAAGGGCCCAGGGACTGGATAGGGCACCACTTGTCAGAGCAGGAGTCTCTCCAGAGACTCCAGGTGCTGGCAGAGAGAAGTCTTTGCTGTCCCTGAGACTTCAAACAACAGGACGCAAGCTCTAAATCAAGCCCTTGGAGATTTCTTCACAAGATGGAAGGCACACAAAGTCCAGTCTTTGCCCTCTTACTCTGGCAGAAGCAGCACTGCAGGAAAGCTCCACAAATCACAGTCACAGGCAGGGCAGCCCTTCTTCCTCAGCAATCAGCTCTTCTCCAGGCAGAGGTTCCTCTTGGTTCCAGAAGTGTTTCTAAATTCTGTAGATTTGGGTGCCCTTCTTATACCCATTTTAGTCTTTGAAGTCCCCTTTCTTCAAAGGGGACTCACACCTACTTGTGAAATCCTGCCTTGCCCAGACAAGGCCTCAGACACAAAGCAGGGGGTTGGAGCTGGCATTGTCAGAGGCAGGCACAGTCCTTTCAGATTAGAGTGACCACTCCACCCCTCCCTCCTAGCAGAGATGGCTAATCAGGAAATGCAGGTTACACCCCAGCCCCCTTTGTGTCACTGTCTAGTGCGAGGTGAAAAACAACCCAACTGTCAAACTGACCCAGACAGGGAATCCACAAACAAAGCAGAGTCACAGAAGGGTTTAAGCAAGAAAATGCTCACTTTCTAAAAGTGGCATTTTCAAACGCACAATCTCAAAATCAACTTTACTAAAAGATTTATTTTTAAATTGTGAGTTCAGGGACCCCAAACTCCACATGTCCATCTACTCTCTAGGGGAATCTACACTTTAATCATATTTAAAGGTAGCCCCCATATTATCCCATGAGAGAGACAGGCCTTGCAACAGTGAAAAACGAAGTTGGCAGTATTTCACTGTCAGGACATATAAACCACATTACTATATGTCCTACCTTATCCATACACTGCATCCTGCCCTTGGGGCTACCTAGGGCCTACCTTAGGGGTGCCTTACATGTAAGAAAAGGGAAAGTTTAGGCCTGGCAAGTGGATACACTTGCCAAGTCGAATTTACAGTGTAAAAATACACTTACAGATACTGCAGTGGCAGGTCTGAGACATGATTACAGGGTTACTTGTGTGGTTGGCACAACCAGTGCTGCAGGCCCACTAGTAACATTTGATTTATAGGCCCTGGGCACCTCTAGTGCACTTTACTTGGGACTTAACAGTAAAACAAATATGCCAATCATGGAGAACCAATTACGTACACATTTTACACAGAGAGCATAGGCACTTTAGCACTGGTTAGCAGTGGTAAAGTGCTCAGAGTTGAAAAGCCAACAGCAACAGGTCAGAAAAAAATAGGAGGCAGGAGGCAAAAAGACTGGGGATGACCCTGCATAAGCGAAAGTCCAACACAACCCCCTACCAGCCTAAAGCCAGGGGAGAACAAGCAATATCTTGATGTACTTCCCTGATTGGGGCGATAGAACAAGGACCCAGGCCCACAACAGCAGTGGCATGTTCCAGTTATACGCCTTCCTGACTCCAGTTGGATCCCTCTGTCCATACTCTCAGGGCCCACTAAGCTAACCCATGGGGATCCCTTCTACACATCTGCAGACACCATCTGTGCAGCACCTAACTTTACTTTTATTTATTAAGTTCATTCGGACTAGAAATCTAGTCCATTTAAGATAGTAATAACAATCATACTTGAAAAAAGAATGTGATAAAAACATAATAACAATATAAAACCAATAGACGTCAAAACATTGTAACAATAAGAACAACAGGACAAAGCATTTCATCATATATATAAATACAATAAAATAAAACATAAATAGATATAATAAGAAAAGGGGACAGAGCTAAAAACTAAAATGTAGAACTTTTTGTCTGGAGAACCAGTGTGCACAGCCAGAAGACAAAAAAGACAGAAAATAGTCTAATTGGAGTACCAATCAAAAAAAAACAACAGAAAAACTATATGGGAAGGCTATATAAGCTTGTGCAGTCTTGGTAGTCATAAAAAAGGCAACAAATTCGTAATGGAAATTTCCTACTAAAAGCAATACAAAAAGGATAAAAAGAGAAGATTAAAATCCTTCTAGAGACTAGTATAGAAATGACTCAGGAGCCTTTGGGTGCAATGAACTTGCGACGGATGTACCAGGCCTCCGATAAGTATTTGGTAACTGGAATGGCAACCCTGGGAGAAAAATCATGTGTACAGATTCTAATGGCAGTTACTCTATCCTGAAATAACATGTTTTTACAGAGGGGGGTAATCCACCTCTTTCTTGGTGTCTTGTACAAAGGGCAGAAGAATAATACATGCTCTGATGTTTCTTTACAATGTTGACAGAAAATACACCTATCATTTGTAGCGATGTTAGAAGACCAATGGGCCGTGAAACCATTGGTAGGCAATGTACCATATCTTAACTGCAGGTATAGAGTGCGTGCATACGGGGGGATAGGGAGGTTCAGGAAATTCTCAGCCCAGGGTTCATGCTTAATTTGAAGAAAATCCATTGTTAACCTACCCGCCCTCTTTTGGTGCAGGGAATCTTCGTTAACTTTCTCCCAATATCTGCTCGTAACAAATCTCCTAGCCTTATCAGGGATTTGATCCTGGTGGTTCCAATAATGGGAAAGACCAATTTTGTCCCAGGCAGTTTTCATCTCTTTCAGCCAAGGGATTCTCTCCAATGCCTTGGGAGCGGCTATCAACTCTCTTATAGCCAGCCTATATGGTTCTAGTTCAGCAGATTTCCATAGACGAATCCAGTAGGTAAGGGGTCTTAAGGCCGCTATGGTTTTAATGCCATTTAAGCCAAGGTCAAGCCTTAAAGGGGTCATTGGAGTGCCCGTACCTAGCCTGGACACCTGCCTAAGGAAAATATTTTCCTTAGTTTGCAGAATGTCCAGGTTTTTATGGGACCCCCAAAGTTCCGCTCCATATAGGGCTGCTGCTCTGATTTGAACATTATAAATCTCCGCAAGAATGTTCAGAGGGGGGCTCGGAGCCTTTCTAGATCTGCGGACTAAGGCCCCACCTCTTTGGCTTATGATCAGAGCCCCTTTGTCAATTGCTGCCTTCCATTTGCCTGATGTAGATAATCTGAAACCCAAATAATCAAACTCTTCAACTTTCTCCAATGGGGACGAATTCATCTTAATATTAGTACGCAATCGTTTTTTAGAGGTAGTGAATATCATAAATTTAGTTTTCTTAATGTTTACATCTAAACCATAATCACTACAATAAGCACAGAACTGGTTAATCAGGTGTTGAATTCCCATTGGCGATTTTGATAGTAGGATCGTATCATCTGCATATAGCAGGCAGGGGATTTTTTCCCCACCTAGTTTCGGAGAATCATTTATGCAGTTCTCTAGGTAGTGGATGCAATTATTAATGTAGAGCAGAAAAAGAGTAGGTGCCAAAACACAACCTTGTCTAACTCCTTTTTTGATAGCTACAGGGTCAGTCAGCTCGCCCCCCTGTCCACACCTGATTTGGGCAAAGGTATTTTGGTGCAACTGAGCTATGAGTTTCAGGAGGCCAAATGGCACTCCCATGTTTAATAATGTTGACCACAGCAGATTCCTGGGGATCAGGTCAAATGTGGCTCTTAGGTCTATAAAGACCACGTAAAGGTTACCCCCCCCCAGGTCAACATTCTTCCATTTTATTGACATAAATCTTAGAGCTTGGTCAACTGTGCTCACTGCGGGTCTGAAACCCGCTTGTAAATCAGAAAGGGCTTCAGACTCTATAATCCATTCCTCAAGGTGGGACAGAAGATGTTTCGCATACATTTTTTGGAAGTTATCGAGGAGACTAATTGGACGGTAGTTAGCCGGAATGTTTGGATTTCCTTTTTTGAAGATCGGTACAATTTCAGCCCCTTTCCAAGTAGATGGAACTGGTGCGCCTGCTGCAATAGCATTGCAGATAAAATTGAGGGAGGGAGCCCATATATCAGGTCTAGATTTATATAAATCACCTGGAATTTTATCTGGGCCAGGAGCCTTCCCCCATTTCAGGGAGTCTATTGCAGCTCTAGTTTCGGAAAGAGAAAAAGAAATTGGAATGATCTCTTGGTTTGTTGAATCATTGGGGGGCCACAGAGAAACTTCTGGTGGACCTCCATAAAGTTGCCCAAAATGCTCTACCCAAGTTTCTGAGAGGATTGTAGAGCCAGGCGATATTACTTTCTTCAATCAATCAATCAATCAATCAATCACGATATTTATAAAGCGCGCTATGTACCCGTCAGGGTTTCGAGGCGCTGGGGGGAAGGGGGGGGGGGTGGAGGTGTGCTGCAGTTAGCGGTCGAAGAGCCAGGTTTTGAGGAGTCTCCTGAAGGTGAGGAGGTCCTGGGTCTGGCGTAGAGATGTGGGGAGAGAGTTCCAGGACTTGGCGGCGAGGAAGGAGAAGGATCTGCCGCCGCAGGTCTTGCGCTGGATTCGGGGGACGACGGCGAGGGCGAGGTTGGCGGATCGAAGTTGACGTGTGGGAGCGTAGAAATTGAGTCTGGAGTTGAGGTAGGAGGGTCCGGCGTTGTGAAGTGCCTTGTGAGCGTGGGTGAGGAGTTTAAAGGTGATCCTCTTCTCCACCGGGAGCCAGTGGAGTTCCCTCAGGTGAGGGGAGATGTGACATCGGCGGGGTATGTCGAGGATCAGTCGGGCGGAGGCATTTTGGATACGCTGGAGTCGTTTGATGTCTTTGGTTGGGATGCCTGTGTAGAGTGCGTTGCCGTAGTCAAGTCTGCTGCTGACGAGGGCTTGGGTCACCATCTTACTGGTCTCTGTTGGAATCCACTTGAAGATTCTGCGGAGCATGCGGAGGGTGTTGAAACAGGAGGAGGAGACGGTGCTGACCTGTTTGGACATGGTGAGTGCAGAGTCCAGGATGAAGCCGAGGTTTCTTGCGTGGCTGGCAGGGGTGGGTGGGGGTCCGAGGTCGGCGGGCCACCATGAGTCGTTCCAGGCCGAAGGAGAGCGCCCGAGGATGAGGATTTCCGTCTTGTCGGAGTTGAGTTTCAGGCGACTGTTCATCCATTCGGCGATGGATTTTAGTCCTTCGTGGAGGTTTGTTTTGGCGGTGAGTGGGTCTTTGGTCAGGGAGAGGACGAGCTGGGTGTCGTCGGCGTAGGAGATGATGCTGAGGTGATGCTGGCGGGCCAGTTTTGCGAGGGGGGCCATGTAGACGTTGAACAAAGTAGGGCTGAGGGAGGATCCTTGGGGGACGCCGCAGATGAGGTTGGTGGCTTTGGAGCGAAAGGGGGAGAGTCGGACTCTCTGAGTTCTGTCGGAGAGAAAGGATGAGATCCAGTGGAGGGCTTTGTCTTGGATGCCGGCTTCCTGGAGGCGGGTCAGTAGGGTGCGGTGGCAGACTGTGTCAAAAGCGGCTGATAGGTCGAGAAGGATGAGGGCCGAGGTTTCGCCGTTGTCCATTTGATGTCTGATGTCATCTGTGGCGGCGAGGAGAGCAGTCTCCGTGCTGTGGTTTCGTCTGAATCCGGATTGTGAGGGGTCCAGGATGGAGTTGTCTTCGAGGAAGTGGGTGAGTTGTGTGTTGACGATCTTCTCGATGACTTTTGCTGGAAAAGGGAGGAGAGAGATCAGGCGGAAGTTTTTGAGATCGTTGGGGTCGGCCTTGGGTTTCTTGAGGAGGGGTTGGATTTCAGCGTGTTTCCAGCTGTCCGGGAAGGTGGCGGAAGTGAAGGAGAGGTTGATGATCTTGCGGAGTTTGGGGGCGATGGTGGCGTTGGCTGTGTTGAAAACATGATGAAGGCATGGGTCTGTGGGGGAGCCTGAGTGGATGGTGTTCATGGTTGCCATGGTTTCTGCGTCGTCCACGTGGGTCCAGGCGGTGAGGCGGCAGTCGCGGTTGGAGACGTCGGGGGGGGGATCTGGCGGTGGGCCGGTGTTGAAGCTGTTGTGGATGGTAGCGATTTTCTGGTGGAAGAAGGTGGAGAGGTCGTCGCAGAGTTTCTGGGAGGGCGGGATGTCGTTGGCGTTGGCTTTTGGATTTGAGAGTTCTTTCACGATGCCGAAGAGTTCTTTGCAGTCGTGGGCGTTGTTGTTGATGCGTTCGGTGAAGTGGGCGCGCTTGGCGACGCGGATCCGTTGGTGGTGTTCACGGTTTGCGTCTTTGAGGGAGGCGAGGTTGTCGGGCGTGCGTTCAAGGATCCATTTCTTTTTGAGCTTCTGACAACGGCTTTTGGAGGTGGTTAGTTCGTCTGTGAACCAGGCTGGTTTTTTCTTTCCTTGGTTGGCGGTGGGCTTCTTGAGTGGGGCTAAGGTGTTGGCGCAGTCGAGGATCCATTGATGGAGGTTGATGGCGGCTGTGCTCGGGTCGGTCGCGTCGGGTGGAGGGTTTTTAACGAGGGTGCTGGTCAGTTGGTCTTGGGTGACTTTGCCCCAGCGGCGGTAGGGGGGTAGATGGATGCGGTGCTGCTCGGTAATTTTCTTATAGGAGAAATGGACGCAGTGATGGTCGGTCCAGTAGAGTTCGGAGGTGTGGCTGAAAGAGATGTGGTTGCTTGAGGTGAAGAGGGGGTCGAAGGTGTGTCCAGCGATGTGGGTGGGAGTGTTGACCAGCTGGCGGAGTCCGAGGTTGAGGAGGTTGGAGGTCAGTGCTGCGGTGTTGACGTCGTTGATATTTTCCATATGGTAGTTTAGGTCTCCCAGGAGGATGTAATCCGGGGAAGCGAGGGCGTGGGTGCTTGCGAGGTCGGCGATGGTGTCGCTGAAGGGGGCTCTTGGTCCTGGAGGGCGGTATATGAGGGTTCCTCTGAGGGTCGTGTTGGGGTCTGTGTGGATCTGGAAGTGGAGGTGTTCGGCTGTCTTGAGGGTGTCGTCAGTGTGGGTGTGGATTTTGAGGGAAGCTTTGTGAGCGATGGCTATTCCGCCGCCGATTCCGTTGGTTCGGTCTCTTCTGGTGATTTTGTAACCGTCCGGTATGGCGATGGCGATGTCCGGAGCCGAGGAGTCGTTCCACCAGGTTTCGGTCAGGAAGGCCACGTCGGGTGCAGTGGAGTCGAGCAAATCCCAGAGCTCGATGGCGTGTTTTCGTGCGGAGCGGGTGTTGATGAGGATGCAGTTCAGGTGGTTGGGGTTGAGTGATTCTATTGTTGGTTTTGTCGTTCTGATGCAGGAGAAGTTGCAGGAGCGGCAGGAAAAAGGTCCTTTAGTGTGCTTCGGGGACGCCAGGAAGCACTCCGTGGAGGAGCCGGTGTTGAAAGCGCGGAGTTCGTTGGCTGAGTAGCGGACGCGGGGGGCGCGAGGACCAGGGGGGGTGGCGCTGGGCGCGGTCCAGGCGCGGACGGGCGCAGACGGGCTTGCCTCTGGCGCGCCTCCGGCGCGCCAGCGGCCCCCCCCGCTGCGCGGACGCGCAGCGCCAGCCATTAAGAATGGAGGGGGGAGGGAGGAGCAGCTGGGAGGCGGGAGGGAGCGGCAAATGGGGGCGCAAGGGGGGCGGGGCCGCAGGGAGGCAGCGGCAGGGATCGGGGAGCGCACAAGGGGCAAAAACACAGAAAACGAGCAAAACTAAAGGCAGTCACAATAAGAAAAACCACACAATAAGAAATACAATACTGGCACAATACACGATCGGGGAGACAGCAATCGGGGGGGCACAATGGGGGCAGAAGCGCCGGCGGCGAGGCGCAGAAAAAACGAAAAACAACTTACGGGACGGCGGAAGCGGCACACGGGTCAAGTGAGCCCACTAGCCACCAGGGATGAGGCGCAGGAGGATGCCTGCGGGTGGAGGAGGGCCTCGAACACGCAAACGGCAGCGTGGTCGTGGGACAGAGGCAGGAGGCAGCAGGTTGGTGCTGCAGTCGTGGGGGGCGAGCTCAGGACCTAAAACAGGTCAGAGTTCGCTCACTCGCGACGCGCAGCGCCAGCCATTAAGAAGGGAGGGGGGAGGGAGGAGCAGCTGGGAGGCGGGAGGCGGGAGGCAGGAGGGAGCGGCAAATGGGGGCGCGAGGGGGGCGGGGCCGCAGGGAGGCAGCGGCAGGGATCGGGGAGCGCACAAGGGGCAAAAACACAGAAAACGAGCAAAACTAAAGGCAGTCACAATAAGAAAAACCACACAATAAGAAATACAATACTGGCACAATACACGATCGGGGAGACAGCAATCAGGGGGGCACAATGGGGGCAGAAGCGCCGGCGGCAAGGCGCAGAAAAAACGAAAAACAACTTACGGGACGGCGGAAGCGGCACACGGGTCAAGTGAGCCCACTAGCCACCAGGGATGAGGCGCAGGAGGATGCCTGCGGGTGGAGGAGGGCCTCGAACACGCAAACGGCAGCGTGGTCGTGGGACAGAGGCAGGAGGCAGCAGGTTGGTGCTGCGGTCGTGGGGGGCGAGCTCAGGACCTAAAACAGGTCAGAGTTCGCTCACTCGCGATGCGCAGCGCCAGCCATTATGAAGGGAGGGGGGAGGGAGGAGCAGCTGGGAGGCGGGAGGTGGGAGGGAGCGGCAAAACGGGGCGCGAGGGGGGCGGGGCCGCAGGGAGGCAGCGGCAGGGATCGGGGAGCGCACAAGGGGCAAAAACACAGAAAACGAGCAAAACTAAAGGCAGTCACAATAAGAAAAACCACACAATAAGAAATACAATACTGGCACAATACACGATCGGGGAGACAGCAATCAGGGGGGCACAATGGGGGCAGAAGCGCCGGCGGCGAGGCGCAGAAAAAACAAAAAACAACTTACGGGACGGCGGAAGCGGCACACGGGTCAAGTGAGCCCACTAGCCACCAGGGATGAGGCGCAGGAGGATGCCTGCGGGTGGAGGAGGGCCTCGAACACGCAAACGGCAGCGTGGTCGTGGGACAGAGGCAGGAGGCAGCAGGTTGGTGCTGCGGTCGTGGGGGGCGAGCTCAGGACCTAAAACAGGTCAGAGTTCGCTCACTCGCGACGCGCAGCGCCAGCCATTAAGAAGGGAGGGGGGAGGGAGGAGCAGCTGGGAGGCGGGAGGCGGGAGGGAGTGGCAAATGGGGGCGCGAGGGGGGCGGGGCCGCAGGGAGGCAGCGGCAGGGATCGGGGAGCACACAAGGGGCAAAAACACAGAAAACGAGCAAAACTAAAGGCAGTCACAATAAGAAAAACCACACAATAAGAAACACAATACTGGCACAATACACGATCGGGGAGACAGCAATCAGGGGGGCACAATGGGGGCAGAAGCGCCGGCGGCGAGGCGCAGAAAAAACGAAAAACAACTTACGGGACGGCGGAAGCGGCACACGGGTCAAGTGAGCCCACTAGCCACCAGGGATGAGGCGCAGGAGGATGCCTGCGGGTGGAGGAGGGCCTCGAACACGCAAACGGCAGCGTGGTCGTGGGACAGAGGCAGGAGGCAGCAGGTTGGTGCTGCGGTCGTGGGGGCGAGCTCAGGACCTAAAACAGGTCAGAGTTCGCTCACTCGCGACGCGCAGCGCCAGCCATTAAGAAGGGAGGGGGGAGGGAGGAGCAGCTGGGAGGCGGGAGGCGGGAGGGAGCGGCAAATGGGGGCGTGAGGGGGGCGGGGCCGCAGGGAGGCAGCGGCAGGGATCGGGGAGCGCACAAGGGGCAAAAACACAGAAAACGAGCAAAACTAAAGGCAGTCACAATAAGAAAAACCACACAATAAGAAATACAATACTGGCACAATACACGATCGGGGAGACAGCAATCAGGGGGGCACAATGGGGGCAGAAGCGCCGGCGGCGAGGCGCAGAAAAAACGAAAAACAACTTACGGGACGGCGGAAGCGGCACACGGGTCAAGTGAGCCCACTAGCCACCAGGGATGAGGCGCAGGAGGATGCCTGCGGGTGGAGGAGGGCCTCGAACACGCAAACGGCAGCGTGGTCGTGGGACAGAGACAGGAGGCAGCAGGTTGGTGCTGCGGTCGTGGGGGGCGAGCTCAGGACCTAAAACAGGTCAGAGTTCGCTCACTCGCGACGCGCAGCGCCAGCCATTAAGAAGGGAGGGGGGAGGGAGGAGCAGCTGGGAGGCGGGAGGCGGGAGGGAGCGGCAAATGGGGGCGCGAGGGGGGCGGGCCGCAGGGAGGCAGCGGCAGGGATCGGGGAGCGCACAAGGGGCAAAAACACAGAAAACGAGCAAAACTAAAGGCAGTCACAATAAGAAAAACCACACAATAAGAAATACAATACTGGCACAATACACGATCGGGGAGACAGCAATCAGGGGGGCACAATGGGGGCAGAAGCGCCGGCGGCGAGGCGCAGAAAAAACGAAAAACAACTTACGGGACGGCGGAAGCGGCACACAGGTCAAGTGAGCCCACTAGCCACCAGGGATGAGGCGCAGGAGGATGCCTGCGGGTGGAGGAGGGCCTCGAACACGCAAACGGCAGCGTGGTCGTGGGACAGAGGCAGGAGGCAGCAGGTTGGTGCTGCGGTCGTGGGGGGCGAGCTCAGGACCTAAAACAGGTGTATCCCAATGGGCAGATAGTACCACCAGGGCCAACACAGTGGTGTTGCCCACTCCACCCCCGGGGTGTGACTCTCGTCCCCCCTCCAGGGGCAACTCTGTCCACCAGGACAGCAAGCCACGGTGGCCCCGGACAACTGTCAGGGATGAGAGCCGGACCTCAGGCGTCTCCAACCACTGTGACTGCAGAGAGTGGGGGGCGGTAGCCCCAGGTGCCTGGCACCCTTTCACCACTCTCTCTTCCACCAGGTCAGGGATGACAACCTGACCCTGGTCCTCCCCTCTGGGGCTCTGTACCCTCCCTGCAGAAGCGGCACCCCCAGAGTCAAAAACTGTCAGGGTGCTTGTAGAAGCAGTCCTGCACAAGTCTTCCACCAGTGTAGGGCTGGTAACCTGCAACTGGTCCGCCAACCTGGGGTCTGTACCTTCAGGTTGGACCAGTGCCAGGGGTGAGGCTTCCCTCCCCCTGCCCTCCCTTCTGGGGTCCTGCACCCCCCCAACTAGGAGTGGCCCCCTCAGAAGGCAACATGGGATGGGCACTGTTAGCAGTAGCCCCTTCCTCCAGGTCAGGGGGGACACCCTGAACCTGATCCTCCAGTCCAGGGTCTGTACCCACAGTCTGGACCACCGCCTGGCATCCCAGGACTTCCTGGGGGGCATACCTACCCCCCACCAGGTCAGAGTTTACCCTCTGAACCTGGTCATCCAACCTAGAGTCACCACCCTGCGGTTAAACCACTGCCTGGCACACCAGGACTTCCTTGGGAGCACATTTACCCCCCCATCAGGTCAGAGTTTACCCCCTGAACCTGATCATTCAACCCAGAGTCACCACCCTGCGGTTGAACCTTTGCCTGGCACACCAGGACTTCCAGGGGGGCACACTTACCCCCCTCTAGGGACACACTGTCCCCAAGGGGCTCACAAAAGTCTGGCTGGCGCAGGTCCCCTGACCTCTGCCCATCTGACAGAGTCTGGATTCCCCCCAACCCAGAAATGGTCTCACCAAGGTCATTCCTGGAGGGCTCTGACCTCAGAGCTGACCCCTGACTCTCCAGGTTCTCCACTGGGGTCCGCAACCCCCTCTCAACCCTCTGTCTGGACTTCTGCACCCCCTCACTAGGAGTGGTACTGCCAGACACCAGAAATGGTGGGACGCTGGCTACAGCCGCCCCCCCCCCCCCCAAGTTCTCCTGACACTGTGTGGTTTCCCTCAACAGATGGCCCTATGGTACATGCTAGGCTCCCCTCCTGGTGTTCCCTCATGGAACCCTCCAGGACCTGGGACCGGATCTCAGGCACCTTGGGCCTCAACCCATCCCCATTCCCTCTCCTCTGAGACTGGACATGGGGTCCCTCACCCATCCCACTACACTGGGACCTACCTGGGACACTACAATCCTTCCCTACCTCACCTGGTTGGGAACTACCTAGCCACTCCTCTCAGGAGCACCCCCAAATGCCTCTTCAGACTCTCTGGTACTCACCCAGAAGTCTGCCTCCATTGTAAGCTCCCTGGGGTCAGAGAACTCGCACTCCACCTGGTGTTGGCAGAGCTCTGGAAAATAAGGACTAGACATATGCTCTCCAGCAATTACATCACTCAGCCCCTCACATGAATTAACCAAAGTACCCTTCATCCAACCATCCAGTGACTCTGCTTTGAAAAAGCACCCCACAGAACCCTCCTGAGACTGGTGAGACAGTACCTGACTGTCCCTGACACTCAACCCACACTCTTCTGGGATGTCTTCACACTCCATAACCAGGACTTCTACCTGGGGGGAACCCCTCTCCATGTCTCCTTCTCACCTAGAGTCAGCAGAGTGTCCCTCCCACCAGTAGGAATATGACTCCCCATGCCAGTTCCCCAATCCACCTCAGGGACCCTGTGCATCACTGGAGCTACCTCATACCCCTGAACCTCCTGGTGTGTGTTAACTCCCTCCTTCAAGTAGGGCACCACATCTCTGGGCATGTGCACTTCTTCAGCAGCACTAGATATAAAAATGTTGCTGCCACCATTCCAGCTGGATTCAGCCCTCATGGCTTCCAGCTCCTTCATTTTGAGCTCATAAGCCCAAATCCTCTTTTTGATCTCTAAGTCCCTCCTCCTTTCTTCCAACTCCTTCTCCCTTTGCATCCTCAACTCCTTGAACCGGCGAGCCCTCTCTGCCTGTCTGTCCTGTAACTCTTCAGGAGTCAGACCCTTGGATGACACCCTGCTACCCCTCCTGGGGACCCTCCCCCCAGGCGTAACAGGTACCTCCACTACACCACTGTGTATCCTCTGCACTTCCCCACCCACATTCTCCTCCTCTGTGTGCCCTCCAGCCTTCTTGATTGTCACCCAGCCCTCTGTGCCTTTTGCAGCTCACCCTCCCTGGTGGAGCTCTCAGTGGGACAGTCAAGATCTTTAAGGAACTGTTTCAATTGAGCAACTGAGTACTCCTTCAGTTTCTCTATTTCAAACACAGCTCCAGCTGTTGCATCTCCAGATTGAGACATGGTGGTCACAAGTGCAAAGTTCCAAAGGCAGAAAATAAGTTCCCAATGAAGTAAAAAGAATCCGTCAAGGGATCAGCAAAATCATGGAAATAGAATAAAAAGGAGTCCTTAAGAGAAAAAGCAACAGATCACCAAACAAGTAGTATGTGGTCACGTAGTGGTCTGAACTCAAACAGTAGTGTACACTTAATCACTGTATGTCAAGTACAAATATAAGTCCAAATCCCAACCGCTGATCACTAATGTTAGAAATGGGGTCTTTGGTTGACAGTCAGGTTACCCCCTGTTCAAGCAAGGACCCTCACTCTAGTCAGGGTAAAAGAGAATCACCCTCAGCTAACCCCTGCTTACCCCCTTGGTAGCTTGGCAGAGCAGTAGGCTTAACTTCAGTCCAACAGGGACAGTTGTAAATTAGCCTCCAGGCGCTCCAGTCATGAAAAGGTAACTTTCTAAAAGTCCCTTTTCCTTAACATTTATTAAACATTGGACTTCTAGGTTTAGGGGTCTATTTTTGATAGGATTGCATCACATTTTCACCACTCAGCATGGTACATGCATGACGCAAACTTCGAAGTCATATTTTTGAAGCCGTGCGTGGCTCTGAGTGGCTTCAAAAATATGGAGTAAGGCAATGAGGTGCAAATCACTGAGTTGCATTACTCTGCCCGAAGAAGGCATTCCATGGCTGTTGAGTGGGTGTTCCCACACAACCCTCATGTTTTTTTTAGCGCATCCCCAGATTTACAAGAACTTTTAAACCTGGGGATGTGCCAAAATCTTACACCTTCCCAGGGGAGACATAATGGCAAGAATTATTTATATTTCTCCTCATTTCTTCCTCTTTCTATGTGTGCTGCATGAAGCACACACAGAAAGAGGAATCTGCCGCCCAGGATTGTTTTTGTGTCGGAAGGTGCCCCTTCCTGCATGTAAACAATCCTGCATGCAACACAGTCACCATTGCACGATGGTGCAAGGGGGCCTACATTGGTGCCAAACTGCCAAAAGGGCACCAGAGCAAGAGAAAGGACAAGAATGTGCCATATTGCCTTAAATAGGGTGCATTCCTGCCCTTTCCTTGTCATGCAGTGCACATCACCAAGGTGACTTACTATGCTGCACTTCATCACAAGCTCATAAATGAGCCCCTTAGTTTGGCTTTTAATGAAAATTAAAACTATTGTTTGAATTATGTTTCTAGCTGATCACTAGGCTGAGATTTAATATGTAATATTGTTCCCTGGTGTCTCTTTGGGCTAGTCAGCCTTCCTATATTGAAAATAGGTTTTGGGTCCTAGTCACTGTTAGGATGCATTAACTTTAAATTGCCACATGCCCTACTTTTAAATGCCATCCACCTTTTTATTAATATTTGAAAGAGAGGTTCTCTCCTGTCAAATACTTTTATTTTGACAGGTCAGGTTGCAGTTTTAAACTGCAGCTGCCAGTCTCAGTGGCGGACCTGAAGCTATGTTTGCCTAGTCACGCTAGTGGATGACACAATAGTACTGTAGCCCATAAGTGACATTTAATTTTCCATGCCTTAGATATACTTTGGTCACCATTTACTATGGATCTGTAGGAAAGTTAAATATGGCAATTAGCCAATTCAACAAGTTTTAAGGGTCAGAGCACATGCACTTCAGCCTGGCTGGCAGTGTCCCAGCGCCCAGAGTCAAAAAACCAGCACCATAAGTCTACAAGAAATAGAGATTACCATGGCACTTTCTCACACCGCTCATGTTCCAGCTCAGAAACCTACATTGTGTTCTAGTCATCTTCCAACACCAGTTGAAGTTGTGGTCTTATGTACCTGCCCATCGTGGTCAATTTGACAGCATATCACACCACCAGTGACTCTTCTCTGTATTCTCAGCAGGCCAACCTAATGATTTAAAGTCAGTACAACAGAGGTGCGCCCTCCCCTCAAGCAAAACCATTTCATATGCCCACATAACACCATTCATCCAAAGGGCCTGGAACCACTATAACCTAATTACCAACGAGGGTGAGAAGCTCTTTTATTACAGATGTTTTCCAAGAGCATCCAGACACACTGAAAAAATAAGAGTGAAAGGTTTGTAAGAAAGAGAAAAAAAAAGGATGGGGACAGAGATCACAACACTCGTCCAGTCCACTCCCACAGCAAAGAAATTTGGCAACCATCAACAGCCAGTGGAATGGTTCTTATATCAAGGCAACCGGTGTTATAGGCTTCCAGGGAAAGGTAGCTGTAGAACCATCAAGTTACGAGACTGAGTCAGAAGTCAACAGAGTTACCACAGATTCATCTCCAGAGTATCTCTCAGGTCATCAGTGTCATCACCATTTGCTGATTCGCTTGTGTCCAAGTCACTGGCAACAGTTGAGCTAATTTTGACATCAAGTACCTTCACCTCTGCCACTAAGGTAGCCCTTTCCACCTGAGTCTTCACAGCTGAAGGCCTACCAACATTTTGCACTCCTCTCCCTTGATGTGGACTCACTCTTGGTCTATTCTGGCACAACTGTTCTGTTGCACTATAAACGTTTGTCAGTGTTTCAACCCAGGTGCACATGACTGATGCATCTATGACAAAGTTGGATTTTTCATTGTACAGGACCTTTAGCTTTACTGGAAACAACAGCATGGAATTGAGTTGTAATTCAGATAGGCATTTCTCAACTTCCAGAATGGATCTCCTCTGCTGCTGCACCATCAAGTGTAGTCAGAAAGGACTTATTTAGGCATCACAAGCAATTTATGGGCATTTCTCCTAGCACATTTCTGTGAAGCATTTCTGTACCAGTAGTTTAATAGTTTAGTGATTAGGGGCCTGGGTAGCCCTTAAGGCAGTGATGGTGACACTGACGGCGCCAGTGTATCTGAGAAAAAAGTCTTAGACAGGATTCCAGGTGCAACTGTCTCTGTCAGCTGATTTTCCTAAAACAACCCAACACGTGGACCCTCAACTTACTCAAGGAACCGCTATTTCATATGTTGCTCCTCCTGGATATCCCTCTGCATATTTGGTCTGGTATTCAAGGAACTGGATCATGTCTTGCATGTCTCGGAGTGCTTCTTGAGGGCACCCATCTTGGGCTCCACCACTGTCAGTCTTCAATACCCTACTCTCTTACTGTGTTTGGTATGTAGTGATCAAGCCAACAGCATAGCGACCAGTCTTATGCTGAAAGTGTGAAGATAAAGACTTTTGCTAACATAAAGCCCACCGTCTGGAGAGCTATCAGGGAATAGTAGGGTTCCGCCGCCCTACTTCGAACAGGGTATCAATCACTAGATCTCAATGCAGGCCTGTGTAGGGAGATTGCCCAGTTACCCGAATGCACAGGGAGAACTCCTATCTGCAAGTTGGGGTCTTATTTTTTGTTTTTACATAAGAAACTCCTGAGGGTGACAAGCTCTTTTATTACAGAAGATGTTTTCCAAGAACATCCAGAGACACTAAAAAAAAAAGAGAGCGACAAAGTTTGTAATAAAGAGCAAGCTAGGGTGGGGTTGGGAAATTATTCTTGAAAAACAAAAGCTTTGCCAAGTGGGGTGCATCAAACATTTCACCCACTTGCTAATGTTTGATTGCCTTTAATCAAGCCACTGCACTCCATTGAAGGCATAGAGATCCCAGCCTGCCTGAGCATGATCTCTCAGTATGGCAGGGTGACAGGGAAGGCTGATGTGAACATGTGAATGTCACAACCTGTCAGAACCCCTTTCAGAGGGACAAGGGGAATCAGGGGTTAATAGGGCCAACCCTGGTGGTTGAGGCCTTTTATTCCTGATGTCCTGGGGCTCGACATACTAATGAGCCTGCTCAACTGGACCAAATACCCCTTCTGCACTAGACTCTCAGTGGTAGCTGTGGACCAGCATCCAAAAACTCCTTGTTGGGTTAAAGGGTAGGGGTGTAAATACAGATTAGTGAACACAACTCATAATTCAAAGTGCAATGTCCAGTTAGATACTTGCTTTTATATGAAAAATAAGTATTTTATTTACAACTCTACAAATGCAAGGGAAGAATGACCTTTGTAAGCAAAAACGCAATCCCCATGAGGTCAGGGTGCTAGTGTTTGTCAGGCAAATCCCTTTCCCATCCTCTTCCTTGTAATGTGATCAGAGTGATTCCCCATTCAATGCTCACTAGTTGGCCGTGCTCAAGAGTTCCCCTTTGACTCTTAGAAATTAGCTTAAGGTGTCTGTGGTGCCTCAGCACCTTCAGCAGTGAGTCCCCCAGGACCCATTAGGCCTAATTCAAGTTGTATTTTACACCAAGGAAGAGTTGAAGGAATACTAGCCACACATCCTCGATACTGAACTCATGACACACAACTGGTATGGCAGTAATCGTTTCCCTGCACATTCACAGGAGAAAAGGTTAATCTATTCTACAGGATACTAGCTCGAATGGAGCATTCAAGATGCTTGGATAGACCTCATCTACTCTTTTGTGGTGCTCTCAACATCATTGTGTAGGGAGATCAGAAGATTCTCATTCTGGTCAGTTATGGGGACAGTTATTCTTAAAACAGTCTAGGTGTAAGCCCAAAGATTTCCTTTACTACAGGATACACTCTGTTGAATTAAAATATGAGTACAGATGATCACAGTCTTTTGAAGTGTATAATTTTCGTTCTCTCAAAAGGCTGTCTGTCACAGCAGTAAAGACTTCGAATCTAATAGCCCCAAAACACAGGCTATGAGAGTGATAAAAATGTTAATCCTGGGCTCCCAGCCCTACTCTTTATATTTCCTCTTCTCAGCCCCCTCTTCTTCCTGAGATGTGCCCAGGCCTCTTACTTGTAATCTATCACTTAATCAAAGATAACACTTTTGAAATGTAAAGGGGATAGTCTCTCTCTCTCCCATCCTGCAGTGTGCCCAGATAGCTCACAGGAATACAGCAATACACCTAGCTGTCTGAGAGGTGGGGGGGGGGGGAATTCCTCTACTCTCCATAGCTTCCCTAGGCTGGCATGTGCTTCCTAAAATGGAACCCAAGGTGCTCCGTGAAATGTACCATTACAGGCACACTTGCACTTAGTGTATGTACACAGCACACACAATATCTAGTACTGTTACCGCCATGTATTGTGCTACCCCAGACACACATTTAGTACACACATTTAGTCTGTGCACACTGTTCAGTACTATAGCTTCTTTGCATTGTTCCTTGGTGTACTATATGCAAACACACTCTCTGCCAGCGCACACACACTCAGCATATGCGCTGCACAATACTTCATCCTTCATGTATTGCACCCATCATATGCTTTAAATGTGCACACACTGCACAGCAATACATTTCTCATATAAAGTATTCGTCATTGGCATACATACACTCAGTACATTCACTAGTCATACATTCTCTGCACAGTATTGCTCTATCCCTGCACTGTACCCTTCCCAGGTACACATACACATAGTGCAGAGTCACTATTCCTGCTTTGTGCAGCATGCCACATCTACCTGATGCAAATCAAAGGTGAGTTAAGCAAGCACTGCAGGGGAACTTCAAAAAAGTTAAGAATTAGCATGTTGCGCCTCACTCCAGTGACACAGGGTAAAAAGGATCTGTTCACTGCCTACTGATTACTACACTGTATGCTGCCAGCCCCACCCTTGTGCTACTTAACTGTTTGGTGATGACAGTAGCTTTCCACCACAATGAGGGTAGTGCTTTGGCACCCCTCCTGCTTCAACAAGACTGCAATTTTTTAGACTTACCTATGTCACGGCGCACATGCATGATCTTTGGTTGCCTATTACAACAGAAATCAGCAATAGGGGTCCAGACAACGGTACGGGTTGCCACTTAGTGCTGTAGTACACATCTTTTACCATGCAAAGGGCTTTCCTGCCCCAACACTATCTACATACTTTAAATGACCCCTCTAGGTTTTGCCTATTTGTCTGACTGAATAACAGGTGCAGTCAGAAGAAAAAATTATTGCAACTTTGCCCCAGCCACTTTTTAGTTCTTTGTCTCCCTCCGTGACTCTGACCCTCAATCCCTCTTGAGGCTGCATATTCCAACCACCATGCATAGACTGACGAGGGTCCTGAAAATCTATCCCCCAGGGCATGCACTCACACAAAGTTGGGATGCTGCGGAAAATGGCGCAAGGTGGCCTACCCTAAACTGAATGGCTAGACGAGCACCATTTCCATGTATGTCAGGTCGAAGATACAAATGTCCTCTGTGGTAGGTTGGCGCTGTTGGGGATATGTTATATGAAAAATCAGTTTACAACTCTACATGAGAATCTATATGTACACTCTTAAAGAAATGGTTGTTTCCTCAAATCTGTGATCATGAACCTATGACGCATGCCGTTGAATTCACGATTTTATTAGCAGTTTGAAAATGATT
Organism: Pleurodeles waltl; assembly: GCF_031143425.1. Lineage (NCBI taxonomy): Eukaryota > Metazoa > Chordata > Amphibia > Caudata > Salamandridae > Pleurodeles > Pleurodeles waltl. The sequence continues at coordinate 330,439,561 of NC_090442.1, forward strand.
AGCATCTACAATACAGGATATGTTAATCAACCTAAAGACACCAGTTCCTGTCTGCGCCTGATAGAGGCTGACCGAGGAAGCACAGACTTTTATTGAGATAAGTCGCCTTGAACGAGAGCCCTAGACAGGAACTCCTATTGTTCAGGCAAGTTATTTGTTCCTTTCTGGAAACGGACAATTGGACAAGAAACAGAGGCTAACAGCTTTCTTCCCCTAATTACAATTCAAAATAAATCTACCATTGGGAATCGAGATCTGCAGGAAATTCCCTTCACAGTCACTTGCTAATCAAACCAAACTGATTCACACCTCCCACTGCTCCCTCTGTGAACATGGCATACAGCTGTGCGACATTCTCAAATAAATAGTATGCCAAACCTAGGCATCGCTTTCAAGGCCTCTTCTTTAATGGATAGGACTATTACTTTTTCTGGGTGTCTTTTCTAGATTAAAAGATTGAGTGTCGTGATTTAGAACCACAGGACTGCAAACATCTAACACGATGGACCTGGCACGTTGGACATCTAACGTTCTTGGACGCAGTGATTCACCTAATAGGAGAAATATTAATATGAATCCTCAAAGGCATCCTATGACCTGAGGGTAAGCTGAATGCCCTTAGAAATGATGCAGGCGTTTACCTCTCACTAGCCCCAAAGGCAGGCCCGGTAAAAGAAGTGGTTAGATATTCCACTTGGGCCTGCCACCCACTCTGCAACCCTCCTCATAACCGAGTGGTTGGTCTTCTTCTGAGTTGAGTCATACTGTGGGAACTGAGACTAACACCTATACACCCAGTGATAGGTTTGTTGTCAGTCTGTATCACGGCCCTGCCATTGTTAGGTCTCAACTTCCTCTCACTCAACCAATTCAAATCTTAAATCTCATATAATATTTGGCTGGTGGCCTCCCAGTGCACCAGGTAAGCAGTGCACCCTAATCTCCTGGACCCTGACAGAGGACTAAGGCCCTCATTATGACATTACCACCATGCTGACTGCCGCCAACATAACGCCGCCGAGGCAGATAACCTGCAACCATATTATGACACACATACCGATCCATCACTATACAGCCACACACACAAGTCCGCCAGCCCAAAGGTCAGCGATAAACTGGCAGTAGCAAAACCCACACATTTTCGCCAACAGAACTACACCCACAGCATTTTGTCCCATGAATCACCGAGGCAGACATTCAATGGAGGTAAACCGTTGGCGGTACATACGCTGCGCTCAAAATACACACACACAAACAAAACAACACTACATTGGTCAATTCAAACTACACACACCTGACACAGATACACACACCACACACACACACACACACCACTATAAAACACACACCCACACTACCCACAACCCCTCACGACTAGAACGAATTGCCACCAGAGAGAGACAGCAAGAGCACACACACAACCAGAGCCACATAACAACATCACCTATACACCATCCATGCACCTTATATCACACACCCCAACACATCACCCCACACACCCTCACACTACACATCTGGCACCACAACACCCCAGATTCTCTGAGGAGGAGCTGAGGGTCATGGTGGAGGAAATCATCCGGATAGAGCCACAGCTATTTGAATCACAGGTGCAGCAGACATCAATTGCTAGGAAGATTAAGCTATGGAGGAGAATTGGAGGAGATGGAGGAGAATTGTGGACAGGGTCAACGCTGTGGGACAGCACCCCAGAACAAGGGACGACATCAGGAAGAGGTGGAAGGACCTACAGGGGAAGGTACGTTCCACAGCAGCAAGACACCAACTAGGTCTACAGAGGACTGGCGGTGGACACCCACCTCCTCCCCCACAATTAACAACATGGGATGGCAATCATACATCCTGAGGGACTGGCGGGAGTAGGAGGAGGACTGGGCTCTGGTAAGTAAAATCTCTATTACTATCACCCCCCACCTGCATGCCATCACAAACCCCCACCCGTACCCTCACTCCCATCACTTCACCACCTCCTACATACCCCACCATCACAACCCACTCATCTCAATCAAGCCCTGCATGTAACACCAATGCATGGACACCCCTCAAAGACCTGCATGGACACCTATCACCACTACCACTGCATTCACACTAGAGAGAATCACCTAGCCCACCAAATAGCTACTCACTCAAAGGCAAATCTGCCAGGGCAACAACAACCATAGAGGGCAACACACCCATGCACATGATGTCACACGCAGAAACAATAACACTGCATTTACGTCCCCACAGGTCCCCCAGCCAATGTCACCTGAGAAGAGGTGTCAGCAACATCCACGCCCCCCCCACCAGAAGAGGTCCACAATGATGACAGCTGCTCTGCTCACCTGGATCTGGATGATCAACCTGGCTCATCAGGAATCTCCGGACATTCGTTACCCAGACACACTCTCACACCACCACAGAGCCTCCCCCCTCAGGAAACACCACCACAGCACCCACCCAGCGGGCCCATACCTCTGTCCCCAGGACACATCAATTACCAGTATGTCCACCACTACAGGGACCCCAGGGCACCCCACAAGCAAAGGACGATAAGGGACCTGGGGTCAGTGGCAGTGGGCACACGGTTCAGGGGACAAAGGCACAGGACAACAAGGAAGCTGGGAGGACTGCTGTGTGAGAGGGGGGAGACAGGCCCACAGAACTGACTCTCCAGGAGGCACTCACCGTGATCCTGGGAGTATGCCACCTTTCCCAGGAGATGATGGGCCAGATACTGGACAAGTTGCAGGAGAACATGGGGCTGCAGGGGGGACAGTATCTGGGGATCAGGGAGGACTTGAAGGACATCAACACCACCCTAGTCTCCATTGCAGGGGGGCTGGCAGACGACATAGCCAACACTTTGAGGGAGGCAGTGGCACCCCACCGGCCTCTGCCACTAGCCAAACAGATGAACAGCCCTCCACCTCCTGCCACTAGTGGACAGGAGGCCCGCCATAGGACCAACAGGCCACCATCACCCCTCCCCCTGCAGGAGGTGAACCACCCCACAAACATTCCCTGCGATCCAGGCAGGAGCCAGAGACTATTGCCAAAACCCCTGCCAGGAAATAAGACTCTCCTGATTGTCACCCTTGTAACCCACTCTGTCACCCTGTCCACCTTGAACTGCCATTGCTCACCTTCCTATGCCCCCTTGGACAATGCACCTGTGATACAAATAGACTGGATTCCAACCTGGACTTTCCCTCATCATCCCCCTAGCCCATTGCACATCCCCCTCTACCTCTTAGCACTGAAATAAACACCCTTAGAAAAAATGCAAGCATGGACTATGTCAAATCATTTAAGTATGTATTTGTTTAACAAGGTTGAAACATTGAAAATCAACTGTACAGAAATGTATACATGGGAATGACCTGTAGTTGGCTGCTGTCAACACACCAGGAGCGATAGTGGGGCATAAATATCTGCAAATAGAGATGTCAAAGGCTACAGTGAGTGGCCATAGACGTGAGAAACTGTCAATTAAATATGAAGTTACACTGTCTTACCTGTGTATCATTGGAAGTATTGACAAATTATTGCACTTCTGTTGTCCTCATCCTCATCCTCTGCCTCCTCATCTTCACTGTCCACATGGTCCACTGCTGCCACATGGCCATCTCCAGCCTCATCCTCCTGCAGAAAAGGCACCTGGCGACGTAAGGCAAGGTTGTGCAACATACAGCATGCCACGATGATCTGGAAGACCTTCTTGGGTGAGTAGTACAGGGATCCACCTGGCAACAAAACCTGGCCTGCAGGAGGCCAAAGGTCCTCTCTATAATTCTTCTTGTTCGCCATGAGCCTCATTGTAACGTTCCTCTGCCCTTGTCCTGGAATTCCTCACAGGGGTCAGTAGCCATGAGAGGTTGGGGTAACCAGAGTCACCTGCAAATATTGAGGGACAACTGTTAGCCACACACCAACCCTTAGGACCCACACCATACCCATACACCAACATCCACTCGGTGGGAACCAGGGCTCACCTATTAACCACACCCTATGCCTCTGGAGTTGAGCCATCACATGTGGGATGCTGCTATTCCTCAGGATAAAGGCATCATGCACAGACCCAGGATATTTTGCATTGATGTGGGAGATGTACTGGTCCGCCAGGCACACCATCTGCACATTCATTGAGTGAAAGCTCTTTTGATTTCTGAACACCTGTTCATTTCGACGGGTGGGTGGGACAAGTGTTATATGTGTACCATCAATTTCCCCGATAATGTTGGGGATATGTCCCATTGCATAGAAATCAGCTTTCACTGTGGCCAAAACCTCCACCTGGGGGAAAACGATGTAGCTCCACATCCGCAGCGGTTGCAATCTATGGGGCAAAATGGTGAGCAGCTGGTCAGTATCTCTTATTTCTAACCACTACACTTCAATGCATGTTGTGATTGTAACAGTATTGTTTTGGAGAGGTCCAAATGGTGCATATGTGTACTGTGACGCAGTTAGGAGCCATGGCCTACACCCCCACTAAAATGGCATCCGCCTGTCCTGTGTGGAGGGATAGGCGGAAATGAGGTAATTACGCTGGCGTTGTGCGCTGTTGCGGGAGGCAGTCGAAAACCGCTGTGCAACTCCTCATTGGTTAACATTGGGCCCTATGGGGTACAGTGGCCAATGGCGATGTACGCTGGCGGTGACGGTATGCACCGCGGCTGACGTCACCGCCATTTTCTATCTGTTCACTCACTTGCTACCTGACCTTCAACAGGAGAGGACCTACACTGCAAGTGCTGCTGTGACCTGTGTCTAGAACTGACCATGGCTCGTGTCACTGGGGAAAGGGCCCCTGCCTTCACCTCGGCGGAGTTGGAGTGACTGGTGGATGGGGTCCTACCCCAGTACCGAATGCTGTATGGGCCTCCAGACCAACAGGTGGGTACATCGTGAGTACGAAGCATGGGGCGTGAATGCATGGAGTGCTGTGTGTTCAGGCAGGTTGCTCCCCTCACCGCTGCCTCTGCGCCAGGTGCCCAGATTTTTTATTCTTTATTTGTTCTCTCTTCCTGCTCCCCTCCCTGCCATTGCGTCCCCGCCCCCTCCCTCTACGTCAGGCTGCGTTTTCCCGCCGCTGCGTCCCTGTGGCCCCGCCCCCCTGCTCTCCCATTCGTTGGTTTCCCCTCCCTCCTCCCTGCTGCCACTCCCTCCCACCTCCCTCATATGGCAGCCGCGGCGCGGTAGAAAGAGCGACCCTTGACCCTGCTTCAGGCAGGTCGCTCCCCTCACCGCTGCCTCTGCGCCAGGTGCCCAGGTTTTTGATTCTTTATTTTTTCTCTCTTCCCGCTCCCCTCCATGCCGCTGCGTCCCCGCGGCCCCGCCCCCTCCCTCCACTTCAGGATTTGTTTTCACGCTGCTGTGTCCCTGTGGCTCCGCCCCCCTTCTCTCCCATTCATCGGTTTCCCCTCCCACCTCCCTGCTGCCACTCCCTCCCACCTCCCTCATATGGCAGCCGCGGCACGGACGCACACAGCGGGCGCACCGCTGGCACGCCAAAGGCGCGCCTAAGGCAAGCCCGTCTGCACCCGTCCATGCCCAGACCACGCCCAGCGGCAGTCCCCTTGGCCCTCACGCACCACCAATTACCGCTACACAGCCAATTACCTCCACGCCCTCAATCCAGGACGCTCCTCCATCTGCTTCCAGTCCACTCCGAAGCACACCAAAGGACCCTTCTCCTGCAGAACCTGCAACTTCACCTGCACGCTAACCACCAAGATCTGACACAGAGCCGCAGACAACCACCTCAGCTGCTTTCTGCTCAACACTCGCTCCGTCCACAAGCACACAATCGAACTATGGGACCTACTGAACTCATCATCACCTGACGTCGCATTTCTCACTGAAACCTGGATGAATCCGGCCTCGGAAACAGACACAGCCATAGCCATAACTGAAGGCTACAAGATCACTAGAAGAGACCGCACCAACAAACCAGGAGGAGGAATCACCATAGTTCACAAATGCACCATCAGAGTCTCCACCAGCTCCCACGACACCATCAACTCCGCTGAGCACCTCCATTTCAAAATCCACGTCAACACCACCCTCAGAGGAAAACTGGTCTACAGACCGCCGGGCCCCTGACTTAACTTCTGCGACGACATCGCCGACATCATCAGCGCCCACGCCCTCGCCTCAACAGACTACATCCTCCTCGGCGACCTGAACTTCCACCTTGAAAATAACAACGATATCAACACCACCAACCTACCCGACAACCTCGGCCTCAAGCAACTCGTCACGTCGCCCACCCACACCGCAGGGCACACACTCGACCCTATCTTCTCAGCCAGCAACCACGTCTCCTTCAGCCACACCACCGAACTCCACTGGACCGACCATCGCTGCATCCATTTCTCCTCTCAGAAGCCGGTCACTCACCACCTCACCACTCAACCCCCCCGCCGCTATTGGAACAGAATCTTGACAGAACAGCTAATCTCCACCCTCACCCAGGCACCTCCTCCTAGGACCCGGGACCCCAACTCAGCTGCCACAAACCTGCTTCAATGGATAGACGACTGCGCCAACGCCTTCGCGCCACTCAAACAACCCTCAGACATCCACCACAGATCCAGGGCCAGCTGGTTCACCCCCGACCTACAGGCCTCCAAATGGAAATGCCGAAGAGTGGAGAAGACCTGGCACCTTGTACCTACCGAATCCAACCACATTGCCCTCAAGACTGCCATCCGCACACAACACCAGTTGATCCGCACCACCAAAAGAACCTACTACAAAAGCTGCATAGACACCAACGCTCACAACATCAGATACCTCCCAATCCAGATTTGGCAAGAACCACAGCACTGAGACTGCGCTCATTGCTGCTACAGATGACATCAGGACCATGCTCGACAAAGGCAAAACTGCAGCAGTCATCCTCCTGGACCTCTCCGCAGCCTTTGACACCGTTTGTCACCACACCCTTTGAGCACACCTCCACAACACCGGGATCCACGGCAAGGCCCTTGAATGGATCTTGCCATTCCTCTCCGACAGAACCCAGAGAGTCCGCCTTCCGCCTTACCTGTCCAAATCCTCCAAAACCATCTGTGGCGTCCCCCAGGGATCCTCCCTCAGCCCAACACTTTTCAATGTTTACATGGCTCCTCTCGCCAACATCGCAAGATCCCACCACATCAACATACTATCCTACGCAGACGACACCCAGCTGATCATCTCCCTCACGAATGACCCTACAACAGCAAGAAACAACCTCCACAATGGACTCCACGCCATCACCAACTGGATGGAATCAAGCCGCCTCAAGTTAAACACAGACAAAACAGAGATCCTCATCTTCGGCAGCAACCCCTCCACTTGGAACGATTCCTGGTGGCCTACCACTGTAGGAGCCACACCCACACCTACCACCCAAGTATGAAACCTGGGAATCATCTTGGACTCAGCATGACTCAGGAGGTCAACGCAGTCGCCTCTTCCTGCTACAAAACCCTTCACATGCTCCTCAAGATCTTCAAGTGGATTCCCACTGAAACCAGAAAGACTGTCACCGATGCCCTGGTCAGCAGCCAACTGGACTACTAATGCAGGAACCACGGCCAAACTACAAATTAAATTGCGACGTATCCAAAACGCCTCCGCCGACTCATCCTCGACATCCCACGCTGTGACCACATCTCTGTCCACCTCAGAGACCTACACTGGCTACCCGTATCGAAGAGGATTACCTTCAAGCTACTCACCCACGCACACAAAGCCCTCCACAACACAGGCCCGGCCTACCTCAACGACAGACTCACCTTCCACACTCCTGTCCACCAGCTCCGCTCCGCGAGCCTCGCCTACGTCTCCCGCATTCGCCGAACCACCGCCGGAGGAAAATCCTTCTCTTACCTCGCCGCCAAGATCTGGAACTCTCTACTGCTCCACTTACGCCAGACCCAGGACCTACTTACTTTCAGGAAACGCCTCAAGACATGGCTCTTCGACCAGTAGTTCCCCCCCCCAGCGCCTTGAGACCCTGATGGGTGAGTAGTGTGCTTTATAAATTACGTGATTGATTGATTGAAGGCTTCATGTGGGGGGGTTGGCGGATGGGCCCTGGGCAGCATGCTGCATGTATGGTGAGCCATGTCTGTGCTAATGGGGAAGGGTAGGGGCAGGGTGGGCCATGAGCATAACAGGCAGTATGGTCGGACTACTACCTTTCCCTGTGTCCATATCCCTGCAGGTCAGCTGCCATCAGAAAAAGGGAATATGGCGTGCTATCGCCAAGGACATGCAGTCCCTGGGGGTCTACGGCAGGCAGAGCACCCACTGTTGCAAACAGTGGGAGGACTTGAGACGCTGGGCACGGAAGACGGCGGAGGCCCAGCTGGGGCTAGCCTCCCAATGAGGAAGTGGTCCCTGTTGAATCCTGACCCCCCCTGATGGCCGCGTTACTGGCAATGGCCTATCCGGAGTTCGATGGGCGCTTGGAGGCATCACAGCAGCAACAGGGGGGTGGGTATAGTGCCCCAATATACAACTTGTACCTGGTGGGGTGGTATCTGGGTGGGGGATGTGGGCAGTGGGATTCCGTAGTCCAGGGCGATCTTGGTAGGCAAGGTCCCTTGTGAGGCAGGCTCAGTGGCACCCCAACCCCACTAGTTGTTAGTGCCATCTACACCTAGTCAAGCTCCTGTGACTTACATGTGTGCAGCAATCGGGCTTAGGCCTTGTACCCCATGGGCATGTGATTATTCTAGGAACTATAAGTGCATGGCATAGTGCAGAAGGCTGCTGTGTCTGTAGTGTCCGCCAACGGTAGTGGTGTTGCATGCACTGAACATCTCTTTCTTCTGTCTCCCCCCCCCCTTTTTTGTGGTCTCCCTGTTCTTTTGTGCAATAGCATCATCAGGTGGAGGAGCATTGGCACCGGAGAAGGAGGGAGCTTCATCCCACTTGGCCCTGGAGGGCGAAACAACGGAGTCTGAAGCCACCAGTGGGACGGAGGGCGAGGGGAGTTCCACAGCGGGGACAGGAGCAGACAGCAGTGACAGCGACTCCTTCTCTGATGGGAGCTCCCTTGCAGTGGAGGGCCCCTCTGTGCCCCGCATCAATGGGTAAAGCCGCCACCCCCCCTACCAGCACCGCCCTCCCAGCAGCCCCTCAGCATGTGTCCTGTGCCCGCTCACCCAGGAGGGTGGCCATCTCCTTCGCGCCAGGCACCTTTGGCTCTGCCCCAGTCAGCCCTGCTGCCCTCAGTGAGGAGGCTATTGACCTCCTGAGATCCCTCACTGTTGGGCAGTCTACCATTCTGAATGCCATCCAGGGTGTTGAGAGGCATTTGCAACAAACAAATGCATACCTGGAGGGCATTCATTCTAGCCAGGCAGCCCAACAGAGAGCATTTCAGGCTCTGGCCTCAGCACTGATGGCAGCCATTGTCCCTATGTCCAGCCTCCCCCTCCAACTATCTCCACCCAGACCCAGTCCCCTGTACCTCAGCCTATCCCAAGCACACCATCAGACCAGCATGCACACACCTCAACACACAAGGGTGGCTCAGGCAAACATAAGCACCACACATCCCACAGGCACTCACACAAGCATCATACCCATGCACACATACCAACATCAACTGCCTCCACTGTGTCCGCCTCCTCCACGTCTCCCTCCTCCCTCCCAGTCTCGTCTCCACTCACACCTGCATGCACTACATCCTCAGTCACTACCTCCGTCACCAGCACGCCCATCACTACACACCGCTCACATGCACGCACCACCCCCACTACCTTTCACACATCCCCTGTGTCCTCTCCCAGTGTGTCGCTGAGCCCTCCTCTCAAAGTACACAAACACAGGCACACACCCACCCAACAGCCATCCACCTCACAACAGCCTCCAGCCCATGCACCTTCACCCAAATTCAGCAGACGTACAACCACTACCGCTACCTCCACTCCCAAACCCCCTCCATCTACCCGTCCCAGTGTGTCTAAAAAACCTTTCCTGGCTAATATTGACCTCTTCCCTACATCTCCTCCCCCGTCCTTCCCCTAGGGCCAGGCTTTCCAGGTCCCAGCCCAGCACCTGAGCCACCACATCCCCAGGCACAGTGGTGCCAGCAACTGCGGGGTCATGGAGTGCGCCAACCATCAGGGCTGCCAGTGTGCCACGGAGCGAGGGCAAGGACATTTCGCCACCTGCCAAGGTGAAAAAGGTACCCACATCCCAGAGGGAGAAGCCAAAAACACCTGCCACCAAGGGGTCAGGGAAAACAAAAGGGGATAGTGGCAAGACAGCTGCGCCACCATCAAAGGTGGGGAAGGGCCAAAAACTGAAGGTCAGGTCAGAAGAGGGCATGGTGGCACCGACTGAGGGACCAGTGTCACACCTTCTGTCCACGTCGCTGCCAACCTGTATGGCAGAGAACACCGCCACCTGCACCGCCACCTCCACCGCCACAGACCCCACCGCCAGGACCGCCACCTAAGACCCCGCAGCCAGCACTGCCGCTACAGACCCCGCAGCCAGGACCGCTGCCACAGACCCCGCAGCCAGGACCGCCGCCACAGACCCTGCAGCCAGGACCGCCGCCACAGACCCCGCAGCCAGCACCGCCGTCACAGACCATGCAGCCAGGACTGCCACCACAGACCCTGCAGCTAGGACCGCTGCTACAGACCTCGCAGCCAGCACCGCCGCCACAGACCCAGCAGCCAGCACCGCCTCCACAGACCCCGCCGCAAGCACCGCCACAACTGACACCGCCGCAAGCACCGCCAGCGGCCCCGTGACATCCTCAGCCAGTGGCACTACCGCAGACATGGCTACCATCCCCAGTGGTCAGTCGTCCAAGGCTTGTGGTGAGTTCCAGGACCCTGGGCAGCTTCCATGAAGTAACACTGTCATCACAGTTGTCACCTGCATATGTAATGCGAAGCCACAGCAGTGCGGGGTATGTGGCTGCCTCCATGGCGTATCATGCTATCTGTACCTCGGCAATCTCGTGGCACACACACCCAGGTGAGAGAATTGTACCGGCCACACTGCATGTGGAGCATTCTGGGCACCAGGCCCCCTCCAGAACCAGTGGAGATTGTCATCCACTACCTCAGTCCTTGGCAGGATGAAGCACTCTGGGCACCAAGCCCCCTCCAGAACCAGTGGAGAAAGAGATAGAACCAGTGGAGATTGACATCCACTACCTCAGTCCTTGGCAGGATGAAGCTCTCTGGGCACAAAGCCCCCTCCAGAACCAGTGGAGAAAGGCATCCACTACCTCAGTCCTTGGCATGATGAAGCACTCTGGGCAGCAAACCCCCTCCAGAACCAGTGGAGAAAGGCATCCACTACCTCAGTCCTTGGCAGGTTGAAGCACTCTGGGCACAAAGCCTGCTCCAGAACCAGTGGAGAAAGGCATCCACTACCTCAGTCCTTGGCAGGATGAAACACTCTGGGCACAAAGCCTCCTCCAGAACCAGTGGAGACTGTTATCCACTTGAGAGACTGTGGCTTTGCTCTCCCCAGGATAAAGCAGTGGGCAAACCACCCACTGGAAAGACTTGAGAGACTGTGGCTTTGCACTCCCCGGGATAAAGCAGTGGGCAAACCACCCACTGAAAAGATTTGAGAGACTGTGGCTTTGCACTCCCCAGGATAAAGCAGTGGGCAAACCACCCACTTGGGAGACTTGAGAGACTGTGGCTTTGCACTCCCCAGGATACATCAATGGGCATAGAGCCCCCTCGTGGAGCAGTGCCGTCGTGCAGTCATCAGGCTGAGGTGCCCCTCCTCCCACTCCCCCTGAGGTGCCTGTATATTTTCTATGTGATGCCCCTCCAATGTTCTCTCCGTTTGGACCAAAGTATCATGTGTGTGCCTCGACCATGCATTTTGGGTCCAGTGGTCCACAGACAATGATTGGTGCACTATCCGAACTTGTGTAGTTAATGTACATATTTGTATATACTGGATTTTGACATTTGACTAATGGATTTTTATTAATTACAATCGTTCAAATCAATTCCTTTTGTCCTTGCGTTCTTCCAGGGGGCGGAGGGGTGTATATGTAATGTTGCAGCATGTATTTGTGTGTATGGTGTTGTGGGTGGGGGTGGGGTGTTGCGTGTTGCGTGGGGGTGTCACTCTCTTTTCCCTCCCCCCTCCCCTGTGTTGTAGGTGCAGTACTAACCGTGGTCGTCGCCGCCATCGTTGGAGCTCCTGGTGGAGGAGCAGGAAGAACATCGCCGGCAGGATCTGCAATTCAGGCTCCATGACGTCCTGGTTCCTCGTGGGGTGTGGAGAGGTGAGCGTTTTCCCTTCTGTCTACTGTTTCCGCCGTGTTTTTATTCGCGTTGGTTCCACCCCGGAAAAGGTGGCGGATAGCCGTCTTGTGATAGGGTGGGCGGTACATTATCTTCCGTCTGTCTGTTGGCAGTGTCCGCCGCGCTGTTTGTTTGTACCGCCGTGGCGGTCGGAGTGTTAAAGTGGCTGTCTATGTTGGTGGTTTCCACCACGGTCGTAGTCCCATTTTGTTTCCCGCCAGAATGTTTGCGGTATTACTGCCGCTTTAACACCGACCGCCAGGGTTGTAATGAGGGCCTAAGTGTTTTTCAACTGTTTGAAGAGTGAGTAGCCTTCCCAGGCGGCATTATCAGGAAGGTAAGGATTTTCTCCATGTGTTAAAAGACTTTGGCTATGGGGATGAAAAGTCATATTTCCATATTTTGGTTTAGAATGGCATATTGTCAATATTATAGATAGAGAGGGGGCAGGAGGCAGAGAATGCTGTTATAGAATGCTGAGGGGATGACAAGATAGAGAACAGAAACATGTGATCAATTTCTATTAAAACATTTGCACACTGGCTGACACATCAGGTGTGAAGCAAAAGACTGACTGGTCCTGGAAGCTAAACTCCACTATCGTTTTCAAGATCAGGTTGACACACACCTAAGGGCCGTGTGAGGAGCAGGCGAATGGGGAGGGAGTGTGAAAAACTGGCATTTGCGATTAATGTTTGAAGATGTATCTGGTGGGCGGATTAAAAAGTTAATAGTGCTGGTCATTGGAAGGAAATAATACTGGTGGTTGGTGTGAGTTGGTAGTAATCTGACACTGGAGAGCAGTGTGCAGAATGATTACCTCTCAGTGGCAGACTGTGTGAGAAACTCCCACTGGAGAGAAATATGTGGAGCTGACACTGGTAGGTAGTGTGAGGAGTGGGCAGGGCTGGCCAATGTAAGTAGCTGACACTAGGAAGCGGTATGAGAAACCTGCAAGGCTGGGCCATGTGAGAAACTGGCAGTGGTAAACAGCATGAGTGGCCAAGAGTGTCAGGCAGTGTGAAAAAGAGTGAGTATAAAGCAGTGCAGGGAGCTGGAACTAGTGAACAGCATGGGAATCCGGCACTTGGGCAGTGCAAAGACTTGGTGCTGGTGAGTGTTGTAAGGATCAGGGACTGGTGGCTAGTATAATAAGTGCACTGATCACACTGGTTGGTAGGGAGAAAATGGCTTTGATGGGCAGAGTGAGAAGAGGGCAACTGTGGGACAAGTAAGTAGCTGACTGAGTGAAGTGCTGGAAATGTGTCATGCAAGACATAGCGAGGAGCTTCAACAGTTAGTCAGTGAGAGAAGTTCACAATAATGATCAGTGTGAGAGACTACACTGTGGGCAGTTCAGTTTGTAATTGACTTGCATTGACAATGTGAGGAGTAGACACAGGCAGGAATCATGAGGCTTGGGAATGTCTAAGCAGAATATTGAGCTAGCACTGTTTTGCAGCATTTAAAGCTGGCACTGGTTGGCAGTGTTAATACTCGGGAGGGGAGTGTGAGGATGTCCTAATAATGGGCAGGTTGTAAAGCTGAAACTGGTGGACAGTTTCGGAACATGCACAGTGGATGCAATAGTGGACAGTTTGAGGAGCTCATGCTGTACAGTTTGAGGAGTTATGATCGGAGGGTAGTGTGAGCAGCTGGTAACAGTGGGCATTGTTTGGTTCTGACAAGGTGGGCAATATGAGTAGCTGGTGGGTGCAGCGGGAGAAAGAATGAGATGGCACTGGCAGTGTGAGAATCTAGCAGCAGTGGGCAGCTTGAAGATCTGATACAGGTGACCAGTGTCAGGAATGGGCACTGATCACTTTGGGAGGAGGGACTGGTAGGTAGTGTGAGCTGCTGGCATCGGTGTAGGGTGAGGACATTGGTGGACAGTGTGAGATCTGGCACTGGTGTGCTCCATGAACAGCTGCAACTAGTGTGCGGTGTGAGGAGCTGGCACGTGTAGGCATTATGAAAAGCGGGCCCTGGTGGACACACTGCAGAGAAGTAACTCAGGGTCCAGCACTCTCTGGCACCTTTTATAAGCCGTAATGATCACCGAAAGAATACGTTGCATGACGCAAGAACATTGAAGAACTCAAAATACTTGAACTAAACACAAGTATAATTGTTTAAACTGCAGATCTTTTTATTGGAGTTTTCTAGACTAATACAAGAACACAAAGAACGTTGACAGAGTTTGGAGATTTGTTTACCTACAATCATTCAATTCCTTTCTCCATAATTGTGCCTATTACAAGTACATTCAGATGACAAAAATATAATGGTGGTCATTACAATCCTAGCGGACGGTGTTAAAGCTGCGGAAATACCGCAAACAGGCCGGTGGACAAAAAAACGGAATTATGACCCTGGGGGAAACCGCCAACAAAGACAGCCACTTTAACACACAGCCCGCCACGGCGGTACAGACAAACAGCGCAGCGGTCACCGCCAACAGACAGGCGGGAGACAATGTACCGCCCATAGTATCACAACACACCAATCCGCCACCTTTTCCGGGGCGGATTCTCCGTGGATAAAAACACGGCGGAAACAGCTTTTGCAATGGGAAAACGCTCACCTCAACACATCCCATGAGGAACGACGACTCCATGGAGCCGGAACTCCAAATCCTACCTGCCCTTGTCTTTCTGCTCCTCTACGACCAACAGCGACGTAGGCGCAGAAGATACCGGTGAGTACTGCATCTACGACACGGGGAGGGGGGAGGCAAAAGTTAGGGGGACACCCACCAAACACCCCCACCCTCGCATATCACAAAATACACACCAATGCAGTCAAAAATATAAACAACCCACAATCCCCCCGGAAGAATGCAAAGACAAAGGGAATTGCAGTGAAACATTTTAATGTGCCAATATACATGTCATACAAAAATATACTGATATATATCTCGAAATCTGTCATAATTATATATACAATACAAGAAGTAGTGCAGATATGTACACAACAATGTCCGTGCACCAACAGTCCAAAAATGCATGGGCGAGGCCCACATAGATACCTGACCAAAATCGGAGAGAACACTACTGGGGCATCAGATAGAAACACTACAGGCACCTCAGGGGGAAGGGGGGGCACCTCAGCCAGATGAATGCGAAGCCAGATCCACGACGGGGCTCCATGCCCACTGTGCCATCCTGGGGAGTGCAAAGCCACAGTCTCACAAGTCTTTACAGTGGGTGAGTTGCCCACTAGACCATCCTGGGGAATGCAAAGCCACATTTCCGCAAGTAGGTGCAGTTCTCTACTGGTACTGGGTGGGACTGTGCCCAGACTGGATGAGTCTCCCCGTGAAAGTTCCTGTCCTGTCACTGTCCCAGCTGCACATGGGATAAGGATGCCTGATGTGGCGGCCTATTCATACCCACACAGTGTTTGCCTTGTTCAGCGGTCTTCACCATGGCAATCTTTGCCTTGTTCAGCGGTGCTTTGCCATGGCGGTCTATGGACTGTTCAGCGGTCTTCACCATGGCAGTCTTTGCCTTGTTCAGCGGTCTTCACCATGGCGGTCTTTGCCCTGTTCAGCGGTCTTCACCATGGCAGTCTTTGCCCTGTTCAGCGGTGCTTTGCCATGGCGGTCTATGGACTGTTCAGCAGTCTTCACCATGGCAGTCTTTGCCTTGTTCAGCGGTCTTCACCATGGCAGTCTTTGCCCTGTTCAGCGGTCTTCACCATGGCGGTCTTTGCCCTGTTCAGCGGTGCTTTGCCATGGCGGTCTATGGACTGTTCAGCGGTGCTTAGCCATGCCGGTCTATGGACTGCTCAGCGGTGCTCTGACATGGCGGTTCGGATACTGACATTGGTGTGTGGCATGACGATCTCCATACTGGACATTGGTGTGTGGCATGACGATCTCCATACTTGACATTGGTGTGTGGCATGACGAACTCCGCACTGGACATTGGTGTGTGGCATGACGATTTCCATACTGGACATTGGTGTGTGGCATGACGAACTCCACACTGGACATTGGTGTGTGGCATGACGAACTGCACACTAGACATTGGTGTGTGGCATGACAAACTCCACACTGGACATTGGTGTGTGGCTTGACGTTCCATCATTGCCCAGTGGCGCTGTGGGATCCTGGTCCCTCGTGGGCTGTGACTCCGGCGGTGGTCTCCTGACCAGTAACGATACTTGGGCTCTCCTGGGCTGTGACTCTGGCGGTGGTCTCCTGACCAGTGACGATACTTGGGCCCTCCTGGGCTGTGACTCTGGCGGTGGTCTCCTGACCAGTGACGATATTGGGCCCTCCTGGGCTGTGACTCTGGCGGTGGTCTCCTGACCAGTGACGATACTTGGGCCCTCCTGGGCTGTGACTCTGGCGGTGGTCTCCTGACCAGTGACGATACTTGGGCCCTCCTGGGCTGTGACTCGGGCGGTGGTCTCCTGACCAGTGACGATACTTGGGCCCTCCTGGGCTGTGACTCTGGCGGTGGTCTCCTGACCAGTAACGATATTGGGCCCTCCTGGGCTGTGACTCTGGCGGTGGTCTCCTGACCAGTGACGATACTTGGGCCCTCCTGGGCTGTGACTCTGGCGGTGGTACTTGGGCCCTCCTGGGCTGTGACTCTGGTGGTGGTCTCCTGACCAGTGACGATACTTGGGCCCTCCTGGGCTGTGACTCTGGCGGTGGTCTCCTGACCAGTGACGATACTTGGGCCCTCCTTGGCTGTGACTCGGGCGGTGGTCTCCTGACCAGTGACGATACTTGGGCCCTCCTGGGCTGGGACTCCGGCGGTGGTCTCCTGACCAGTGACGATACTTGGGCCCTCCTGGGCTGTGACTCCGGCGGTGTTCTCCTGACCAGTAACAATACTTGGGCCCTCCTGGACTGTGACTCTGGCGGTGGTCTCCTGACCAGTAACGACGGTGCTGGCGGTTGTGTCTGGACCGCCGGAAATGATGGCGCACTTCTCCGCCGTGACACTCACAACAGGCTGGGGAGACTTCCTCAGGACCTTCCCCACCTTCTTTGGAGTTACAGCTGACTCACCAATCGCCTTCGATCCCATTTCAGTTGTAGTCCCTCCAGGAGTCTTGACACAGTTGCCGTCATCCACTCTCCAATTTCAGAGCCTTTACAGGGGTGGGCTGACAGTGCCTTGGCTCCGGGTCCTACTGCCTGCCCTGGTGGACGGTGCACTCCAAAAACCTGGAACACGCACCACTGGTACTGGAGGCTTTTTGGCTGAGGCGCTACGACGGGACTGATGAATTGGAGGGGGGATGGGGGGAAAAAGGTCAATTTGACATAGGGACAGTTTCTGACGGACACTGAGATGGGTAGCTGGAGGGGGTCTGGGAGTGGAGGAAGAGGAGGTGGTTGTAGGAGGTGTCACTTTAGCTGTTTTGGGTGCAGGTGCAGGTACTGGAGGCTGTCATGAGGTGGATGGATGTTGGGTGAGTGATTGCTGGCGTTTGTGTACTTTGGGAGGGGGCATCACAGACACACTTGGAGAGGACGCAGGGGACGTGTAAATGGCAGTGGAGGTGGTGAGTGCAGGTGAGCGGCTTGTGGTGCTGGGTGTCCTGGTGCGAGTCCTAGTGCCTGTATATGTGGTGCATGCAGGTGTGTGTGTAGACGACACTTGGAGGGAGGACGGAGAAGAGGAGGAGGGACACACAGTGGAGACAGTGGATGTTGCTGTGTCTGTATGGGTGTGATGCTTGTGTGAGTGCCTGTGGTGTGTGTGGTGCCTATGTTTGCTTGAGCTACTTTTGGGTGTTGACTTGTGTGCATGCTGGTCTGTAGGTGTTCTTGGGATGGGCTGGGGTACAGGGGATTGGGTCTGGGTGGAGGAAGTTGGAGGGGGGAGGCTGGACACAGGGACAATGGCTGCCATCAGTGCTGAGGCCAGAGATTGCAGGGTTCGCTGAAGGACAGCCTGACCAGAATGAATGCCCTCCAGGAATGCAATACTGTGTTGCAACTCTCGTTCTACACCCTGGATGGCATTCACAATGGTAGACTGCCCAACAGTGAGTGACCTGAGGAGGTCAATGGCCTCCTCACTGAGGGCAGCAGGGGTGACTGGGGCAGGGCCTGAGGTGCCGGGGCGAAGGTGATGCCCACCCTCCTGGGTGAGCGGGCACGGGGCGAACGCTGAGGGGCTGCTGGGAGGGCGGGGCTGGTAGGGGAGGTGGCGGCTGTACCTGTAGAAGTGGGGCACACAGATGGTGCCGCCACCACAGGGGAGCTCACATCGGCGGACGAGTCAGTGTCGCTGGTTGGTGATCCTGTGGCCGACGTGAAGCTCCCCTCGCCCTCCGTCCCACTGGTGCATTCGGAGTCTGTGGTGTGGCCCTCCATGGCCATGTGGGATGCAGCTCCCTCGTGCTCCGGTGCCACTGTACCTCCGCCTGATGATGCTGATGTACAAAAGGACAGGGAGAGCAGGAAAAGGGGGGGAGACAGAAGAAAGAGAGTTTTAGTGCATGGCATACCGCTACCGTTGGCGGACAAGACAGACGCAGCAGCCCCATGCATTACGCCGTGCTCCTGTCCTCTGCACATGCAATTTCTGGGATATGGCATACATGGCAATGGTAGAAATCTGCGCACATGGATGGCAAAGGGGCAACTATACATCAACTTGCCACTGTTCTGAGCTGGGGTAGAGTCCCACATGGCCTACATTACGGAGGGGCCTTGCCTACCTAACTCGCCCTGGCCTAGGGACACCCACAGCCCACCTCCCCACCCAGACACCTCCACTGCACGCAAAGTCCACAGAATGAGGTTGTACTCACCCCCTTGTGTCTGCTGTGATGTCCTTATGCGCCCATCCAACTCTGGGTAGGCCACTGCCAGGATCCTGAACATCAGGGGGGTCATGGTGTGACGGGCACCCCTCCCACGTTGGGAGGCCATCCCCAGCTGAGCCTCCGCCGTCTTATTGCTGCAGCGGCGAATGTCCTCCTATCTCTTCCGGCAGTGGGTGCCCCGTCTCTGGTGGGCCCCCAGAGTCCGGACTTCCTTGGCGATGGCATGCCAAATGTCCCTCTTCTGGTGGGCGCTGACCTACATGACATGCACAAGGAAAGAGGAACAGTCATTACCTACTGCACCGTCAATGTGAGTGGCCCCCACCCAACTCTGGCCATGTGGCCCATTCATCCCCATGCATTTCTGTTCTTAGAACTCTGCCCCCTTCCCTCTCCCACCCAGCCCTGTCCACCCAGGCCTAGCCCATCCAACGTGCTCCCTGTGTACTGACCTGTTGGTCTAGAGGACCGTAGAGCAACATGTACTGGGGGAGGACCCCATCCAAAAGTTTCTCCAACTCCTGTGCAGTGAAGGCAGGGGCCCTTTCCCCAGACGCAGCAGCTATCGTCGCTTCCAGACCGAGGTCACAGCAGCACTAGCAGTGTAGGTCCTATTCTGTCGAAGGTCAGGTATCTAGTGATTGAAGAGATAGAAAATGGCGGTGACGTCCGCGGCGGTGACGTCTGCGGCGGTGACGTCCGCGGCGGGACGCATCATCACCGCCGGCGCACCTGTTCATTGGCTCCTGGGACCAATAGGGTCCAATGTTAACCAATGCAGCATTGCGCCGCGCTCTACGACCGCCTACCGCGACGGTGTCCAACGCCAGCGCAGTTACCCCACTATTCCATTGTCCCAGTTTAGAGGTCAGGCAGCCGCCATTTCAGGGGCCCACATGGCTTAATTTACTACTGCGTCACACATACCAAGGCCTACAATCAAAACATATCCCGGAAGGGTTAATTGTCTGTTGTAGTCTTGTGTGTGACTGTGGGTACATACCTGGAGGAATGGTGGCTGTTTCTTCCCTGTTGTCTTTCTTAGGCACCGTCAGTTGGGACATATGGGAAGATGGCGGAATCCGCCGGAGTACCGACCACTAGTGGACCTGTTGACAATGGAAGAGAGACATTTGATCGTGACCTACCGGTTTGACCATGCCACAATCCAGGAACTATGTACCCAGTTGGAGCCAGACCTGATGTCACCAATCCGCCATCCGACTGGAATCCCCCCTGACGTTCAGGTGCTGTCAGTGCTCCATTTCCTTGAAAGTGGGTCATTTCAGACTACTATGGCCATGGCATCAGGGATGTCCCAGCCTATGTTTTCAAACGTTTTGTCCAGAGTGTTGTCTGCCCTGCTGAAACACGTAAGGAGATACATAATTTTCCCTGAGGTGGAGGATTTGCCTACAGTTAAAGGTGACTTCTATGCCCTTGGACATATCCCCAACGTCATAGGTGCCATTGATGGGACCCATGTAGCTCTGGTCACCCCCGCAGGAGTAAACAGGTGTACAGGAACAGTAAGAGTTATCATTTGATGAATGTCCAGATGGTCTGTTTGGCAGACCAGTACATCTCGCAGGTAAATGCTATGTTCCCTGGCTCTGTGCATGACGCCTACATCCTGCGGAATAGCAGCACCCCTGATATGATGGGTCAACTCCAGAGGCACCGTGTATGGCTATTGGGGGACTCTGGTTACCCCAACCTTTCCTGGCTATTGACCCCAGTGAGGAATCCCAGGACCAGGGCAGAGGAACGGTACAATGAGGCCCATGGGAGGACTAGGAGGGTGATCGAACGCACCTTCGGCCTCCTGAAGGCCAGCTTCAGGTGCCTCCATATGACAGGTGGGTCCCTATTCTACTCACCGAAGAAGGTGTGCGACATCATCATCGCCTGCTCCATGCTCCATAATTTGGCATTGCGACACCAGGTGCCTATTCTGCAGGAGGATGATCCAGATGACGGTGTTGTAGCAGCTGTGGAGCCTGTGGACAGTGATGAGGATGAAGGTGAGGAAGAAGAAAACGACAACAGGGAGTCAGTCATACAGCAATATTTCCAGTGAGACACAGGTGAGTACATTTTTAGGTTTAACATAACATTAACTTTCACACGTCTACATCTATCCTGTACCTACATTTCACTCACTATTTGTTAACTGAGTTGTCCCCTTCCATTTCAGTTTCACAAATGTGGTAACCTACGTGTCAACAGCTTGCACCCTTGAAAGGCTTTTGATGTGTGACATTAGTATGTTGGCCTTCCAATGGCTAACCCTTTTTGACACTGTAATTGACAATACAAAGTTCAAAATCATAGACTGACTCCAGTTGTATTAGTGTTTCAAGGGTGTTTATTTAAGTGCATAAAAATGAAGGGGGGTTGTGAAATGGGGATGGGTTATGGTGGAAGAATGTCCATGGCAGAGTCCAGTCTATTAGTCTCACAGGTACATTGCACATCTGGCCATTGGAAGTGGAGCTGGGGCAGTTCCAATCTGGACAGGGTAACAAAGTGGGACAGTGGGGGGACAATCAGGGTAGTCTTATTTCCTGGCGGGGGTCTTGCCATCTTGCTCTGTCCTGTTCCTGGATCTCAGGGACCGCTTTTGTGGTGGTTGTCCGTCTGCAGGGGGTGGGGTGCTGGTGTGTTGGTCCTGTGGCGGGGCGTCCTGTCCACTAGCGCCGGCGGAGGTGGTGGGCATTTCATCGTCCTGGCTAGTGTCAGGGGCCCCTTGGAGTGCCACGGTGTCCCTCAAGGTCTTTTGAATGTCCGTCAGCACCCCTACAATGGTGCCCAGGGCGGAGCCGATGGTCCTGAGCTCCTCCCTGAACCCCAAATACTGCTCCTCCTGCAGACGCAGGGTCTCCTGCAACTTGTCCAGGACCGTTGCCATCGTCTCCTGGGAGTGGTGGTATGCTCCCATTATGGAGGAGAGGGCCTCGTTGAGAGTAGGTTCCCTTGGCCTGTCCTCCCTCTGTCGCACAGCAGCCCTCCCAGTTCCCCTATGTTCCTGTGCCTCCATCCCCTGGACCGTGTGCCCACTACCACTGCCCCCAGGTCCCTGTTGTTGTTGGAGTGGTGGGTTACCCTGGGTGCCCTGTAGTGGTGGACACACCGCTGATTGACCTGTCCTGGGTAGGGAGGTTTGGGCCCGCTGGGTGGGTGCTGTGCTGGTGTTACCAGAGGGTGTAAGCTCGGTGTTGGGCTGTGGCTGGGCAAGGGGAACCGACTGTCCTGAGGCCCACGATGGTCCGGACTGGTCATCAAGATCCAGTAGGGCAGAGCTGCTGTTGTCACTGTGGGCCTCTTCTGGGGGTGGAGTGGTGTTGTCTGGACCCTCTGGTGTGGTGACGTTCCTTCGGGTTCCTGCGGGGGTATAAGTACATGATTATTGCATGTGTGTGTTTCATGGTGTGTAATGGTTGGGTGTGCGTGTACACCAGTGCAGGCATTCCTGTGTGGGGCTTGTGTGCTGATGGTGGGGGGGTGTTCTGGGTATGTGCAGTGGGCATGCTTTAGTGATGGGTATCCATGCTTAGTTGTGTCATGCAGGTTTTGGGGTTGGGATGGGTGGTTGGTGTTATGGGTACATTAGTGAGGAGTTAGGGTGATAGGGGAGGGTGTGAGGGAGGGTGTGTGTGATAGCATGCAGGTAAGGTGGGGGATATGATAGTTAAGATTTGACTTACCAGTGTCTGTTCCTCCAACGACTCCTGCGAGGCCCTCAGGATGCAAGATGGACAAGACTTGCTCCTCCCATGTTGTTAGTTGGGGGGGAGGAGGTGGGGGTCCGCCGCAAGTCCGCTGTACCGCGATGTGGTGCCTGGATACCGTGGAACGCACCTTCCCCCGTGGGTCGTTCCACCTCTTCCTGATGTCCTCCCTATTTCTTGGGTGCTGTCCCACAGCGTTGTTCCTGTCCACTATTCTTTGCCATAGCTCCATCTTCCTGGCTATGGATGTGTGCTGTACCTGTGAGCCAAATAGCTGTGGCTCTACCCGGAGGATTTCCTCCACCATGACCCTGAGCTCCTCCTCAGAGAAGCGGGGGTGTCTTTGGCGTGACATGGGGTGGTGTGGGTGAGGTGTGGGGTGGTGTATGTGTTGATGAGTGTGGTGAGTGTAGTGGTATGCGGTATTTTGTGCGTGGATGTTGTATGGGTGATGGTGTAGTGTGCCTCTGTGTGATGGGGTTCTCTATTCTGTGCTGTCTCTCTATGGCCTTCTCTCTAATTTTGGGTCGTAGGGGTTTGTGTGTGATGTGGGTGTGTGTTTTATATTGTGTTGGATGTGTGGGAGTGTTGTTTGTATGTGTATCAGGTGTGTGTATTTGGAATTGTCCAATGTGGCGGTGTTTTGGAGCTGTGTGTGTATTTTGAGCGCGGCGGTGTGTACCGCCAATGAAATACCGCGGTTGAAAGACCGCCGCGTGGATTCGTGGGTCGTAATGGCATGGGCGTGTTTCTGTTGGCGTGGAGGTGGAGGATTTGTTTCCGCATGTTTATCGCTGACCTTTGGTATGGCGGTGTTGTGTGGGTGTCTGAATTTCGGCAGATTCCGTGATGTGTTTCATAATAGCTGTGGCGGGCTCCCGCCGCCGCGGCGGTGTGTTGGCGGTCTTCTGCACGGCGGTAAGAGCCTTTTACCACCAATGTTATAATGACCCCCAATGTTTGCTGCCTGCTATTGAAAAGTATATGCCTGCAATAATTCCTATAAACTATTTAGATGGACTCTATTTATAGCGCTATCTGGTTGAGTCATGTACGTTCAGTCGGAATTATGAAGCTCTGTAACCTATGTGAACATGGCCAAAGAGTACAAAAAGAAAATGCAGATACGTATCTAAAGTGTGGCCGTAAAAACAACAGGGCATTCCTGCAGTGAGGGATGCACCCGAGCACTTGCCATCGCAAAGACCGGGCCAAGAGTGGGCCCGTCTGTGCCTGTCCAAGTCTGGACAAGGCTGGTTGGGTCAGGTCTCTTGCCTCGCCTATTCAACTGACCTGAGAGAACAACATTGGCAGGCAGCGTGGAACGAGTAAGCACAAGGCCACTGCCATCACTCCCGTGGCTAGTGAACGATGGTCAGTGGGGTCTATCACAGCTATTTGAATATTACCAGAAACGTAGTCAACTCAGAAATTGTGACCGTAGAAGAACGACTAGATGCAACAAGGGAGTGACTATCACATACAACTGGCTCTGTTCAGGGAGGCCCTGCTTTAGCCACAACTACATCTCCTAATGAGCACCTTGGGGGACGTCCTGGAGACTCTGGTATTGATTTCAGCCATGCACCAAATAGCCTGCCAAATAATCCATGTGTACACATGAGATTCTTGAAATATCGACGACTTCCCTGGGGCAAGAAAAGGGCGTTACGAACTCTCTGACCAAGGGTGCCTCTGACTCGCCCACATATTAAAAAATCCAAAAGAAGCTTGCGCCCATCTAAAGCCACAAAGACTCTGATCAATAAAGTTCCTAAGCATGCTCAAGTGGGCCATGAGGGCAGAGGCTTAGCCTGTGATAGAGATTCAATTAAGCAGGATCAAATTCCGAAATCTGGGGTGGCTGGGCCAACCAATGAGATTGATGCCCATTGTAATTCCATTCGACTGGAAGCAATACTTGCTAAATTTCTCAACCCCGTAATGACGGCACTCCAGAAAATTAGTGACACTTTGTCTGACTTATCGCTGGCAATAAAATAAACTCTCCCTAGCTCAAATGTAGGCAATGTCATTCAACTCTATCCCCTTGAAACCACAGATCAGTCAGCTGGGCACTGTCTGAATACTATGGTGGGAGACTGTGATGGACGAGTTACTCCATCTGTTTAGTCCCAGCGTTCCTGTGATCGGCCTGTATTGGATGCAACAAATGTGCTACCTCCATCATCTCAGCCCACCTGAACATCTTCAGACAGCCCAGATGCAAGCTGCCAAACCTTGCAGATGCCTCCTGAATGCGCCCATATGTTGTTATACTAAAAAAACATACCACCCTTGCATGTAGCTCAAAGTGAGTGGGATTACCAGCTAAAAAACAAAGTGATGCACTGGCTATCTTCAGCTGTTGACACTGTTAGTAGTGATGTTTTTGCCAAAACTATTATAGGTATCCACAGAGTTCAGTGGAATGGGAAACGGCCTAAGAAATAATTTGGCAACTGTATTGTAATTAACTTTCAGGATCCTAAATTGCTGGAATTTGGCTTGAATAGGTCTGAGGACTTCCAGGGGTCACATTCATGGGTCCGCGTAGTTCCATTGGCCCAATTTTATAACCCAATGTGTCTTTCAGGTCAAACCCTGCTAGTGCGCCTGGTCCTTGGTTAGTAAACTTACAAGGGGACGCGTATAGGCCAATGAACCTTTTGGATCTCATGGAGTATCCTAGCTATGTAGTAATCGATGACCATCAATAATCAATACACAATCAGTAATCAATAAGCAAAAACATTAATCATCTGTGAATAGTGTCAACATCTCACGAAAAACCACAACTCAATTAAACGTTTTATCAAATTTATTTCCCTACTTGTTACAATTCTAAGTCATAAGGTTAATTCAAACTTTATTCAATTCACTCAAGATTAATTCATTAGTGACCACCAATAACATAACCTAATCAGAACTTCAGAAAACATACGTTCTAATGCCTCAACATAAGCCAATAAAGAAGAATGGGTTAACATGAATAGCAGAGTTCAGCAAATCAGTCCATCAATCATTTGTCACCGTATATGTCAACATCTCAGAATCAAAACCTTACCTAACATAGATTAACATTAGCATGTAGGATTTCATGCGAAAACAATTTGGAACATGAATTTGGAAAAACATCTAGCTAGAAGAAAAATTGTAAAACAGCGCAGTTGGTGCCTAGAAAGAAAAGGCACAAAAAGTCAATCAGTCACATTGTCATAGCTACCTATCCATGGTATGGATCAGCAACAAAGTCAGTCTCCATCTTCAGGTCATCAATCCATCAGCAATGCATCAGGCTCTCAACAGCATGAGCCCAATGACAGAATCTTGAATCTCTTCTCCCCAATATCGCATCAATTGCGGAATAAGTTCTGAAGATTTTTTCCTCCATCACAGCATTATATTAAAGTTACTCAATCCATCCCCTAATTCCTAATTGGTAAATTAATCACCCTATATGACGCTAGCCAATGACTTTTATTTTACAAATCTATGAATTCTAATATTTTGCCGTTCTCAGGGTGTTGATTGGGTCACTGTACGATGTCCTCATCATCCGGTATCGAAAATGTTGCATCTTCTTCAATAGTCAGTGTCTTTATTGTTCGAGTCCTGGGAAAGTACATCTTGTCTGCTTTACCCTGAATTGGATACATACTCTAGTCCCTCATCTCCTGTCCGTCGGTTCATTGAAGAATATTCTAGCTAAGCAAATTTTAGAAACACAGCTGGTTCAGGGTCAGTTCAACACATCAGCTTCTCTACATTGCATGATTATTCAGCTCCTGCATGAGGCCTGGCAAACTAGGCTACAACTTTGGCTAAGTTAGCTCTATAATATAATGCAAAACGTACGTTATATACCTCTACATGACATACTACTACATTATTTTTACATAGTTTCAACATTTTCACATATCTATTAGTCATTTTTAGTATAATTCGTGAATTTCGGTGACCACTCTCCGTGGGCACATTTTCAAACGTGCACATTATTTTTCTACATTAATTTTCTCTGCATATCATTATTATTAGTATTCAAAATGCATAAACACTCATTAATAATTTTAATTAACATATCTGCTTCAGCAACCCAATGCATTATATCACTAGGTCATATGCATTTACAGAGCCAAAGCTGCCCTTGACGGGATCGACTGACTATTGGTAATTATGTTTCACCAGCTAACTGCAGTCTAGATGCTGAGGTGCCCAGTCCAACTGTAACATCAGACTTCTCTGCTTCATATTTTAGTCCAACGAACCGACAATTAGCAGTATTTTCAAGGGTAGTTCAGATGACCATCCCCTCCTACTTAACACATCTGTGATGGCTGCCACTTCAAGGGACCAGCCAATCGAGGAGGTTGAGCCTTTGCAGGGCAATGACTTGTCAATAGATGGTTATGTTAGCTCTCAGCACTGTTGGTCATCTCAACTTATGTGTAACGGAATGTTGTCATAATAACCGGGAATGTATGTGTCAAATTATCAGTCAGTCTGTCTTCTGGAGACCTGGCCCTGCACAAATGTGCATATAAACCGTTTTTATTCAACATATAGTCCAGCGAACCGGTCATCCTCAAGGCAAGATATTGGTGGCCTTTTATCTCTGGTAAGTACAACATTTCCGGCTAAAATCATGAATGTTTGCTTAGATTCTGCCTTTTTTTCAATTTATTTGCCTTACAATTGCAGAGTTGCTTCTAATTGTGTTGATTCATTTTTTTTAATAATACATTTGATAAAAACATTTTTTCTGTTATTGTCTCTCTTAGAAACACTATTGATGCAATATTGGCCGGGCTGACAGTTAACCTTTTTATCAGATGGGAGAGATTTTAATCATGGATTATGTACTGACTGCAATGATAAGGTATGTGGAGTGGGGAGTGAAGACTCTAGTGACTTTTCACATTTTGAGAATAATCCCTGTGGTAATCTCATGAACGATTTGCTAAATATGTTTGACCTCCTTATATCCGTAGACCTGGTGCCCCAAGAGATTTCTGAGCAGGTCGCATTCACAGGCAGAGGCAATGGCTCTATGACTGATTTTATAACACTTTCCAATTCCTGGGCTGGGAGGGTGTGTAAGTTTACTATCAAGGAGTACCCCCTAAGCAATCATAACCTGCTGGAATTTTGCCTCAAAGTAAAGCTGTCTGTGGTGACTTCTAGTCAGTTGGTTGCCCTGGTTGAATACTCTGCAAATAGGGGGTTAAGTCATAAACTGAGCAGTGTTGACCTGGAGGCATTCTTATTCCCATATTTATACTTTTTTAGCGCCGCATTTGCGTCATTTTTTGACGAAAAAGCTGCGCTAAAAACGTATAAATATGGGCCTTAGTGTTACTCTTGAGGAGTGAAACGGGGCTTTTTGAGCTATGCCTGAGCACTGGCATTGATGCTACTGTTGTCATGGAGGCCTTTCTACGAATATCTGAAAAGACAGCTGAACTACTCATGGCAGCCTAAAAGCAACGCACTCGGAGCATGAAATTGTTTAATGCAGCCTGCTCCCAGGCACATAGTATTTTGTTACAAGCCCTAAAGTCTTGCTCGGGAGACACAGGGAAGATCAGAAAGCTTAGAAAGCATAATAAAGAAACATTGGATGCAACGAAAGAAGAGGTCAGAAGGGAAGAAAAACGAACTGTTGCCTCTGGTAATATGAACACAACTAAGGTTTGGGAAGTAGTGAACGCTCCATGTTTCTCATATTGCCCTGCCACTAAGACTGATGCAACAACCACTGAACAACCACGGGTGGAGCATTTTTCAGCTGCATATGACTCTCACATTTTATCAAAGGCCTCTAATGCTGTCCCCTCTGAGATTCTCAGATAGATTGGCAATAAGCAGCTAACAATTTCCCTGAAGGACATCATGTCCACTGTAGAAAAGTGTCCATCCAATAAAGCACCTGGACCAGATGGGGCCCCTATCGATCTCTTCAAGAGTAATCTTACTTTTTGGGCACCAGTCCTGGACAACATTTTACAGAGTGTAATCAACACTGGTCTCCTGAAATCCTGCTCCAAAGCTCTGACCCCCAGTGTTATCGCGCTAGATCCTTACTTGATTTCACCTCTAAGGGTGAATAATACTGGATCACATAGACGTTTGGGCAAACAAAAACAATTTTCTAAGACCTGCTCAGTTTGGCTTCAGACAAGGCCTCGGAACAAATGAGTCTGTACTTGCACCTGTTAATCAACAAATATTTGATAGTAAAGCAAGGATGCCTTTTATCGGCATTTATGGACCTCAGTGCAGCTTTTGACAGTCATATGGGGAAGGTTGTGTGACACGCTAATTAAAAATGGTGCCGACCAAGGGATTGTACAGCTGCTTGCCCAACTCCATGAGGATGGTGAGGCAAGTATAAGGTTTGAGGCTGATGGAGAGTGCTCAGTCCCATTTAAAATTAGGAATGGAATTTGGCAGGGCTGTGTGCTGGCCCCTTTTCTCTTTAGCTTCTACATTAATGGGCTTGTTGGGAGTTTGGCAGCGGTAGAAGCAGATTCATCGTGGGCAGGAGAAAGGTCACTGCCAGTGTTGATGTATGCCGATGATTGTGTCTTAATGGCCAAAACAGGGCTGGGGCTCTAAAAACCTTTAGACAGATTTGTGGCTTATATGTTTGATCTGGGGCTCTCCACAAATAAATATTTTGTTGTTGTTATTGTGTGTGGCCAACATCAGAGTAACATACCTTCTTTTCATACCACTGGGGTTCCCCTTAAGTGTGTTTCGACTTTTAAATATCTTGGGGTCCCGTTCGATAATGCCAGCTTGTGGAAACATCTGATGGGTGTTAGGGCAGCGCAATTAGGCAAATCTTTAGCTGCTCTATTCAAATTTGCTGCCACACTAAGGTCTATGCCACTATACTCTGCCATCGCTATTTACAAAGCCAGATCTGCCTCAGTCGCCACCCAGGGTGCAGGGGTATGGGGATTCACTGATTGTTCATCTCTCCAAACCATTGAGAACATTTTTTTTAAGAAGGCTCCTTTCCCTCCCAAATTCCTGTCCTTCTTTTATAGTGCATGAAGTATTAGGGAATAAATACCTTGAGGATAGGATAAGAATAGCACCGGTCCTTCTATGGTTGTCTGTTAGGATAAGGCCTGAGATGGTCCTGACTCAGGCTGTGATCACGATTGACAACCTGCGGACAATAGGAAGAACTGATCTTTATGATAGCCTGTAAACAATTAATCAGTCCCTTAAGACCACTGTTGAGCAGGAATTGCTAAACAACTTTTAAGACAACAGGTTGTCTTTTGAAATAAAGAAAAAGCTAGTTGAGGCATATGTACTACAACAGGCACGGAACCCACCTTGACTAAAGTCCCGCAGGATCAGAGGGTTTACTTGGTTAGATTCAGACTTGGCATTGTTCACTTTTTGGTGTCTTACCTCTCTAATGTTTATAAAAACAGACCTGTTGCTGTGCTCCTGTGATTCAATATTGTGCCAATCGCAATTACACCTATTCTTTTTCTGTGACCTTTATAAAGAGCAGAGTCTACACATTTTAAGACCTTTATTGCAGAACCTCAATATTAGGAGAAGCCTTGTTTTATTTGCAATTGCTTCAGACTGAGGCAATATACATTAACATTTACAGGTTTCTAGCCACAGTGGTGCGTTGCTGGAAAGTGGTTGGCAAATGATCTTGGAATATTTTTAAAGAGACGATCGGGGAAATGAATGGTTGGGTTTCTGTTGAAGCAATCCCTCTTTATGCTTGCTAAGTTGTATGAATTTGATGAATTGAAAGTCTACCTATTTAAGCTTCCACTTTAACACGCTGTATAATGCACTCTTCTTGGTCTGCCTAGTAATGCGGACGTCTAAAATTGTGGTACGTAATTAATTGACGGTGCTGTTTTTCATTCCTTTTAACTGTTTTTATATTGTTTTAATGACGAGATTACCGTTTTTAGCTGTATTATTGAGATGTGTTTTATATGTGTGTTTTTATGGCATGTTTAAAACTAAATAAAGCTTGACTTTCTCTGACTCTGCTGTTTTAATCCATTAACATTTCACAGTCTTTGGGGCCCGAGACATGATTAAATCCAGTAACTGGAGGTCATCATTTTTGCTTTAATCTCAACTTCCTAGAGTAAATTCACAACAATAGCTAGTTAGACTCCATTTTTAGGTCTCACCTTCACACCACATGCACTGGGGTGTCAGACACATTATTTACAATTCAGAGGGCTTACATCCCACAGCATACGTTACTTAGTTTCATTGTCACTCTCAATTGCAATATTTTGATTGCTTAGCTTCCATAGGCTTAATTTCTTTCTTGTGTTAGCTCCTCCCTGGAGCATGGGCCAAGTACATCTGTTCTTCCTCATCCTTGATCTTCCTTGTCTTTTTGTAATGCACCGTTTAAAAGAAATTATAAGCTTTTCTGTATTATTCCTGGACATGCAATGTGCTTTCCTACTTTCACCACAGGGATACAGCTTCTTATGTCTCTGCCATCTCTATTGTCGCTTTAGTTACACCAACAACTCTACTACTCCATGTCACTGTAATCTATGCTACTCCACTCTATGCTGCTCCACTCTTTGCCACTCTATACACCACTCCACTCTATGCCACTCCACTCTGCTGGACGTCACTTACACCACTCTATACCACTCTTTTCTATGCCACTCCACTCTATGCTACTCTGCAAAACTCCACTCTACTCTACATACTTCACTCCACTAAATGCCACTCCACTCTGTGCCACTCCACTCTACACAATTTCAGTCCATGCACTCCACACAATGCCACTCCATGGCACTCTGCGGCATGGCACTCTACTCCACTCTACTGTCCACACCACTTTACTCTATGGCACTCCTCTGTACACCACTCCACACCACTCAATGCCACTTTACTCTATGCTAATCTATGCCACTCCACACAACTCTACTCTACGCACTCCACTCTACACAATGCCACTCAATGGTACACTCCACCACTCCACTCTATGCCACTCTACGCCACTCCACGCCACTCCACTCTACATCCCGCTACTCCATGACACTCCACTCTATGCCACTCTACTCAGTGCCACTCTATGTCAAAGTACGTCACTCCATGTCACTCTATTTCATGCTACTCTCCATTATGCCATTCTTTCCTATGCCACTCTACTCTCCATCACTCCACTATATGGCACTCTGTGCCACTCCACTCTACACTGCCCTCATCTACTCTACACCATTCCACTCTATGGCACTCTACTCAATGCCACTCCATTTGTGAAACTCTACTCTGTGCCACTCCACTGTACTCTATGCCACCCCATGCCACTCTACTCTACACCACTGTACTCTATGCCACCCTTTGCCACTCCACTGTACTCCACCCACTCTACTCTATGCCAACTCCCATTCACTAAGCTTCCCCCATGCTATTTCACTTCACTCTATGCCACCCCAGTCCACACCACTCTACGCCATTTTATTCTACACCCCTCTATGGCACTCCACTCTACACAACTCCAGTCTACATCTCTCTACTCTATACCATTCTACTCTACTCCACATCACTCCATTCTGTGCCACTCTACTCTATGCCACTCTACTCAACGACACTCTGTGCCACATCATACCACTCTGCTTCATGCCACTCTACTACACATCACCCTATTCCACCCTACTCTACTTTATGCCATTCTACACTATGCCACTCTACTCTATGCCACTGCACTCTACGGCAATCTATGCCACTCAACTCTACACCACTCTATTCTATGCTACTCTACCCCACTCGAATCTATGTTACTCTAATCCATGCCACTCTACTCTGTGCCACGTTACTCTACACCACTCTACTCTATGCCACTCCATGCCACTCTACTCTACTCCACTCACACTGCTCAACACCACTCTACTCCACTCAACTCTATACTATGTCACTCCAGTCCACACCACTTTGCTCTACACCACTTTAATGTACACCACTCTACAGTACTCCACTCTACTCCATGCATCTCCACTCTACATCACTCCACTCTACGACTCTCTACTCTATGCCACTCCACACCACTATATACACTTCACTCTATGCCAATCTATGCCACTCAGTTCACTCCACTTCACACCACTCTACTCTACTTCAATCCACTCTACACAGTGCCACTCTACAGCACTCTATGCCTCTCTGTTCTATGACACACCATTCTACCTCACTCTACCCTATTCCACTACACTCTGCGCTGTTCGACTCTAAGGTGCTGCACTCAACTCCACTCCACTCAATGCCACTCACACTCCATGCCAATCTACACCACTCTACTCTACACCAATTTATTCCACTCCATGCCACTCTGCTCCATGCCACACTACTCCATGCCTCTCCATGCTACTCTACTTTATCCCACTCTTCTCCATGCTACTCTGCTCTACCCCACTCCAGGCCACTTCACTCTACAGCACTCTATGCACTCCACTCTTCACCACTCTAGGCCACTCTATACCACTCCACTCAACACCACTATAGTCTACGTCACCCCACTCCACTCTACTCCATGGCACTCTATGCCACTCCACTCTATTGCACTCCACTCTTCGTCACTCCACTTTACACCAATCCATTCTACATTACTCGATGCCACTACACTCTACACCAATCCATGCCTCCCTACTGTATGTCATTCTATGGCCCTCTGCACCACTCCACTCTAGTCTATGCCACTATATTACACTCTACGACACTCCACTCCACTCCACCCCACTCCACCCCACTCTACACCATTCCACTCTACTTCATGCTCTACTCTCCTCCACCTCACTACACCACCCAACACTATACCAGTCAATTCTTTGCCACTCTATTTTACCCCACTCTCCACCATTTCACTGTATGCCAATCAATTCCACTATATGTCACTTTATGCCACTCAGCACTATGCCACTCAACTCTAGTCTATGCTGTTCTACTCTATGCCAATCTTCTATGTGCCACATACTCTATGTCCTTCTACTCCACGACACTCTACTTTATGCCACTCCACTCTACTCTACCCTAAGCCACTCTACTCCACTCCACATCACTCCACTCCACTCTGCACCACTTCAGTCTAATCCACTCTCCTCTATGCCACTCTACTTTATGCCACACCACTAACTTTTAGGAATGCTGACCAGCAGCCCTGCTGCTTTAGAACATGACTAAAAGACATTGGAAAAGCCAATGGCTCTCACATAAGCGTAACATATTGGCTTTGCCAGTGCTTGCTTATCTTAGTATTGCAGATATGATTTAGTTCTTGGAGGACAGCATTCTATAATGGAAGAATCCCTCAACAAACCCAGTATAGCTCTTTATCATTTAAGCCCATCTTGAAAAGTTTGTGGAGAGTCAAATGTGTTTAGAGATAAGGTGGTACATTATTTCTGTGAACATTGTAGAATTTGTTTTTAAAGATTGACCTGAAAATTCATGTCCAGTTGTCATTGCTGTATGTTTCTTCTGTTTGTTTTGCCTGTAGAGTTCCAGTCCTCCAGGGTATTTCAAGGTTTTGGACTGGGCTGCATGAACTGTTTTATACATGATTGAAGATCAATGAGCTTTTTTAATAAGCAGGTAAACACATTCATATTTAGTATCTTACTAGAGAGTTTTAGTTTTTGTTATGGAGGCCTTTAGTTTAGGGATGTTATGGAAATCCATATTTGTGAATCAGAGTTTTGACTGATGATGGTGAATGAACTGGCTGAGCCCCCTTCCACTAAGTTCTTGATTAATTCCCACCTCCCTCCATTTTTCTTTGTTTGTTGCTCATCCTTCTATTTTTATCTTTCTGTTCATTCTTCAGGGCTTAAACAAATTGTCATCCAGTATTGTGTCCGATCTGTATTCCAATAGTCTTCGTAGGTCATTTAGAGTTTGCTGGGTAAGAGGATTGCTGTAAAGTGGCAATTCTTCAGTCCAATTAAAGCTATGGCTCCACAGCCCCATTTAAAAGAGGGGAATTGCCGAATGACAACCAGT
Organism: Pleurodeles waltl; assembly: GCF_031143425.1. Taxonomy (NCBI): domain Eukaryota; kingdom Metazoa; phylum Chordata; class Amphibia; order Caudata; family Salamandridae; genus Pleurodeles; species Pleurodeles waltl. Next base: position 330,474,410 of record NC_090442.1, read on the forward strand.
GGAGCCCCTGCCAGTTAATGTAAAGTGGTAGCTCTTTCAAGAATATATTCTGATTTAGTTTGTTCCATGTATATCCAAAAACTGATGAGCAGTTGTTAGTAGTTTTCAGAGTATCCAGAGTGAATGTCTCAAAAACTCAAGAATTAAGTCGTCTACATACACAATTATTTATATTTATTTTCCCATCTTATATCCATATGAATTCTTCATTTTCCATCAAGGTGTATAGCAGAGCCTTAATAGATAAAATAAACAATAAGAGTGAAGGCAGCTATTAAGGCTCTGGGCTTTATTATGAGTTTGGCGGAGGGGATAACCCATCCGCCGAACTTCCGGAGGGGAGGTTGCCCCCTGCTGGGCCCATTATGACTTTCCTACTGGGCTGACGGACGGAAACTAAGGTTGTTTGGAAAGTGGTGGCAGCATTGTCGCCGGCTCGATTCTGCCACGGAGGCACCAGCACCTTTGAAATGCTCACTGTCTGCTTTGCAGACAGTGAGCATTGTGAGGGGCTTGGCTGAGGGACTCCTGCCCTGCCCATGCCAAGTGCATGAGCAGTGCATGGGCCCCCGTGTGGCCTCCTGCACCTGATCTCCGTCAGCCTTTTCATGGCGGTGATACCGTCATGAAAAGGCTGCTGGTGGAGAACCAGGTCGTAATCAGCAGAATCCGACCTCCGCCAACGTCAACCAGTTGGGATCACCGATCCCGGCGGGGACAGCGGTACCCTGACGGTCTGACTGCCAGGGTCAAAATGTCGTGGTTGGACTGCCACAGTAGCGGCGGTTCTGACCGCCACCACAAGGCTGGCGGTCTCAAGACTGCTAGCCTCGTAATCAGGCCCTTTATGCTTGCCCTACATTTTGGTGCGGTATCTAACTTATTTATTTATTTATTTGTTTCTTTGTTTATTTATGGTATTTATAAAGTGCACCATCATCCCTTAGAGAATAAGTTAATAGATCTGAAGTCAGGCGAAGATTGAGAGGCAGTGTTCCAGTAAAAAGCTTCCAAGAAGTTAATGGAGCGCTCACCCATTCTGGATTTCTTAAATCTCCTGCTATGTAACAGAGCCTCTTTACAACAGCGTCCGCTGGCTTATGAAAAACAACTTGATCAACTAAAATGGAGGGACTGGTTGAGCACTTTAGCCATTTTATGGGACTGATAGAGCACTTTATTCATGAAAAAGTAGCTTGAAAATAGGTCTCTTGCAAACAGGAAGTGATTGAAGGGCATTCAAATAGGTGGTAGCCAAACTCCTACTGATACTAATACAAATCAATCTTGCCACCGCATTTTGAATAGATTGGAGGAGTGTGAACAAGCAGTCAGTCATTCCTAGATATAACGCACTGCCGTAATCTAACCTACTCATGATCAATGCTTGCACAACATTCCTCCGCCACGCCACAGGAAATCCACCGAAATAGCCTGCGCAGCATATGTGATAAGATTATTTTGGAGAATTTTGTTTGCCATCATCGAATGCAGAAAGTGCTATGAAACCTTATCAAATGTTTTTGCAGCATCCAGAGTAACAGATGGCTTGAAATTGGCTAGACGTTCATGACTGTAATCAGGACTGGGATAGGCCCACCCACAAGTAAAATACTCCTTTCTATTGTAAACAATTGGGTATAGTCTCAGGAGTGGACACTGGATTGTTCTTTACTGTGGGACAGTGAAATAGAAAAGTGTTGCAGCCTGTGCATTTGGAGTAGATGAATATGCAGTAAAACGCAGCTCCAGCACTTTCAGGTAGGACGCTGGATGGCTTGGAGGGAGGCTTCTTATGCTGCCCTTATCATCCCATGTCCTGAACTGTTTGCTCTCTGTTGACCTCTTGTCTCTGCCTGGATGATCTACAGTAAACGTTGCATTACTCTGGGGATTCTGTCGTCCTGTTCTTGTGCACACAGCCCTGAGATCATAATATGTTCCTTTTGTGCCTCTCGTGCTGCCCTTGAGACCAAAGCAGTAACTTCCATGCATTCCTTTTGAGCCTTTCCTGCAGTTTGTCTGGTACTGTTGCCAGCTCACTAGTACTTTGCAAGCTTGGCTGGTGTTTTCATGGCAAGACAAGTAAAAATACTAGGAAAGTCATCAAAAAAATGCATTTTCTCTCTAAGCAAATACAAATGAAATACCCCAGACATATTTTAGAAGTTATCTAGTCTATAGATTAGTCTAAATGTTTTTCAAACAAATAGACAGTGGCGGCCCGTCCTTTAGGGCGGAGGGGCCACGCCCCCCACCTTTTGACCCCCATGAAGAGTGTCTGTTAGGCTGAACAAAGGTCAGCCTGACAGACACTCTTCATGTTCAGGTCAGGCAGCCAGGAGAAGACATGCGCGATTTGCGCAGACTCCTGGTTGCCTGAGCTGAACTTTGCTGGGCTGAGGAGATCACAGCTCCTATGGGCGTGACCTCCTCAGCCCAGCAAAGGTGCCTCGAGGCCCTCCCCTGGGTGACGAGGAAAGCGTCACCAATTGACACTCTCCCTGGGCGCTTCAGTTTAAGCCCTGAAGTGCCCAGGGCGAGTGTCAATCAGTGACACCTCGTCACAGAGTGGGGTGGAGTCAGCAGTTTCACTGACCCCATCCCACTCTGTGACGAAGCTGGGACTGCTGCCTTCCCTCATTGGCTGACCTAAGGTCAGCCAATGAGGGAAGGCAGTAGTACCAACCCTCCTGGGACCTGGAGGCCGAAGGTAAGTGTGTGTGTGTATGTGTGTGATGTTTCAAATTGAATGTTTGGTGCGTGCGTGCATGTTTGAATGGTGTGAATGCTGTTAATGGATGTGCATGCATGCATGGCTGTGTGTAAAAGAATGAGTGTGTGTGTCTGTGTTCCCCGCCCGCCCCCCTCCCTCCTAAAGCTGCCGGCCACCACTGCAAATAGATGCAAAGAGTGTAATACAAATACACAGGATTTAACTTAAGGCGTTATTACGGAACCATCTCCTGGCCATAGAAGTTCCTCAAAACATGTACATGTGTCCGGATTTTTGTTCTGAAAATGGTGGTGACCCGAGGCACTACTGTGCGCGTGGCGAGCGGCATCTGTGCTGGGAGAATGCAAAGGAGGCAATGAGCAGGTCTTCGGCCTGCTGATGGCCATTTTAAGAAACCTAACTACACTCACACAACATCCACGCACAAAACACCACACACCCCTAAACATCAGCCCACACATCACAACACACACCACCACACACATCACCCACACCACCCACACCACCCCATGGCACTGCAAAGATACCCCAGGTTCTCTGAGGAAGCGCTCAGGGTCATGGTGGAGGAAATCATCAGGGTAGAGCCACAGCTATTCGGATCACAGGTGCAATACACCACCATAGCAAGGAAGACGGAGCCATGGCGCAGAATCGTGGACAGGGTCAACGCAGTGGGACAGCACCCAAGAACTAGGGATGACATCAGGAAGAGGTGGAACGACCTACGGGGGAAGGTACGTTCCGTGGTCTCAAGACACCACATTGCAGTTCGGAGGACTGGCGGCGGATCCTCACCTCCTCCCCAACAACTAACAACATGGGAGGAGCAGGTCTTGGCTATACTACATCCTGAGGGCCTCACAGGAGTAGCTGGAGGAATGGACTCTGGTAAGGCAAATCTTTCACTACTTCATCCCCCACCCTACCTGCATGCTATCACACACCCCAGCCTCACCCCCATCACTCCAACTCCTCACATATGTCCCTCTATCACAACCCACCTGTAAGGAAATGCCTCCTTGGCATGGTTACCCCCTGACTTTTTGCCTTTGCTGATGCTATGTTTTGATTTGAAAGTGTGCTGAGGCCTGCTAACCAGGCCCCAGCACCAGTGTTCTCTCCCTAACCTGTACTTTTGTTTACACAATTGGCACACCCTGGCATCCAGGTAAGTCCCTTATAACTGGTACCCCTGGTACCAAGGGCCCTGATGCCAGGGAAGGTCTCTAAGGGCTGCAGCATGTCTTATGCCACCCAGGGGACCCCTCACTCAGCACAGACACACTGCTTGCCAGCATGTGTGTGCTGGTGAGGACAAAACGAGTAAGTCGACATGGCACTCCCCTCAGGGTGCCATGCCAACCTCACACTGCCTATGCAGTATAGATAAGTCACCCCTCTAGCAGGCCTTACAGCCCTAAGGCAGGGTGCACTATACCATAGGTGAGGGCACCAGTGCATGAGCACTGTGCCCCTACAGTGTCTAAGCAAAACCTTAGACATTGTAAGTGCAGGGTAGCCAGAAGAGTATATGGTCTGGGAGTCTGTCAAACACGAACTCCACAGCACCATAATGGCTACACTGAAAACTGGGAAGTTTGGTATCAAACTTCTCAGCACAATAAATGCACACTGATGCCAGTGTACATTTTATTGTAACATACACCCCAGAGGGCACCTTAGAGGTGCCCCCTGAAACCTTAACCAACTACACGTGTAGGCTGACTGGTTTTAGCAGCCTGCCACACTCGAGACATGTTGCTGGCCACATGGGGAGAGTGCCTTTGTCACTCTGTGGCTAGTAACAAAGCCTGCACTGGGTGGAGATGCTTATCACCTCCCCCTTGCAGGAGCTGTAACACCTGGCGGTGAGCCTCAAAGGCTCACCCCCTTTGTTACAGCACCACAGGGCATTCCAGCTAGTCGAGTTGCCCGCCTCCTCCGGCCACGGCCCCATTTTGGCGGCAAGGTCGGAGGAGATAATGAGAAAAACAAGGAGGAGTCACTGGCCAGTCAGGACAGCCCCTAAGGCAGAGGTCTTCAAACTTTTTAATGCCGCGCCACCCCCCAGTTGAAAAATAAAAATCATTGGGCCCCTCTCAGAATTTTTCACAATTATTTTATAAACATGGCAATGTTTAAATATGTCTAAACCTATTTAAACATTGCAGTTAAGTACTGTTACCTTTTTAAAACTGCAATAACATGCTTCTGATTAAAACAAAGGCCTGTTATCTGTATAATATTTATTTTAGCCAGAGTCTGGGGCCCCCCTGGGGATCACTTGAGGCCCCCCAGTTTGAAGACCTCTGCCCTAAGGCAACCTGAGTTGAAGTGACTCTGACTTTTAGGAATCCTCCATCTTGCAGATGGAGGATACCCCCAATAGGGATAGGAATGTGACCCCCTCCCCTTGGGAGGAGGCACAAAGAGGGTGTAGCCACCCTCAGCATTCCAGAGTGAATGTCTCAAAAACTCAAGAATTAAGTCGTCTACATACACAATTATTTATATTTATTTTCCCATCTTATATTCATATGAATTCTTCATTTTCCATCAAGGTGTAGAGCAGAGCCTTAATAGATAAAATAAACAATAAGAGTGAAGGCAGCTATTCTTGGATCAAAGTAATTTGAGATAGGCTCTGGGCCTTATTATGAGTTTGGCGGAGGGGATAACCCATCCGCCGAACTTCCGAAGGGGAGGTTGCCCCCTGCTGGGCCCATTATGACTTTCCTACTGGGCTGACGGACGGAAACCAAGGTTGTTTGGAAAGTGGTGGCAGCATTGTCGCCGGCTCGATTCTGCCACAGAGGCACCAGCACCCTTGCAATGCTCACTGTCTGGCTACTGCCCTCCCTGACCTAAACACACCCCTAAATTCTGTATTTAGGGGCTCCCCTGAACCTAGGAACTCAGATTCCTGCAACCTAAGAAGAAGAGGACTGCTAAGCTGAAAAACCCTGCAGAGAAGACGGAGACACCAACTGCTTTGGCCCCAGCTATACCGACCTGTCTCCCCACTTCTAAAGACACTACTCCAGCGACGCTTTCCCCAGGGACCAGCGACCTCTGAATCCCCAGAGGACTGCCCTGCTCTAGAAGGACCAAGAAACTCCCGAGGACAGCGGCCCTGTTCACCCAAGACTGCAACTTTGTTTCAAAGGAGCAACTTTAAAACAACTGCGTTTCCCGACGGAAGCGTGAGACTTGCTACTCTGCATCCGACGCCCCCGGCTCGACTTGTGGAGAAACAACACTTCAGGGAGGACTCCCCAGCGACTACAAGACTGTGAGTAGCCAGAGTTGCCCCCCCTGACCCCCCACAGCGACGCCTGCAGAGGGAATCCCGAGGCTCCCCCTGACCGCGACTGCCTGCTTCCCAGATCCCGACGCCTGGTAAAGACTCTGCACCCACAGCCCCCAGGACCTGAAAGATCGGAACTCCAGTGCAGGAGTGACCCCCAGGAGGCCCTCTCCCTTGCCCAGGTGGTGGCTACCCCGAGGAGCCCCCCCCCCTTGCCTGCCTGCATCGCTGAAGAGACCCCTTGGTCTCCCATTGATTTACATTGGAAACCCGACGTGTGTTTGCACACTGCACCCGGCCGCCCCTGTGCTGCTGAGGGTGTACTTTCTGTGCTAACTTGTGTCCCCCCCGGTGCCCTACAAAACCCCCCTGGTCTGCCCTCCGAAGACTGCTGGCAGACTGGAACCGGGGCACCCCCTTCTCCATTGAAGCCTATGCGTTTTGGGCACCACTTTGACCTCTGCACCTGACCGGCCCTGAGCTGCTGGTGTGGTAACTTTGGGGTTGCTCTGAACCCCCAACGGTGGGCTACTTTGGACCCAAACTTGAACCCCGTAGGTGGTTTACTTACCTGCAAGAACTAACAAACTCTTACTCCCCCTAGGAACTGTGAAAATTGCACTGTGTCTAGTTTTAAAATAGCTATATGTGATTTATTTGAAAAGTATATATGCTATTGTGATTATTCAAAGTTCCTAAAGTACTTACCTGCAATACCTTTCATTTGAAGTATTACATGTAAAATTTGAACCTGTGGTTCTTAAAATAAACTAAGAAAAGATATGTTTCTATACAAAAACCTATTGGCCTGGAATTGTCTCTGAGTGTGTGTTCCTCATTTATTGCCTGTGTGTGTACAACAAATGCTTAACACTACTCCTTTGATAAGCCTACTGCTCGACCACACTACCACAAAATAGAGCATTGGTATTATCTCTTTTTGCCACTATCTTACCTCTAAGGGGAACCCTTGGACTCTGTGCATACTATTCCTTACTTTGAAATAGTGCATACAGAGCCAACTTCCTACACCACCCATCCCAACACCAAGCCCTGCATGCAACACCAAAGCATGGACACCCATCACCAATGCATGGCCACTGCACATACCCACACACACCCCTAAACATTTAGCACATAAGGTCCTACACCAGAATGCAAGCACTGGGGTACAGGGTCACCCACCCATTGCACACCATGGCACACACAGATGCAATAATCATGCCTTTACACCCCTGCAGGACCCCTACCCAGCGTCACCAGACAGGAGGTGCCAGACATGTCCACTCAACCCACAGAAGAGGCCCACAGTGATGACAGCAGCTCTGTCCAACTGGACCTAGCTGACCAGCCCGGCCCATATGGGACCTCGGGACAGCTGGTTCCCCTCACACTGGCACAAGCCACAACAGAGCCTCGCCCCCCTGGAAACACCAGCACAGCACCCACCCAGCGAGCCCATATCTCTGTCCCCAGGACACGTCAAGCAGCAGTGTGTCCACTACTACAGGGAACCCAAGTTAACCCACCACCCCAACAACACCTGGGCCTTGGGGGCAGTGGCACTTGGGCACACCGTTCAGGGGACAGAGGCCCAGGAACACAGGGGAACTGGGCGGGCTGCTGTGCAACAGGGGGAGGACAGGCCCAGGGAACCCACTCTCCACGAGGCCCTCTCCAACATCATGGGAGCCTACCACCATTCCCAGGAGACCATGGCAACGGTACTGGCCAAGTTTCAGGAGACCCAGCGGCTGCAGGAGGAACAGTATTTGGGGTTCAGGGAGGAACTCAAATCCATCAATACCACCCTGGGCACCATTGTAGGGGTGCTGAAGGAACTCGTCAGCACCAGGAGGGACACTGTGGCACAACAAGGGGCCCCTGACACTAGCCTGGACGATGAACTTCCCACCACCTCCGCCGGCGCTAATGGACAGGAGGCACCGACACAGGACCACAACACCACCACCCCACCCCCTGCTAATGGAGGACCACGCCGCAAATGGTCCCTGAGATCCAGGACAAAGACAGAGAACAATGCCAAGACCCCGCCAAAAAATGAGACCACCCTGATTGTCATCCTTCTGTCCCACTTTGTTACCCTGTCCATCCATCAACTGCCCAGCTCCACTTCTTATGCCCCTTTGGACAATGCACCTGTGAGACTAATAGACTGGACTCTGCCATGGACATTCTTCCACCATCCCCCCTGACCATTTTACAACACTCTCCAATATTTAGGACTTAAATAAACACCCTTAAAGCACAAAACAATCTGGAGTCAGTCTGTGCTTTCAAAAATGTGTATTTGCAATAACTGTGGAAAACTGCTATATCCACTGTATTGTCAACATACCTATGTCACACAGCTCTAGTCCATGCGGAAACAAAGCAGATGTCACACAGTGGGACCCACATCTGTGAAACTGAAAGGGAAAGTGACAACTCAGGGTCTATACACTGGGTGAAATTGACAGACAGATGAGAGGTAGAACAAGGGTATCAGATGTAGCAGGCAGTGATGTCTTCTTACCTGTGTCTCACTGGAAGTATTGATGAATCACCATGTTTCTGTTGTCGATATCCTCTTCTTCTGCTTCCTCGTCTTCACTGTCCACAGGCTCCACAGCTGCCACAACACCTCCATCTGGACCATCCTCCTACAGAAAAGGCACCTGTCGTCGCAAAGCCAAGTTGTGAAGCATACAGCAGGCCACGATGATCTGGCACACCTTCTTTGGTGAGTAGAATAGGGAACCACCTGTCATATGGAGGCACCGGAACCTTGCCTTCAGGAGGCCAAAGGTCCTCTCTATAACCCTCCTAGTTCGCCCATGGGCCTCATTGTAGCATTCCTTTGCCCTTGTCCTGGGATTCCTCTCTGGGGTCAGTAGCCATGACAGGTTGGGGTAACCAGAGTCACCTGCAAATGTCGAGGGACAACTGTTAGGCACACACTAGTTGTTAGACACACACTAACCCCTAGGGACATCCCCAGACCCAGACACACAGTGCCTCTGGATTTGCCCCATCACATAAGGGATGCTGCTATTCCTCAGAATGTAAGCGTCATGCACTGAGCCAGGAAACTTGGCATTCACATGAGAGATGTAGTGGTCGGCCAAACACACCATCTGCACATTCATTGAATGGTAACTCTTCCGGTTTCTGTACACCTGTTCACTCTTGTGGGGGGTTTGAGGACCAAGGCCACATGTATCCCTTCAATGGCACCTGTGAAGTTGGGGATATGTCCCAGGGCATAGAAGTCACCTTTCACTGTAGGCAAATCCTCCACCTGAGGGAAAACGATGTAGCTGCGCATGTGTTTCAGCAGGGCAGACAACACTCTGGACAACACGTTTGAGTACTGACAGGACCTTCACTAGAGGGGGGATTCCTGTGGGATGGTGGATAGCTGAAATCAGGTCTGGCTCCAACTGGGCACACAGTTCCTGGATTGTGGCACGATCAAGTCTGTAAGTGATAGTGATGTGTCTGTCTTCCATTGTCAACAGGTCCACCAGCGGTCTGTACACCGGAGGATGCTGCCATCTCCTCACCTGCCCCAGCGGACATGCCCTATGGATGAGAACAGCGAGCACAGAGTCAGCCAACACTGAGGTACGAAAACACAACTTTATTCCACAATTTTTTTAATCCGCTATGTGCCTATATTAGTGTGTATGCAAGGCCTAGATATGTGTGACACATTTAAAATTGACGCCATGTGGCCCCCTGAAATGGCGGCTGCCTGACCTGTAATGTGGGACAAGGGGATATGAGGTAACTGCTCTGGCATTGTACACCGTTGCGGTAGGCGGTAGAAGACCGCGGCGCAATCTTGCATTGGTTAACATTGGACCATATGGGTCTGAGGAGCCAATGACGATGTACGCCGGCGGTGACGGTACGCACCGCCACGGACGTCACTGCCATTTTCTCTCTGTTCACTCACTTGATACCTGATCTTCGACAGGAAGAGGACCTACACTGCAAATGCTGCTGTGACCTCAGTCTGGAAGAGACAATGGCTCATGTGTCTGGGGAAAGGGCCCCTGCCTTCAGCACGGAGGAGTTGGAGAAACTAGTGGATGGGGTCCTCCCCCAGTACACGCTACTCTACGGTCCTCCAGACAAACAGGTAAGTACACTGTGAGCATGCCGAATGGGCAATGTCTGTGTGGAGTGGTGTGGATGGAAGATAGGGGGGTGGATGATGAGGCATGCATGAAACGACGGTGAGTGCATGTGCTTCATGGCAAGGGTAGGGATGCAGGCCAATGACTGTGACGGTGCGGACGGTTATATCTTCTACTTTTCCCCTGTACTATTCCTCTATGTCAGTGCCCACCAGAATAAGGATATTTGGTGGGCCATTGCCAAGAAAGACCATACCCTGGGGTCCACCGCAGACGGAGCACCCTCTGCCCGAAAAGGTGGGAGGACATTCGCCGCTGGAGCAAGAAAACGGTGGAGGCCCAGCTGGGGATGGCCTCCCAATGTGGGAGGGGTGCCCCTCGCACCATGACCCCCTGATGTTCTGGATCCTGGCGGTGGCGTATCTGGAGTTGGATGGGCGCTTGAGGCCATCACAGCAGCCAGGGCGGTGAGTACACTCTCATTCAGCTGATTCTGCGCGCATTGGAGGTGTCTGGGTTGGGGAGGTGGGCTGTGGGTTCCCCTAGGCGAGGGCTAGTTTAGTAGGCAAGGTCCCTTCGTAAGGAGGCCATGTGGCACCCCACCCCGCCTGTGTTCAGAGCCAACTACACCTAGTCAGGCTCCTGTGACTTCCATGTGTGCAGCAATTGGGCATAGGCCTTGTACCCCATGTCCTTGTGATTAATTAGGGAACTCAAAGTGCACGGCGTAGTGCTTCTGTGTGTGTAGTGTCCGCCAACGGTAGCGGTATTGCATGCATTCAACATGTCTTTCTTCTGTCTTCTCCCCCTTTTTGTCATCTCCCTGTTCTTTTGTGCATTAGCATCATCAGGCAGAGGAGCAGTTGCACCGGAGCAGGAGGGAGCTGCATCCCACATGGCCCTGGAGGGCGACACAACGGAGTCTGAAGCCACCAGTGGGACGGAGGGCGAGGGGAGCTCCACGGCGGGGACAGGAGCTGAGACCAGCAACACGGACTCCTCCTCTGATGGGAGCTCCCTTGCGGTGGCGGGCCCCTCTGTGCCCACCACATCTACAGGTACAGCCGCCGCCCCCCCCCCCCCCTACCAGCACTGCCCTCCCAGCAGCCCCTCAGCATGTGCCCCGTGGCTGCTCACCCAGAAGGGTGGGCATCTCCTTCGCCCCTGGCAACTCAGCCCCTGCCCCTGTCAGCCCTGCTGCCCTCAGTGAGGAAGCCATTGACCTCCTCAGGTCCCTCACTGTTGGGCAGTCTACAATTTTGAATGCCATCCAGGGTGTAGAGAGGCAGTTGCAACAGACCAATGCATACCTGGAGGGCATTCATTCTGGTCAGGCAGCCCAACAGTGAGCTTTTCAGACTCTGGTCTCAGCACTGATGGCAGCCATTGTCCCTGTGTCCAGCCTCCCCCTCCAACTTCCTCCACCCAGACCCAAACACCTGTACCTCAGCCTATACCAAGCACACCATCAGACCAGCATGCACACACCTCAACACACAAGGGAAGCTCAGGCAAACATAAGCACCAAACATCCCACAGGCACTTGCGCAAGCATCATACCCATGCAGACATACCAACAGCCACTGCCTCCACTGTGTCCCCCTCCTCCTTGTCTCCCTCCTCCCTTCATGTCTTGTCTCCACCCACACCTGCATACACTATATCTTCATCCACTATGTCCATCACCAGCACACCCATCACCACACCCGCTCACTTGCACTCACCACCCCCACTACCATTCACAGATCCCCTGTGTCCTCTCCCAGTGTGTCTGTGAGCCCACCACCCAAGGTACGCAAACGCAGCCACACACCCACCCAACAGCCATCCACCTCACAACAGCCTCCAGCCCATGCGCCTTCACCCAAAGTCAGCAAACATACACCTCCTACAACCACTACCTCTTCCTCCACTCCCAAACCCCCTCCATCTACCCGTCCCAGTGTGTCCCAAAAACTTTTACTGTACAACCTTGACCTCTTCCCCTCACCTCCCCCACCCCTTCAGTCCCCTAGGGCCCACCTTTCCAGGTCCCAACCCAGCACCTCAGCCAAAACATCAGCGGGAACAGTGGTGCCAGCAGTAACCGGCTTCTGGAGTGCGCCAAGCAGTAGGGCAGCCAGTGTGCCATGGAGCCAGACCACGGACAGTCCCCCACCTCAGAAGCATAAAAAGTTGGCCACTTCCCAGCGGGAGAAAGGCAAAACATCTACCACCAAAGGCTCTCCCAGGAGTACAGTTGAGAGTGGTAAGACAGCTGCGCCACCATCCAAGGTGGGGAAGAGGCACAGAAAAACAGGCAAGTCGCTGAAAACCTGCACGGCGGACAAGACTGCCACCAGCACCGCTGCCAAGGACACTGCCGCCACCAGCACCACTTCACAGGACACCACCGCCATCAGCACCGCTGCCAAGGACACTGCCGCCACCAGCACCGCTTCACAGGACACCGCCACCACCAGCACTGCTGCCAAGGACACCGCCGCCACCAGCACCGCTGCCAAGGATACCGCCGCCACAAGTACCGCTTCAGAGGACACTGCTGTCAAGGACACCGTCGCCACCAGCATCGCTGCCAAGGACACCGCTGCCACAAGCACCGCTTCACAGGACACCGCTGCCACCAGCACCGCTGCCAAGGACACCGCTGCCACAAGCACCACTGGCCAATGAGCACCGAAAGCTCCGACGCTACTGATGCCGCCACAAGCAGGATGCAGCAGTCTGGACACAAAGCCCCCTCCAGAACCAGTGGAGAAACACATCCACTACCTCAGTCCTTGGCAGGATGAAGCACTTTGGGCACAAAGCCCCCTCCAGAACCAGTGGAGAAAGGCATCCACTACCTCAGTCCTTGGCAGGATGAAGCACTCTGGGCACAAAGCCCCCTCCAGAACCAGTGGACTATCACATCCACTACCTCAGTCCTTGGCAAGATGAAGCACTCTGGGCACAAAGCACCCTCCAGAACCAGTGGGTAAAGGCATCCATTACCTTAGTCCTTGGCAGGATGAAGCAATCTGGGCACAAAGCCCCTCCAGAACCAGTGGAGAAAGGCATCCACTACCTCAGTCCTTGGCAGGATGAAGCACTCTGGGCACAAAGCCCCCTCCAGAACCAGTGGAGTATCACATCCACTACCTGAGTCCTTGGCAGGATGAAGCACTTTGGGGCACAAAGCCCCCTCAAGAACCAGTGGAGAAACATCCATTACCTCAGTCCTTGGCAGGATGAAGCACTCTTGGCACAAAGCCCCCTCCAGAACCAGTGGAGAGATACATCCACTACCTCAGTCCTTGGCAGGGTGAAGCACTCTGGGCACCAAGTCCCCTCCAGAACCAGTGGAGAAAGGCATCCACTGCCTCAGTCCTTGGCAGGATGAAGCAATCTGGGCACCAAGCCCCCTCCAGAAACAGTGGAGAAAGGCATCCACTACCTCAGTCCTGGGCAGGATGGAGCACTCTGGGCACAAAGCCTCCTCCAGAACCAGTAGAGTATCACATCCACTACCTCAGTCCTTGGCAGGATGAAGCACTCTGGCCACAAAGCCCCCTCCAACACCAGTGGTGAAAGGCATCCACTCCCTCAGTCCTTGGCAGGATGAAGCACTCTGGGCACAAATCCCCCTCAAGAACCAGTGGACTATCACATCCACTACCTCAGTCCTTGGCAGGATGAAGCACTCTGGGCACAAAGCACCCTCCAGAACCAGTGGAGAAAGGGATCCACTACCTAAGTCCTTGGCAGGATGAAGCAATCTGGGCACCAAGCCCCCTCCAGAAACAGTGGAGAAAGGCATCCACTACCTCAGTCCTGGGCAGGATGGAGCACTCTGGGCACAAAGCCTCCTCCAGAACCAGTAGAGTATCACATCCACTACCTCAGTCCTTGGCAGGTTGAAGCACTCTGGCCACAAAGCCCCCTCCAACACCAGTGGTGAAAGGCATCCACTCCCTCAGTCCTTGGCAGGATGAAGCACTCTGGGCACGAAGCCCCCTCCAGAACCAGTGGACAAAGGCATCCACTACCTCAGTCCTTGGCAGGATGAAGCACTCTTGGCACAAAGCCCCCTCCAGAACTGGTGGAAACTGTTATCCACTAGAGAGACTGTGGTTTTGCACTCCCCAGGATAAAGCAGTGGGCAAACCACCCACTGGAGAGACTTGTTAGAATGTGGCTTTGCACTCCCCAGGATAAAGCAGTGGGCAAACCACCCACTGGAGAGACTTGTGAAACTGTGGCTTTGCACTCCCCAGGATAAAGCAGTGGGCAAACCACCCACTGGAGAGACTTGTGAGACTGTGGCTATGCACTCCCCAGGATACAGCAGTGGGCAAACCACCGACTGAAGAGACTTGTGCGACTGTGGCTTTGCACTCACCAGGATAAAGCAGTGGGCAACCCACCCACTGGAGAGACTTGTGAGACTGTGGCTTTGCACTCCCCAGGATAAAGCAGTGGGCAAACCACCCACTGGAGAGACTTGAGAGACTGTGGCTTTGCACTCCCCAGGATACAGGAGTGGGCATGGAGCCCCCTCGTGGATCTGGCGTCGTGCACTCATCCGGCTGAGGTGCCCCTCCTTCCCTTCCCACTGAGGTGCCTGTTGTATTTCTACCTGATGCCCCTGCAGTGTTCTCTCTGTTTTGATTGGGTATCTTGTGTGGGCCTTGCCCATGCATTTTGGGCCCAGTGGTCCACGGACTTTTATGGTGCAATACCTTGGACTTCTATTCTTGGTGTATATATTTGTTTATAGTGTATATATATTTTTGAGTACTGGATTTTAATCGATTACAAACGTTCAAATAACTTCCTTTTGTCTTTGCATTCTTCCGGAGGGGTTGGTGGGGTGTAACTGTAATGTATCATGATGTATTAGTGTGTGTGTTGTAGTGGGTGAGGGTCGGGTGTTGCGCGTTGCGTGTTGCATGTGTGTCACTCTCTTTTCCCTCCCCCCTCCCCTGTGTCGTAGGTGCAGTACTCACCGTGGTCTTCGCCACCGGCGTTCGTGCTCCTGGTAGAGGAGCAGGAAGACAAAGGCAGGGAGAATCTGGAGTTCTGGTTCCATGGCATCCTGGTTCCTCGTGGGGTGTGTAGAGGTGAGCGTTTTCCCTTCCAAGTCCTGTTTCCGCTGTGTTTTTGTTTGCGGTGAATCCGCCCCAGAAAAGGTGGCAGATTGGACTGTTGTAATACTGTGGGCAGTACATTGTGTTCCACCTGTCTGTTGGCGGTTACCGCCGCGGTGTTTGTTTGTACCGCTGTGGCGGTCGGAGTGTCAAAGTGGCTGTCTATGTTGACGGTTTCCGCCACTGTCGTGATTCCATTTTTTTTATTGCCGGCCTGTTGCCGGTTTTACCACCGCTTTAACACCGACCACTATGGTTGTAATGACCACCTATATGCCAGCCTGATTGTCGGAAAATCTGAGCTTCAGCTACCCGCCTCATCTTATTGACCAAGCTATGCCCCTGATTGGTTCCACTAAAGTAGCAGCATTACATTCCAGAGCTCCTGCTAACGTTTTAAGGGTAGCGCGCGCAAAGCGCTCTGTCCCTGTTATAATCTCTATGTGGGCTTTTAACCAAGCCCATATCAGGCCCATCTGTTTTGTTGGTTCGCGGGCTTGCCTTTTAAAATTCGCTTGATTTCATTAGTGAAAGGCATGCATATGTCATGCCTTTTCTGGTGTTTAGCCCTCCTTGAGCACACCAGCCAACTACTGAAAACATACGGGGCTCCATGTTTTCCATATGGTTTCTGGACTACTTTTTCTTTTTATTTCGTGAGCAGCGCGATCTTGCTGCGCAGTAGTCGTGCGCTTTGCATGACTTCGACCCTGTTACATGGATAATTGCACTTTGACGGTTACATGGATACCTGCATTTTTGCCGGTTACATGGATAATTGCACTTTTGCCGATACGTTTGACTTTGAGCGAAGTTTCCTTTTGTGTGTCTGCTTTGTGCTCATGGCGGTCGTCGGTTCACTTATGTGAACTGTTTTACTTTTCATTTTCAGTTTATGTGGCAAGAAAAGTCTGGTTAGCAGTTTACAATGCTAATAGCTCTAACTCGAGCAAACGCAAGGCCCAGTGCCTTGCAAATGCTTTTTTACATTATGATTGAGCTGTGATTTGCACTAAAATATTATTTTATGTGATTAATATATTGATTACTGTATACACTTTTCATTCTTGTTTTTCTTCGTCCAATGAAGTTATGAAGCAAGAAAACCAATCTAAACTAAAACATAGGAAAATTGCTTTTAGGGCTTCTACGCATGTGGTAAGAACCCCTGGCACTCGAGATGCATTGTTTGTTCCCTGTGCACTACAAGCACATTTGTTCTAAGTTCAAACCTCAAGTCTTGCTTGATACTGCGACAATATGAGCTTGTCTCCCCGACTGCAGCCATTACAAGTGCCATCTGAATTCCTTCCGCCTCCCCACCCTGTAGGAAGGTAGCCTCTTTCTAGCCTTGTTACTCCCACTTTTGGCCTGTTTGTGAGTATATGTCAGGGTGTTTTTACTGTCTCACTGGGATCCTGCTAGCCAGGGACCCAGTGCTCATAAGTTTGTGGCCTATATGTGTTCCCTGTGTGGTGCCTAACTGTATCACTGAGGCTCTGCTAACCAGAACCTCAGTGTTTATGCTCTCTCTGCTTTTTAAATTGTCACTACAGGCTAGTGACTAATTTTACCAATTCTGATTGGCACACTGGAACACCCTTATAATTCCCTAGTATATGGTACCTAGGTACCCAGGGTATTGTGGTTCCAGGAGATGCCTATGGGCTGCAGCATTTCTTTTCCCACCCATAGGGAGCACGGACAATTCTTACACAGGACTGCCACTGCAGCCTGAGAGAAATAACGGCCAAGTAATTTCACAGCCATTTTACACTGCACTTAAGTAACTTATAAGTCACCTATTTGTCTAACCCTCACTTAGTGAAGGTCAGGTGCAAAGTTACTTAGTGTGTGGGCACCCTGGCACTAGCCAAGGTGCCCCCACATTGTTCAGGGCAAATTCCCTGGACTTTGTGAGTGGGGGTACACCATTACACGTGTGCACTATATATAGGTCAATACCTATCTATAGCGTCACAATGGTAACTCCGAACATGGCTATGTAACATGTCTAGGATCATGGAATTGTCACCCCAAATCCATTCTGGTATTGGGGGGACAATTCCATACATCCCGGGTCTCCAGCAGAGAGCCCAGGTAATGCCAAACTAACTTTCCGGGGTCTCCACTGCAGCTGCTGCTGCTGCCAACCCCTCAGACAGGTTTCTGCTTCCCTGGGGCCTGGGCACCCTGGTCACAGGAAGGCAGAACAAAGGATTTCCTCTGAGAAAGGGAGTTACACCCTCTCCCGTTTGGTAATAGGTGTGAAGGGCTGGGGAGGAGTAGCCTCCCCCAGCCTCTGGAAATGCTTTGAAGGGCACAGATGGTGCCCTCTCTGCATAAGCCAGTCTACCCCGGTTCAGGGATCCCCCAGCCCTGCTCTGGCACAAAACTGGACAAAGGAAAGGGGAGTGACCACTCCCCTGACCTGCACCTCCCAGGGGAGGTGCCCAGAGCTACTCCAGTGTGTCCCAGACCTCTTGCATCTTGGATGCAGAGGTGTGAGGACACAATGGACTGCTCTGAGTGGCCAGTGCCAGCAGGTGATGTCACAGACCCCTCCTGATAGGTGCTTACTTCTCTTGGTAGCCAAACCTCCTTTCTTTGTAGCCAAACCTGCTTTTCTGGCTATTTAGGGTCTCTCCTATGGGCTATTCCTCAGATAATGAATGTTCCTCTGCACTTCCCTCTTTGACTTCTACCAAGGATCGACCGCTGACTGCTCAAGGACGCCTGCATAACCGCAGCAGAGTAGCAAGAAGACTACCAGCAACATTGTAGCGCCTCATCCTGCCGGCTTTCTCGATTGTTTCCTGGTGGTGCATGCTCTGAGGGCTGTCTGCCTTCACCCTGCACTGGAAGCCAAGAAGAAATCTCCCGTGGGTCAACGGAATCTTCCTCCCTGCCAACGCAGGCACCAAACTTCTGCATCACCGGTCCTCTGGGTCCCCTCTCATCCTGACGAGCGTGGTCCCTGGAACACAGGAGCTGAGTCCAAGTGTCTTTGACAGTCCAGTGGCCCTTCTGTCCAAATTTGGTGGAGGTAAGTCCTTGCCTCCCCACGCCAGACAGTAATCCTGTGTACTGCGTGAACTGCAGCTGCTCGGGCTTTTGTGCACTTTTGCAAGACTTCCTTTGTGCACAGCCCAGCCCAGGTCCCCAGCACTCCGTCCTTCATTGCCCAACTCGCTGAGTTGGACTCTGACGTCGTAGGACCCTCTTTTGTTGCTCTGAGTTGACTTTTGTCCTCAGATCTTCTAAGTGCCTGTTCAGGTGCTTCTGCAGGTGCTGCCTGCTTCTGCATGGGCTCTCTGTGTGGCTGAGTGCCCCCTCTGTCTCCTCTTCCAAGGAGCAACCTCCTGGTCCTTCCTGGGCCCTGGCAGCACCCAAGATCCTCAACTGCAAATCTTGCAGCTAGCAAGACTTGTTTGCAGTCTTTCTGTGTGGAAATAACTCTGCATCCTCCAGCACGCCGTGAGACATCTTCTGACCAAAGGAGAAGTTCCTGGCATCTTCCATTGTTGCAGAATCTTTGGCTTCTTCCTCCCAGAGGCAGCCCTTTTGCACCTTCATCCGGGGTTTAGTGGCCTCCTACCCCCCCTGGACACTTGCGTGACTCTTGGACTTGGTCCCCTTCCTTTACAAGTCCTCAGATCCAGGAATCCATCTTCAGTGCTTTGCAGTCAGTTGTTGTCCTTGCAGAATCCCCTATCTTGACTTTACTGTCTTTCTGGAGTAGTAGGGTAACTTTACTCCTACTTTTACGTCTTGGGTGGGGTACCTTGGACACCCTTAGTGTTTTCTTACACTGCCAGCGGCCCTCTACACACTACACTAGACCTGGGGTCCATTTGTGGTTCGCATTCCACTTTTGGAGTATATGGTTTGTGTTGCCCCAGGCCTATTTCTCCCTATTGCATTCTATTGTGATTCCACATTGTTTGCACTACTTTTCTAATTGTTACTTACCTGCTTTTGGTTTGTGTGCATATAATTTGTTTATATTACTTACCTCCTAAGGGAGTATATCTTCTGAGATATTTTTGGCACATTGTCACTAAAATAAAATACCTTTATTTGTAGTAACTCTGAGTATTGTGTTTTCTTATGATATAGTGCTATATGATATAAGTGGTACAGTAGGAGCTTTGCATGTCTCCTAGTTCAGCCTAAGCTGCTCTGCTATAGCTACCTCTATTAGCCTAAGCTGCTAGAACACCTCTAATCTACTAATAAGGGATAACTGGACCTGGCACAGGGTGTAAGTACCACAAGGTACCCACCATAAGCCAGGCCAGCCTCTTACACACCCCACTTGAGGTGACCACTGGTTGGGTCTAATGTGTCACAAGACAAAACCACAGCCTTTGTTTTTGATATACCCAGCATCTCTGGATGTGTGCAATTTTGCTGCTGCTGCTTCTTATTTTGCATAATTCTGGACTTGCTGCATTTACTACATAATCCATCATCTGCTGCAGAATCAGCAGATTTTTTTTTTTATTGTTTCTAGTTGAAACTGTCCAAAAGTTACTAAACATGTGGCAACTTATTCATGCGCAGTGAAAGACCCTTTGCAAAGGTTAACTGATCATCATCTTTCAGTTGCTTATATCTGTCCTTGGTTTGTAAATTAATACTAATGAGGTACAATCTTTGCCTACGCAGTATTACCATGTCTAAAAATGATAAGATAATGAAGTGATACTATTTAAAATGGTGCCACAGTATGCTTTACGATTTGCTTTTCTTACTGCATAATTTAGCCAAGTCTGTAACACAGTTTGGTTTTCGCCTACTGCATAATTCGAGTGGCCCTGAATATACCTCAAAGGGGATATGTATTCATCATATTACAGTAGTTCCAAAAAGGATTAGGACACAGCAAGAGGGAAGTTTCCTGAGATCCAGCCTTGTGAAAATAACAATATAATATGCATAGAGAAATAATAAATATAATCGAGAACTGCCAAACAAATAGGTCATGACTTTGTGAGAGCTGCTGGCTTTGCCAAAGGCTACTGTTCAGCATGGCTAAAAGTTAATGGGGTGGTGTAGAGGAGAGTGGAGCAGAGGTGTGTAGAGTGAAGTGGCATAGATCGATGTTGATTGACGTAAAGTGGAGTGGCATTGGGTCGAATGGCACAGAGTAGAGTGACATAGAGTGTAGTGGCATAGAGTGATGTATAGTGGAGTGACATACAGTGGAGTGACATACAGTAGTATACAGTAGAGTGATTTAGAGTAAAGTGGTGTAGAATGAAATACAGTGGCCTGGAGTAGAATGGCATAGACTGGAATGGGGTGAAGTAAAGTGTTGTAAAGTAGTGTGGCATAGCGGGTCATGGAGTGACATAGCGTGATGCAGCGAAGAGTGCGGTAGAATGGAATGGAGTAGCGGTGAGTAGCATATAGTATAGTGGAATCTCAGTGCTTGGCATAAGTAAAGTGGTGTAGAGCGGTGCAGAATAGTGTGACATAGAGTGGAGTAGAGTACAGCTGTGTGGAGTAGAGTGAAGTAGCATAGAGTAGAGTGGCGTAGAGCGAAATGGATTGGCATTAAGGTAAGTGGCATTGAGTAGTGTGGTATAGAGTAAAGTGACATAGAATAGAGTATGTAAAGTACAGTGGTGTAGAGTGGAATAGAGTGGTTTAGAGTGGAGCAAAGTGGCACAGAATGGAGTGGAGCGACGAGAGGTAGAGTGGAGTGGATTAGATTGGCAAAGAGTGGCACTGAGTGGTGTGGCCTAGCATGGCGTGGAGTGGCATAGAGAAAAGAGGCATAGATTAGACTGGTGTACAGTAGAGTGGAATATAGTGGAGAGGCTTGAAACAAAATAGAGTGGCATTGTGGAGTCGAGTGGTGCAGACTGGAGTGGAATGGAGTGGAGTAGAGTGGTGCAGCATAGAGTGGCATGGAGTAGAGTGCTGTAGAGTGGAGTGGCTTAAAGTGGAGTGGCATAGAGTGCAGAAGAGTGACATAGAGTAAAGTGGAGGGGCGTAGAGTAGAGTGCTATAGAATAGAGTAGCATAGAGTGCTATAGAGTAGAGCGGTACACAGTAGGGTGGCACAGAGTGGAGTGATGTAGAGTGCTGTAGAGTAGAGTAAAGTGGTGTAGAGTACAGTGGCATGGAATAGAGTGGCATGGCATGAAGTGGAGTGGGGTAGAGTAGAGTGATGTAGAGTGGAATGGCATAAAATCCCATTAAGTAGCTTTGTGTGGGGTGGAGTTGAGTAAAGTAGAAAGGTGTAGACTAGAGTGGAATGGCACAGAGTGGAGTGGCGCAGAGTAGAGTGGTGTACAGTAGAGTGGCAGAGTGGAGTCTAGATTGGCACATAGTAGAGTGGCATGGAGTGGCGTGGAGTAAAAAAGAGTTGTGAGGACACAGGCTTTTTGCAGGTTCACCCCCTCTTCTGCCCCCAATTTGATTACTAGGCTCTGGTTTAATGGCTCTGAAATGCCCTGAGCCCTTCTAATCAGGACTAAGTGCATGTGATCTGACTGTTAAAAAGGTATATGTTTAATTGGCTTATCCCTAATTGACATACATTGACTTACTTTTTAGTCCCTAGTATATGGTATGTGAGGTACCTAAGGGCTGTAAATGAAAGTGTCCTTCATGGACTACAGCACTAGAGTGGCATGGAGTGGCGTGGAGTAACAAAGAGTAAAGTTGTGAGAACACAGGCTTTTTGAAGGTTCACCCCCTCTTTTGCCCCCAATTTGATTACTAGGTTCTGGTTTAATGGCTCTGAAATGCCCTGAGCCCTTCTAATCAGGACTAAGTGCATGTGAGCTGACTCTTAAAAAGGTATATGTTTAATTGGCTTATCCCTAATTGACATACATTGACTTACTTTTTAGTCCCTAGTATATGGTATGTGAGGTACCTAGGGGCTGTAAATGAAAGTGTCCCTCATGCAGAAGAGTGGCATAGAGTAAAGTGGAGGGGCGTAGAGTAGAGTGCTATAGAATAGAGTAGCATAGAGTGCTATAGAGAAGACCGGTGCACAGTAGGGTGGCACAGAGTGGAGTGATGTAGAGTGCTGTAGAGTAGAGTACAGTGGCATGGAATAGAGTGGCATGGCATGAAGTGGAGTGGGGTAGAGTGGAGTGGCGTAGAGTGAAGTGGCATGGAGTAAAGTGGCATACAGTAAACGGCATAGAGTTAGGTGGAGTGGAGTAGGGTGCCATAGAGTAGAGTAGTGTAGAGTGGCATTATATGAAGTAGAGTGGCATAGAATTGAGTGTCATGGAGTCGCAGGGTGTAGTGGCATGGAGGGGCATAGAGCAGACTGAAGTGAACAACATAGTTTGGAAGGCATAGAGTAGAGTGATGTAGAGTGGAATGGCATAAAATCCCATTAAGTAGCTTTGTGTGGGGTGCAGTTGAGTAAAGTAGAAAGGTGTAGACTAGAGTGGAATGGCATAGAGTGGAGTGGCGCAGAGTAGAGTGGTGTTCAGTAGAGTGGCAAAGTGGAGTCTAGATTGGCACATAGTAGAGTGGCATGGAGTGGCGTGGAGTAAAAAAGAGTTGTGAGGACACAGGCTTTTTGCAGGTTCACCCCCTCTTCTGCCCCCAATTTGATTACTAGGCTCTGGTTTAATGGCTCTGAAATGCCCTGAGCCCTTCTAATCAGGACTAAGTGCATGTGATCTGACTGTTAAAAAGGTATATGTTTAATTGGCTTATCCCTAATTGACATACATTGACTTACTTTTTAGTCCCTAGTATATGGTATGTGAGGTACCTAAGGGCTGTAAATGAAAGTGTCCCTCATGGACTACAGCACTAGTTGTGAAACGGCGAGTATGACAAGGCAAAAGCATGGATCCCAGTCTGCCATTGCTAGCTGGTGGAGCAGTTTTAAACTGCTAACTCGACTTTGCCATTTCAGGACATGGAAAAGCCTAGGCCTTCTTTTGTAATATTCACAAGTCACCCCTAGGGCAGGTCGACTGAACCCTAAAGGCAGGGTGCATCAGTTTAAAAGACCTGTAGTTTTTGAAATACTAACAGCAGAAACCAACATACTCTTTTTAGTGTTGAAAGTAATTTTTGAGGGCAGACTTACAGGGTGACATCTCAGCCCTGCTAACTTCTGAATGGGGCAACTAAAGTTGGTGGCTCAAGGTATCAAGAGAAGCAGTACATTAAATCTGATTTCATGGTTAAATTGAATTTATTGTCACTGGTGGGTAAATACAACTTTAATAAGTTGCCACTTTATTGCCGAACGTTTCAAGTGCCCATTTTTCTTTCAAACATAGGACTGCCATTGAGACAGCTTTTAACCTCCTGGGAAGACGTGTAACTGACTCCCAGGCAAGCCTATAGAGGGTCTGCTGGAAGAGGAGCTTTTATCTCATTCTGGCAGGAAAGACCACACAGGGTGTGAACCCAAAAGGCGAGCTTCAAATGGGGAGCCACTTTTAATGGGCAAATGGCAAGCACAAACCAGGGAGGATGATCCCTTGTTTAGGTAGACAGGAGGGTGTCAGGGACAGTGAGGGAATAGCATGATTTTCCTGTGGACATGTAGCCCAGAGCTAGACACCTCTAGGAAGGGCTACCAAGCTCCATACATTGGGAGATGGGTTCAGCAATCATGGTAGTGGGCAGAAAAGATCACTCTGAGATAGATAGAAGCCACACTTCACAGGAAGTTGTCATCAAGTAGGAGGAATCCAAGTAGCCCCAGGGATGTAACTTCGGGGGATAGGGGTGGTGTGACACTCCCTTACAAATATATCTTGTGAAAAATAGTTGGGTTCAGGGGTATTTAGTTGGGTATGGTGAGGTGGCTGTCGGATTTCACCATGAATTTTACACAGACAAAGAAAAACGCACACACACTCTCTCCCTCACTCTGAATGGCAATACTTAAAAAATGCTGTTTTTTTCACAAAATGATGTGCCTTCTCTCACTTAGTGCCCTTAATGGGCTTATTTACAAGTACCCTTGCACTGCAGGTGCTTCACTTTTTATGTGCGGAAAAAGTGACACACCGGCAGTGCAAAGGGGTTGTAAATAAGCCCCTTAGTGCCCCTACCAATCTGCATTCCTCTCCCTTTACGATGTCCCTAAGCCCCTCTTGTGAGCCATGGTTGTTGTATAATATATTTCAACATTATGTGCCAACGTAATTGTTGGGAAATCTGAAGCTTACCTCCCCAAACTTACTGACCAAGCTAAGCCCCTGAGTAGCTCATTGACAGTGGCTGCAACCTCCCCATGGACATTTTCTGGGCATGGGTACTTTCTGGCCCCAAGAACCTCAGATCCTGACCAGACTGGAGAAGAGGAGCTGCTAACCTTGGACCTGGCAAAGAGAAGCTGCACCTAAATTAAACTGCACCTGCTGCTCCTTGGCCTAGCCAAAAAGGGACTGTGCCTATAGTGTCTTGCTCATGGAGACACAATCTCCCAAGACCAGAAAGATGTGGAGACATCCGGAGTCAGTTGGCTGACGTCCTGTTCCAGCACCAGGACCACAGATGCTGGAGAAGCCTGTCCAAGCATGTTGTAAGCCCAGATCACTGAAACATTGCCGACTGCTGCAGTGCAGCCAGGGAGACCAAGTCCTGCTGCTCAAAAGTTGCACTCGAGTATGCTGCACCTGGGAGAGTCATCGGAGTGCAGTTTGGTCACCCAGAAGGTGAGATATCACCAGAAGACGGGAACTGCTGGTTTAATTGTGTCAGGAGATCAGTAGTCTATTGGTGACTGGACTTTTGGTGAACCAAAGAGGACTTTCTAGAGACTTTAGCCCCTGTGGCCAAAGCCACCCCACCTGGCATCCTCCTCTCCCATCGACTACCCGGCATCCTGAGCATCCTTCAGCAGCTTCAGCATTCTGTATCCCTTGCATCAGGACCACTCAATGGAAGTCAATTGCAAGTTGCCATTAACACTGGAACTGAACTGCAGACTGCTTCTTCTCAAAGGTAACTGTTCCTGGGCTTTTTATTACCCTTGACCTGCTCCCTGTTGGAGTTGGTCTCCCCAAGTAACTGGAAGTGACCCCATACAACCTTAACAGAAGTTTTTCTTGAAAATAATTCTATGGCCCTCATTACAACCCTGGCGGACGGTTATAATGCGGCAGTAATGCCCCCAACAGACCGGCGGTAAAACAAAATTGAATTAGGACCACGCCGGAAACCTCCCACGCAGACAACCACTTTACCACACTGACCGCCACAACGGTAGCAACAAGCACTGCGGCAGTAACCGCCAACAGCCAGGCGGAAGACAATGTTCCACCCACAGTAATATGACACACCTCTCCGCCACCTTTTCCGGGGCGGTACCAAATACATCAAAAGCACGGCGGAAACAGTACACAGAAGGCAAAGGACTCACCTGTGGAGACTCAAGGAAGAACCACGACGCCATGGAGCCCGAGTTGCACATCTTTCCCATGCTGCTATACCTCTTCATGCATTATGCACATCAACGCCTGCGAAGACGACCACACTGAGTACTGCCGCCTAGCACACAAGGGAGGGGGGAGGAAAAGAGAGTGACACACACACGCAACATGCAACACCCGCAACACCATACACACAAACAGCTGCAATAACATCACATATCTACCCCGTAACCCTCAGGAATAATGCAAGGACAAAATGAATTGATTAAAGTGAGTGTACTAAGATAAATAAGTAGAAATATGTGCTTCAAAATCAAAACACTATATACATATATACAAATGGAGGGACACTGCCTAGTTCTCAATGTCAGTGGGCCACAGGGCCACATCACATAGGCCAAGGCCCCACCTCACTCCTGCAACAACACAGAGAGAACACTGCCAGGGCATTAGGTTGAAAATACCCAGGCACCTCAGGTGAACGGGGAATGTGGGGCCACCTCAGCCAGAAGATGGTACAACACCACTGGTCCTGGAGGGGCTACCCTTCCCTGTGCCTGATCCTGAGGAGTGCAAGGCCACCGTCTCTCTAGTGAGTGGTTTTCCCACTGCTTGGTCCCGGGGAGTGCAAGGCTACAGTCTCTCAAGTGGATGGCTTCTTCCACTGGTTCTTGAGGGGGCCTTGTGCCCAGTGTGCTTCATCCTGGCAAGGAAGGGGTGAGTGCAGGGCTTCACTGGTTCTGGACGAGGCCTTGTGCCCTGTGATGTAGCACTTAAGGAGTGCAAGGTCACAGTCTCTCACCTGGGTGTCACACCTACAGGATTTGCAGGGTCCACTCCGCACTACAGCCCATGGAGGCAGGACTACACACTGCCTGCCACTGGTGACGGCTGCTCAGTAGTGGCAGTGGCGGTGCTGGTGTCAGGGATGCCAGTGGTGGGTGGAGGCTCCAGCCCTTTCCCTGCAGCCTCGAACATCTGCCCACTGGGGCTGTTGCTGCTGGTGGCGGTGCTGGTGGTGGGGATGGCAGTGGTGGTTTGAGGCACCAGCCCTTCCCCTGCAGCCTTGGACAGCTGCCTACTAGGGCTGCTGCTGCTGCTGGTGGTGCTGGTGGCGGTGCTGGTGTCGGTGATGCCAGTGGTGGCGGGAGGCTCCAGTCCTTCCCCTGCAGCCTCAGACGGCTGACCATTGGGGCTGCTGCAGGCGGTACTGGTGGCGGTGCTGGTGGCAGTGCAGGCAGTGGTGTGGGGAGGCTCCAGCCCTTCCCCTGCAGCCTCAGATGGCTGAACCGCCATGGTCGGTGGTGGGTGCTCAGAATCAGTCCCAGCACCGGGCCTCCTGTCCTTCCTGTCTGCAGGTGCAGGCCCCTTGCCCTTCCCTTTGGCGGCTGGTGGTGCCTCCTTGCCCTTCCCCTTGGCAGCTGGTTGTGCCTCCTTGCTCTTCCCCTTGGCAGCTGGGGGTGCCTCCTTGCCCTTCCCCTTAACAGCTGGTGGTGCCTCCTTGCCCTTCCCCTTGGCAGCTGGTGGTGCTTCCTTGCCCTTCCTTTTGGCAGCGGGTGCAAGCACACTTTTAGTGCTGATGGTTGGTTCCCTGGAGCCTCTCCCACCTGCAGTAGCTGCCAACACTACTGTGGCCGTGGACTGGGTGGCTGAGGTGCTCGCCTGGGTTCTGACCACCCTGGCCCAACGTGAAGGACGGGGGGAGGGGTAGGGTTAGGGAAGAGGTCACCTGTGGAGAGGAAAAGCTTCTTAGGGACACTGGGGCTGGAAGAGGGAGAAGGTTTGGGAGTGGAGGAAGAAGAAGTTGTTGTAGGAGGTGTCTGTCTGCTGTGTTCGGGTGCAGGTGCATGGGCTGGATGTTGTTGTGAGGTGGATGCCTTTTGGGTGTCTAAGTGCTTGTGTTTGTGTACTTTGGGAGGAGGGGACACAGACACAGTGGGAGAGGACACAGGGGACGTGTGCATGGATGTGGGGGTGGTGATTGCCAGTGAGGGGCTGTAGTGATAGGCGTGATAGTGATGGAGGTAGTGGATGAGGATGTAGTACATGTAGGTTTGAGTGGAGACACTACTGGGAGGGTGGTGGACGAGGAGGAGGGGGACATAGTGGAGGCAGTAGATGTTGGTATGTTTGCATCTGAATGGTGTTTGTGTGAGTGCCTGTGGGATGACGTGTAGTGTTTCTGTTTGCTGAGCCACTCCTGTGTGTTGTCTTGGGTGCATGCTGGTCTGAATGTGTGCTTGGGATAGGGTGGGGTTGAGGGGAATGGGACAGGGTAGTGGAAGTTGGAAGGGGAAGGCTAGAAACAGGGACAATGGCTGCCATCAGGTAGGAGGCCAGAGCCTGGATTGATCTCTGTTGGGCCGCCATGCCAGAGTGAATGCCCTCCAGGAATGCATTTGTTTGTTGAAAATGGGCTGCCAGCCCCTGGGTGGCATTCACTATGGTTGACTGCCCAACAGAGATGGATCGCAGGAGGTCAATAGCCTCCTCACTCATGTCAGAAGGGCTCACTGGGGCAGGGCCTGAGGTGCCTGGGGCGAAGGAGATGCCCACCCTCCTGGGTGAGCGGGCACGGGAAACACGCTGAGGGGCTGCTGGGAGGGCGGTGCTGGTACGGGGTGGCAGCTGTACTTGTAGTTGGGGTGGTCACAGAGGTGTCCACCACCACCAGGGAGCTTCCATCTGTCAGGAATCCCCAAGGTGCCTCCTGCGTTATCTGTCAGCATCCCCAGGGATTAGGGTTAAATCATATCTCTGTTCTTGGTTAAACGTTTATGTTTCTAAGTAAACATAATGTGCTGTGTTACACAATTGGTTTTATCAATGATTGTTTTACCAATGCTTGTTTGCTAATGTGATCAGGTGTGGACATGTGTTTCTAATTGGGTGTGGTGTAGACATGTGCTTCTAATTGGGTGTGGTGACTCATCCACATGTGGAAACTCAACTGCTTTCCTGATTGGCTATAAATAGCAGAGTGAAGCATGCCTCCCTGCTGGGCTTAGTTTTGCTTCCTGATCTCAGCATCTGATATGGCAGTCCAGCCAGTCCAGTATTCAGGACTTTTGAGGCAATTATTTTCTTCATTCCTGTACCAGCTGACACCATGCATTCCTCCAGCACTCCAGACTGCAGATAAGCGACTAGTATTCTGTAGGGAGTTTGTTCTTTGAGCGCTGTCCTTTCCTAGAACAGCTGGTGTATTTCAGACCTCGTATTTTGGCAGAATGCTTATCTTGAAGAGACAAATACATTTCTGAACATTATATATTGTTATTGTAGTTACTTGCCTAAATGTGCTTCAGGAAATCTGCTTGAGCTCAAGTACTACAAAAAGTGACAGTGCAATTTTAAAAGATAATTTACGTGACTTTTCTTTCTCTAATAGCATAACTCTTGGATTTAAATTGTGTCATTCATGCCTGTGTTTCAGGTTTGAGGAATTTGGTTTTGAAGGGTTTTTCACACACACAGTGAAACCAAACCAAACTGTGCCACCCTAACTGTTTAAACCCAGAGTGGACATTTGTATTCCTTGGATTGTTTTTGTTCCTTTTAGTTTAACGCTATGCATGCAAGAAAGTTAAATGTGATATAATGAATGTCCTTGTTTGTCTTTCTTGTGCATGATAAGTGCAACCGCAGTTCTAATTGTAGTGTGCAACAGTGAATCTCTGTGAAGCCAGCCCTAGTGTCGCAGTACTTATTGTTATGGTACTGAGTTTGGGTTTTTGGTAATGCAGTGTTAGTAATTGTGTCAACAGTTATTATTATAATCCAAGAAAAGTGCTGGAGCATCCCTGTGTTCTTCTCCCGCTCCTGTGATACAGGGTGCCTGGCTGGACCGGCAAGACGTGGCAGTGTTTTGTCTCTTTCTCTTATACTCCCCCTTTCCTTTTGGGACACCTGCTGGGGTTTCTGTGTCCACCAGGAAGTGCCGAGAGGTGTTCCAGGAGGTCGGGGGACATACCATCGACCCTGCAGACATCCTGCTTTTCAGGTGAGTGACCCGTCTCGACTCCATCTGAGAAGATATCACTGTCGGAACTGTCCCCTCCAGTCTCCGCTGTGGTGCTCCCCTCGCCCTCTGTCCCACTGGTGCCCTCACCGTTGGCGGATTCGGCCTCCTGGGCCCTGTGGGATGCACACAGGCCCACATCCCCTGCCCGGAGACCACGCCTCCACGCGCAAGTAGTATATTGGGAAACTGTACTCACTCCCTTGTGGCTGCTGTGATGCCCTCAAGTGCCCATCTAGCTCTGGATAGGCCACCGCCAGTATGCGGGCCATCAGGGTTAGACGGGCACCTCTTCCTCGTTGGGAGGACATCCCCAGCTGGGCCTCCTCCGTCTTCCATGCCCAGCGTCTCAGGTCCTCCCACTGTTTGCGACAGTGGGTGCACTGCCTGCCATAGACCCCCACAGTCCGCAAGTACTTGGCAATGGCACGCCATATACCCTTTTTCTGTTGGGCGCTGACCTTCAGGAAAAGAAGCATAGAAAAGGTATCAGTCATACCGTCCGGCCTGTTACACTCATGGCCTACCATAGCCCTCACATCCCCTTACGCACAAACAGTGCCCACCATACATGTAGCACGCTGTCCAGGACCGTTCCACCAACCCCTCCACAAACACAAGGTCCTCACCCACAGAACTTCATGCATTCATGCCCCTTGCATCGTGCTCACAGTATAATCACCTGTTGGTCTGGAGGCCCATACAGCATTCGGTACTGGGGTAGGACCCCATCCACCAGTCTCTCCAACTCTGGAGCGGTGAAGGCAGGGTCCTTTCCCCAGTGACACGAGCCATGGTCGGTTCCAGACACAGGTCACAGCAGCACTTGCAGTGTAGGTCCTCTCCTGTTGAAGGTCAGGTATCAAGTGAGTGAACAGACTCCGTCACTGCCGGCGTACATCACCATTGGCCACTGTAACCCATAGGGCCCAATGACAACCAATGAGGAGTTGCACGGCAGTACTCGACCGCCTCCTGCAACGGCGCACAACGTCAGCGGCATTACCTCATTTCCATATGTCCATCCACACAGGACAGGCAGATGCCATTTGGGGGGGGGGGCAGGCCATGGCACCTAACTGCGTCACAGTACACCTAGGCACCATTTGGGCCTATCCAGCAATATACTGTTACAGTCACAACATGCAATGCAGTGTAGTGTTTCGAAATGTGGAATACTGACCAGCTGCTCACCGTTTTGCCCCCTAGATTACAACCGCTGCGGATGAATAAGACATGGAGACATCCCCCCATGTACAGACGCCTGGTTGACTTGGCAACAATGGAGGACAGGCACATTATCCTCACCTATAGACTGAACAGGGCCACAATCACAGAGCTGTGTGCCGATTTGGAGACTAACCTGATATCTCCTATCAGTCATCCCACTGGGATCCCCTCCTCTTGTTCAAGTGCTATCTGTACTCCATTTCTTGGCAACTGGCTCCTTCCAAGTGACAGTGGGCTTGGTAGCAGGAATGCCACAGTCAATGTTCTCAATAGTGCTGACCAGAGTGTTGTCTGCCCTGATTAAACACCTGCACAGCTATATCGTTTTCCCCCAGGTGGAGGATTTGGCCACAGTGAAAGCTGACTTCTTTGCAATGGGACATATCCCCAACATTATTGGGGCTATTGATGGTACACATATTGCATTTGTCCCCCCAGGAGAAATGAACAGGTGTTCAGAAATCGAAAGAGCTTTCACTCGATGAATGTGGAGATAGTGTGCCTGGCGGACCAGTACATCTCCCATGGCAATGCTAAGTATCCTGGGTCTGAGCATGATGCCTATATCCTGAGGAATAGCAGCATCCCATATGTGATGGTTCAACTCCACAGTCACCGGGTGTAGCTAATAGGTGAGCCCATTGTTCCCACTCAGTTGGTGTTGGTGTGTGGGTATGGTGTTGGCCATAAGGGTTAGTGTTTGGCTAACAGGTATCCCTCTGTATTTGCAGGTGACTCTGGTTACCCCAACCTCTCATGGCTGCTGACCCCTGTGAGGAATCCCAGGACAAGGGCAGAGGAACGTTACAATGAGGCACATGGGCGAACAGGAAGAATCATAGAAAGGACATTCAGCCTCCTGAAGGCCAGGTTTCATTGCCTCCATCTAACAGGTGGATCCCTATACTACTCACCCAAGAAGGTCCGCCAGATAATCGTGGCATGCTGCATGTTGCATAACCTTGCCTTGAGATTCCAGGTGCCTTTTCTGCAGGAGGATGAGGCTGGAGATGGGCGTGTGGCAGCAGTGGATCCTGTAGACAGTGAAGATGAGGAGGCAGAGGATGAGGACAACAGAACAGCTATTATACGACAGGACTTCCAGTGACACACAGGTCAGACACTGTAACTTCACTTTGCATTGACAGTTTTGTATTTGACATTGTACATGGCAGGCAGATTCTCCCAATCCTATGGCCACTTACTGTACCCTTTGGCATCTCTATTTTCAGATATCTGTGCCCCACTCTGGCACCTGGTATGTTGACTGTAGCCAAATAGAGGTCATTCCTATGTATGCATTACTGTACAGTTGTACAGTTGTATTGCAGTGTTTAAACCTTGTTAAGCGAATACGCAGTTAAATCATTTGACAGACTCCATACTTGTATTTATTCAAATGGTGTTTATTTAAGTTCTAATAAGTAGAGGGGTATGTGCAATGGGCTGGGGTGATGGTGGAGGAAAGTCCTAGATAGAGTCCAATCTATTTGTATCACAGGTACATTGTCCAAGGGGGCATGGGAAGGGGATCAATGGCAGTTCAAGGTGGACAGGATGACAGAGTGGGACACAAGGGTGACAATAATGAGAGTCCTATTTCCTGGTGGGGGTCTTGGCAATGCTCTCTGGCTTCTGCCTGGATCGTAGGCACCGTTTGCAGGGTGGTTCTCCTTCTGCAGGGGGAGGGGTGCTGGTGGTCTGTTGTTCCTGTGGCGGGGCCTCCTGTCCACTAGCAGCAGCGGAGGTGGAGGGTTGTTCATTGGTGCGGCTAGTGTCAGGGGCCCAGAGGTGTGCCAATGCCTCCCTCATGGTGTTGGCCATGTCTGCAAGCGCTCCTGCAATGGTGACCAGGGTGGTGTGGATGTCCTTCAGGTCATCCCTTATCACCAGGTACTGTCCCTCCTGCAGCCGCTGGGTCTCCTGCAACTTGTCCAGTATCTGGCCCATCGTCTCCTGGGAATGGTGGTATGCTCCCAGGATGTTGGTGAGTGCCTCCTGGAGAGTTGGTTCCCTAGGCCTGTCCTCCCCCGTCACACAGCAATCCTCCCAGCTTCCCTGTTGTCCTGTGCCTCTGTCCCCTGAACTGTGTGCCCACTGCCACTGACCACAGGTCCCTGATCGTCCTGTGTTTGTGGGGTTGCCTAGGGTCCCTGTAGTGGTGGACACTCTGCTGATTGACGTGCCCTGGGGAGAGTGGTACGGGCCTGCTGGGTGGGTGCTGTGCTGGTATTTCCTGAGGGGGGAGGCTCTGTGGTGGTATGGGACTGTACCTGGGTAACCGATTGTCCGGAGATCCCTGATGGGCCAGGTTGGTCATCCAGATCTAGGTGTCCAGAGCTGCTGTCATCACTGTGAGCCTCTTCTGTGTGGGGACTGGATGTTGCTGGAACCTCCTCTCCGGTGACGTTGGGTGATGGACCAGGGACCTGAGGGGATGTAAATGCAGTGTTATTGTTTCTGCGTGTGACATCTTGTGCATGGGTGTGTTGCCCTGTATGGTTGTGATTGCCCTGTCAGCTTTGCCTTGTGTGAGTAGTGATTTTGTGGGCTAGGTGATTCTCTCTAATGTGCATGATTTAGTGATGGGTGTCCATGCAGGGCTGTGAGAGAGGTCCATGCATTGGTGGTGCATGCAGGTCTTGGTATTGGGATGGGTGGGTTGTGATGGTGGGGTGTATGTGAGGTGGTGGGGTGATGTGGGTGTGGGTTGGTGTGGGGGTATGTGATGGCATGCAGGTAGGGGGGTGAAAGTAGTAAAGAGGCGACTTACCAGAGGCTACTCCTGCCAAGCCCTCAGGATGCAGTATTGTCAAGAATTGCTCCTCCCATGTTGTTGGTTGTGTGGGAAGAGGTGGGTGTTCACCGCCAGTCCTCTGTACAGCTATCTGGTATCTTGCTACCACAGAATGCACCTTCCCCGGTAGGTCGTTCCACCTCTTCCTGATGTCATTCCTTGTTCTGGGGTGCCTTGACCCTCTCCATGGTTCTCCGCCATAGCTCCATCTTCCTAGATATGGATGTCTGCTGCACCTGTGATCCGAATATCTATGGCTCTACCCGGATGATTTCCTCCACCATGACCCTTAGCTCCTCCACTGAAAATCTTGGGTGTCTTTGTGTTGCCATGGGTGTAGTGTGTGTGGTGTGTGTGTGAGGGTGTGTGTGGTGATGTGTTGGGGTGTGTGCTGTGAGGTGTGTGGATGGTGTATGGGTGATGGTGTTCGGTGGCTCTGGTTCTGTGGGTGCTCTTGGTGTGTGTCTCTCTCTGTTGTAATTTATTTTGAGTCGGAAAGGGTTGTGGGTAGTGTGTGTGTGTGTTTTAAAGTGGTGTGGGTGTGGTGTGTGTATGTTTGTCAGGTGTGTGTAGTTTGAATTGTCCCATGTAGTGTTTTTTTGTATGTGTGTGTGTATTTTGAGTGCAGCGGTATGTACCGCAAATGGTTTACCGTGGTTGAATGTCTGCTGCGGTGATTCGTGGCTCATAATGTTGTGGGCGTAGTTCTGTTGGCGTAAGGGTGTGGGTTTTGCTACTGCCAGTTTATCATTGACATTTGGGCTGGCGGACTTGTGTGTGTGGCTGTATAGTGACGGATCCCTATATGTGGGTCATAATATGGGTAGCGGTAAACCACCGCAGTGAAGTTATGTTGGCAGCAGTCGGCATGGCAGTGAGCGGAACTTACCGCCAACGTCATAATGAGTGTCTAAGTGTCAAATTAGTTGAATTTGCCCTTGCTTATACACAGTTAAGTGAAAAGTTATGATTTACACTTTTTTTAAGCATTTCTATCTCTGGAACCCTTTAGTGGATCCTGTTCATTTTGCTGTACGTAAGAGTGCAGTAGAGTGGCACTGTGTTAAGTGGAGTGGCAGGGAGTAGCGTAGAATAGAGTGTAGTGGCGTACAGTAGTGTGCCATAGGGTGGAGTAGAGTGGCATACACTAGCATAGAGTGGAATGGAGAGGCATAGGCTACAGTGATGTAAAGTGGAGTAGTGTAGAGTGGCATAGAGTAGATTGGCATAGAGTAGTATAGAGCATAGAGTGGAATTAATGGAGTAGGGTGGTATGGAACATCATAGAGTAGAGTGGCATAGAGTGCAGTGGTATAGAGTAGAGTGGAATAGAGTATCATTTTGTGGAGTGTAGTGACATAGAGTAGAGTGGTGTGGTGTGGTGTAGAGTGGGGTGGAATACAGTAGAGTGGCACAGAGTAGAATAGAGTAGCGTAGAGAAGAGTGGCATAGAGTGGGGTAGAGGGTAGTGGCATAGAGAGGGGTGACATAGAATGGAGTGGCCTAGAGTAGAGTGGCACAGAGTAGAGTGACATAGAGTAGAGTGGCATAGACTGAAGTAGGGTGACATAGACTAGAGTGGTGTAAAGTGGAATGGAGGGGTGTAGAATACAGTGGCATAGAGTAGAGTGGTGTGGTGGGGAGTGGCATCAACTGCAGTAGAATGGGGTGGTGTAAACTGGAGTGGAGTGGCATAAAGGAGAGTGGTGTGGAATAGACTGGCATGGCATGGCATAGAGTGGAGTGGTGTGAATGAACATAGAGTGGAGTGATATGGAGTGGTGTAGAGAAGAAGGGAGTGGTGTAAAGTGGTATACAGTATAGGGGAGGAGCATAGAGTAGATTCACATAGTGTAGATTGGCATAGAGTAGAATGGCATAGAGTGGGGTGAACTGGAGTAGAGTGGCATGTCATAGAGTAGATTGGCAGAGAATGGATTAAAATGGCCTACAATGGCATAAAATAGAGTTCTGGAGAGTAGAGTGCTGTGGAGTGGCATAATGTGGAGTGGAGTGCCGTAAAATACAGTGGTGTAGAACACAGTGGGACAGAGTAGAGTGGAGTGACATAGAGTAGAGTGGAGAGGCATAGAGTAAGTGGAGTGGCATTGAGCAGAGTGGAATAGAGTAGTTTGGCGTAAAGTAAAGTGCAATAGAGTACAGTGGCGTGGAGCAGAGTGGCATTGAGTAGAGCAGCACAGAGTGGCATGAAGCAGTGCAGAGCAGAGTGGCATACAGTGGAGTGGCATAGGATGGCGTATAGTGGAGTGGGGTAGCATAGAGTGGTGTAGAGTAGAGTGGCATAGAGTGAAGTAGCATAGAGTGCTGTAGAGTGGCATTGTGTGCAGTGGAGTGGAGGGAGTGGGGTTGCATGGAGTGGGGTAGAGTAGAGTGGCATAGAGCAGAGTGGGGTAAAGTGGAGTAGAGTGGCATAGAGTAGAATGGAGTGGCACAGATTTGGAGTAGGGCAGAGTGGCACAGAGTAGTCGAATGGCATAGTGTAGAGTGGCATAGAGTGAAGTGACGTAGAGTGCCTTGGAGGGGCATTGTGTGGAGTGGAGTGGCGTGGAGTAGAGTGGCGTACAGTGACATGTAGTAGAGTGGAGTTATGGAGAATGGAGTAGAGTGGCATAGAGTGGAGTGGCTTAGAGTAGAGTGGCATATAGTAGAGTGGCATAGAGTAGAATTGAGTGACGTAAAGTGGCATACAGTGGAGTGGTGTAAAGTGGAGTGGCATAGTGTAGAATGTGTAGAGCAGAGTGGCATAGAATGGAGTGGAGTGGCATATATGGAGTGGAGTGGCATAGAGCAGAATGGCATGGAGTAGAGTGGTGTGGTGTGGAATAGAGTGGAGTGGTATAGAATGGAGTAGAGTAGAGTGGCGTAGAGTGGAACAGATGAGTGGCTTAGAGTAGAGTGGCATTGCCTGGAGTAGCGTAGCATGGCGTAGAGTGGCATAGAATGGAATGGTGTAGAGTGGCATGGAGTAGAGTGGCATAGAGTCAAGTAGACTAGAGTGCCATAGAGTGGAATGGAGTGGCATAGAATGGAATGGCATAGACTGGAGTGGCATAGAATGGAGTGGCCGTGAGTAGAGTTGCATAGATTAGAACGGCATAGAGTGGAGATGAGTACAGTGGTGCAGAGTTGAGAGACGTAGAGCAGAGTGGCATAAAGTAGAGTGGCATAGAATGCAGTGGTGTAGAGTGGCATTCTGTGGAATGGAGTGGCATAGAGTAGAGTTCCTTAGAGTAGTGTAGAGTGGACAGCCATGGAGTGGCTTGGAGTAGCATAGAGTGACATAGATTAAAGTGGCATTGAGTAGAGTGACATAGAGTGACTTGGAGTGGCATTGTAGAGTGGAGTGGGGTGGTGTAAAGTAGAGTGCATGCAGTGGAATGGAGTAGAGTGGCGTGAGGTAGAATGGCATAGAGTGGAATGGAGTGGCATAAAATGGAGTGGCGCAGAGTACAGTACAGTGGCATAGAGTAGAGTAGCATAGAGTGGAGTAGCATCAGCAGAGTGGAGTAGAACAGAGTAGGGTGGAGTGCAGTGGCAAAGAGTGACATAGAGTTAAGTGGGGTGGCATAGAGTTGAGTGGCATAGAGTAAAGTGGCATAGAGTGGGTAGAGTAGAGTAGAGTGGCATGGAGTAGAGTGGAGTAGTGTGGAGTGGCACAGGGTCGAATGGCTTGGAGTAGCAGTGGCTTAAAATGGTGTAGAATAGAGTGAGTGGTGTAGAGTGGAGTGACATAGAGTAAAGTGACATGGGATGGGGTGGAGTGGAGTAGAGTGGCATAGAATTGGGTGGAGTGGTGTAGAGTGGCATGAGTAAAGTGGCATTGATTGGCATGTAGTGAGTGCCTTAGAATGGAATGGTGCAAAGGGGCATAGATTAGAGTGGCATGAAGTGGAGTAGCATAGGGTGGCATAGAGTGGGGTGGCATAGAGTTCTGTAGAGTGGTATTGTGTTGAGCGGAGTGAAATTGTATGGACTGGCATAGCATAGAGCATCATAGAGTAGAGTGGTGTAGAGTGGAGTATAGTGATGTAAAGTGGCTTAGAGTGGAATGGAAATGTGTTGAGTAGGATGGAGTGGTATAGAATGGCATAGAGTGGCCTGGAGAGAAGTGGTGAAGAGTGGAGTGTTGTAGAGTGGCATGGAGTGGCATAGAGTAGAGTGGCACAGAATAGATTTGCATAGAGTGAAGTGATGTGAGCGTAGAGTGGAGTGGAGTAGCACAGAGTGGAGTACTGTAGAGAAGAGTGGGGTAGAGTAGTACAGTCATGGGTGTAACTAAAGTGCCATTACAGACAGCTGTTAGGGTAAAAGCAACATAAATAAAAAGCTGTATGCCTTTGTTAAAAGTAGGAAAGCACAATTCCCGTCCTTTAATCATACCAAAATGCTTATTAACAAATTGTGCAAAAAATCGAGGAGGAACACATGTACCTGGTGCATGCACCATGTAGGAGCTTAAACAAGAAAAAAAGAGAAGCCTATGAGAGATGACCAAGAGAAAGGTTGCAAATGAGAGTGTATAGTGAAAAACAGCTAATGGTATGTTTGGACAAGTTGCATGGAGTGGAGTGACATAGAGTAGAGTAGCATGAGTGGCATAGAGTGATGTAGAGTGAAGCACAGTGGTATAGAGTAGAGTGGCTAGAGTGGCATACAGTAGAGTAAAGTAGTGCAGAGCACAGTGACATAGAGTGCCATAGAGTGGCATTGTGTGGAGTATAGTAGAGTGGCATAGAGTAGCATGCAGTAGAGTGGCATAGAATGAGGTGGAGTGAAATAGAGTAGAGTGGCATGGAGTAGAGTGGCGTGGAATATAGTGGCATTGAGTAAAGTGGCATAGAGAGCCATAGAGTGGCATTATGTGGAGTAGAGTAGAGTGGCATAGAGTGGCACACAGTAGAGTGGCATAGAATGAGGTAGAGTGAAACAGAGCAGAGTGTCGTGGAGTATAGTGGCGTTGAGTAAAGTGGCATAGAGTGGCATGGAGTGGGGTAGAGTGGAGTGGCACAAAGTGACATAAAGTGGAGTGGTGTAGAGTGGAGTGGCACAGATTGGTGTAGAGTGGCAGAGAGTGAAGTGGCATAGAGTGGCATTGTGTAGAGTGGAGTGGTGTGGCATAGCGTAGAGTGGTGTGGAGTACAGTGGTGTAAAGTACATAGACAGGGGTGTAGAGTGGTGTGGCATAGCGTAGAGTGACATAGCGTAAAGTGGAGTGGCTTGGTGAAAAGTAGTATAGAGTAGAGTGGCATAGAGTGGGGTGTTGTAGAGTGCCATAGAGTGGCATTGTGCAGAGTAGAGTCCCTTAGAGTAGAGTGGGGTAGAGTGGTGTGGATTAGAGTGGCGTTGAGTGGTGTGGCGTAGAGTACAGTTGGGTGCTGCAGAGTGGAGTGGAATAGAGTAGAGTGGAGCAGCGAAGAATAGAAATGAGTGGCATGGAGTGGAGTGGCATTGAGTAGAGTGGCTCAGAGTGGTGTGATTTAAAGTGGTGCAGAGTGGAGGGGATTGGCGTAGAGTGAAGTAGCAAAGAGAAATGTGCCATAGTATTGTACAGTCGTGGTTGTAAGTAACTGAAGCATCAATAGAGAGGACTGTTAGGGTGAAGGTAACATAAATAAGAAGCTGCATGCCTGTGTTAAAAGTAGGAAAGTGCATTGCCTGTGCAGGAATAATACAGAACTGCTTATAGAAACAAGCATTTCCAATGTAATGGGTCTCGCGTTTGCTTGAGTTAGAGATATTAGCATTGTAAATTCCTAACTGGACTTTTCTTGTCACATAAATTGAAAATGTAAAGTAAATCAGTTGACATAAGTGAGCCAATTCAAAGTGCCGCCCTGAGCATGTCATAGACACAAAAAAAGGAAAAAGAAGTTTGCTCGCAGTCAAAGTTATTGGCAAATGTGCAATTATCCAAGTAACAAGGTCAGTCCACAAGGCGGTAACAAAACCGCCTTTAGGGGGGACAAACGTAATGCATGTACCAACCAAAGGAAAGGATTTTTGAGAGGCAAGCCCACGAACGAGTGATAGTGATGGGCATGTGTTGGGCATGGTTAAAAGCCCAGATACATACCAACATGCCGAAAAAGCAGCACTTGCGCGCTGCTATGCTCAACTTAAAAATTGTGCATTGCAAAAAAGCAAGGAAGAACAAAGATGAGGAAGAACACATGCTTGTTTGATACTCCATGGAGTAGCTAACACGGGGAAAGAAACAAAAGGGAGAGCTAAGCAAGAGAAACATTGCAAATGAGACTGACACGGAAAAACAACTGATGGTATGCTGTGGGCGTATTTCTTGCAGCACAGTGCATGTGCTGTGTAGGCGAGGCTTAAAAACAAGAATAAACTGGAGATTAGCTTTAAATTTGCCAGAAATCCTGCAGGTAAATGAACTAACATTGGATATTTGTAACAATTGGTTTACTAGCTCCCTTTGCCCTCCTAGATAAATGGGTTAATGCACTGGAGTGTGTAGCCTAGGTGTAACATTTTCCCAGCCTAGGGAAATAGGTCCTAGCCCGCAAATGTGGTGATAGTCTTTCAAGATCACTACATCAGAATGCATTAACATTTCACAATTCA
Organism: Pleurodeles waltl; assembly: GCF_031143425.1. NCBI lineage: Eukaryota > Metazoa > Chordata > Amphibia > Caudata > Salamandridae > Pleurodeles > Pleurodeles waltl. The sequence goes on from NC_090442.1 coordinate 330,514,764, forward strand.
GCTTCCCTTTCTGCCAAAGTTAAACATGACCAGTGCTTAATTTGTAAATAAAAAGGTGCCAGTGCCCAAAGCCTTCCTCCTAAACGCGCGGCTGCCTCAATTAAATTTGCAAGCAGGAAATACTGAGGCAGCTTAATCCTGAAGCCATCTCGGGCCTCTTTAATCCATATAAAGCCAATCCCTGCCCCTTCAGCTCATTCTTGCAGCTATCTACTGTCTCCCTTTGTGATGCTTTTTCGTTTTTCCCTTCCTCCGTGTGTCCTATATGCGTCTTTTGCTAGTTGCAAATGCTTGAGGCAGAAGAATAAGCCCCGGCCCTCAAAAATAAGTGCTGGTGCTCAGCACCGGAAACAACAAGCACAAATTAAGCACTGAACATGACTTTTACCATGTACAGCACTCCATTGCCTTTTGGCTAGGTTCACGTTATAGAAATATCATATACATACAAACGGTATGAGTTCCATATCAGTATAGTGCTGGGGCTTACGAGAGGAATCATATAAAAAACAAATTGAAATATGTAAATGTTTACATTTTTACTCTGAATTAGACTCTTAAGTTACACCATGTTTGCCAGAAGATAAAGGGACCATTTGAGCAACAGGATATCTTTGGGACTACAGCTAGTTGCTGGTCATAGCACGTAATACTTTTGCTTATAATTCTGAAGCAGACTGCACCATAGGATCCGGACGCACTCTGCCTCTATGTGCTGTATCTGTATAAATGAAATTCTGTTACATGCCACACAACAGGCATATGTGTGCAGTGCACATTGCAACAAATGCACAGCAGCTACACAAGTAGCAAGTGCAACTATTGTGCATACGCGTGGAACACATCCTTGCGCATGCTTAAGCAGTAAAGTGAACCACATGGTGCACTAAGCACAACGCAGCCATGCAGAGTGCAAGCCCATGTAATTGATTTAGGACTGGGTGTGGCAAGTGTATTTTTTTGCAGAAGTAATTGCCTGCAGCATTCTGACCCTTGGACAAGAAGATTTTTTAAATAGGCTCCTAAAAGAGTAGGACCTAGTTGAAAAGACGGCTTGCATTCCACAGACAGACCTTATTGGTATGCCTCATATCTGCCCCCTTGCTAATCGGCCGCCTTCGTGCTCTCTCCAGACTTGCTCCGCTATTTCACTGCCTTAATGTTAAATGGAAATAAAATAATGGGAAGGGGAGCAGTGGGGGAAGAGGTGTCAGCAGTAAAGGGCTAAATGTACGGGCATATTTAAGAGCCCCTAGTGCATCCTTGAGCCACATTGGCATTATTTTTCTTTTTACGCTAATGTGGCCCAAAGAGGCAAAAATTCCCGCACCATATTTACAAAGTGGCACAATGCATGCATTGCCCCACTTTGTAAACCTTTGAACTACATAATGGGTGCGCCTGACATAATGTATGCATAGAAATCAGAGAAGGGTTAAAAGGAGGCACACTATTGATTACAATGGGCCTCATTGGGCTTTGCAGGATTAGCGTCAAACTTTATGACGCTAATCCTGCAAAGCTCCAGACTAGCGTAAAAAATTATGACGCTGGTACCTTAACCACGGCGCACACATGGTGGCATTAGGGAGGGGCACTAAGTGGTGCAAGATAAGTGGAGCTGCACTGTTTGCAGCGCCACTTTTCTTAAATATGCCTCCATAGGATTTTCCAATTGAGTTGTTAAAGTAACAGATGGTACAGAGAGATGCCAGAGCATACCTGAAGCTCTCTACAGGAGGCTGTCCAACACCAGCTGAGCAAAATGTCACTAGATCCCCTGCATTATGATGTGAAGGTGCCAGCTCAGGCTATTATCCACTTGCATTGGGGTGGGTCAGAATGTTAAAAAAAGGCTAACAAGATTATAAAAATAGAGCTTAGTCCCAAATGTGTTTATACACTTGAGAACCAGGTACAAATTTTCCAGGTGTGGTTAAAGAAAGGTGGGCATAGATAATGAGAACCAAGGTCTTCATTCACAAGTTTTTGCTGCAGGACAGGGCAGCAGGTCAGTATGCTGTGCTGCTCTGCGTCAAAAGGAAAGAGCAGGAATGCACCGTATCAATGAAAGTGGCAGCCGGTAATTTTAGGAGGAAGGGCAGAAAGTAAACTCGAACTCATTCATTCACACACGCATGCATATCCATTTACAACACTCAACATTCAAACATACACGCACGCACCAAACATTAAGGCACCTTTGCTGAGCTGAGGAGGTCACGTCCTTAGGAGCTGTGACCTCTTCAGCCCAGCAAAGTTCAGCTCAGGCAGCCAGGAGTCCACACAAATCTCATATGTCTCACTTCTGGCTGCCTGAGCTGAACATCAAGACTGTCTGTCAGGCAACCTTTGCTCAGCATGACAGGCACTCTTCATGAGGGGCAAAAGGTGGGGGGGTGGCCTCTCCGCCCTAAAGGACGGGCCAAAGCTGATTAATGAAATACTGTGCTCCTGCACCTTCTGCCTGCACCAGCGCACAAACTGGTGCCTAGCGCCAGCGCAGGCACCCTTGCGCAATGGTGCAAGGGTGCCTGCATTGTTGGCATGATTGTTTTTGTGCAGGAGGGGCCACCTTCCTGCACAAAAACAATCAATGGGGGGGTTTTCCTCTTTCTCACATAGAAAGAGCTAAAAAAAAAAGAGGAACAATAAAGGTGTTTCTCCTCGTTATGCATTCCAAGGTTTACAGATCCTTGTAAACATGGGAATGTGTCTTAACCGACTGGTGTTGTGTGGGAAAACCCACCGCCCATGGACCGCGTCCTTGACGTACAGTTAGGCTACAGCTGCACTTTGTGCTGCCTTGCCTTACACCATATCTATGAAGCCATGCACAGCCACACAGGGTGACTTTACCTCGCCTCATAGATACGATATAGAGGTCTTCTCCACCAGAGATCATAAAAAATTGTAAATGAGGAGTAATTACCCTTCAGTTTCTTCTATATCCCTTCTTGAACCTCTAAATGCGCGCCTGTCCTGACTATACGTCCTCGTGGTTGCTTTCGTGGGCCTTGGCTACTGTGCAGCGCGTCATGTACACAAAAGACAAATGATATGTAGGATGAGACAGTCAAAGAGTGTTAAGAGACACTTTTCGGCGTCTTAGTTGTACTTGCAGCTCTGGCCTCTGTTTTCTGGTATTGAGCGGTACTCCTAAGTGCTGCATTCAGCCCATTATAAATTCATCTTTTTAGTCTAAAACACCTTTCATCAATTACAGCGCGCGCCGCACTGTCCACTTCTGGCAATGAAAGAGCATTAGCTTAATGCTGAGCGGAAAATGTTTCTCTGAGTGCTGTAGTGCTCCATTAGAATGATTCTCGTGTGCCCCATGGAATAACGCGTCATATTTACAACATTATGCATTATGAATTAAATATACCATTTTCAATTCACAAGCCACTTATAGTATTTAATTCCAGACTTCTAAGTAGTGCTCTCGCAAAAACACAATTACATTTGATCAAATAAGGGTATTTTTTTTATATTTAGGTCATGCTTAAATACAGAATGGCTGGGTGAAATCCACGGCCCGTTTTATCAGCCTCTTGTGTTGGGAAGGCCCCTGGGAGAAGCTACTCAAGAGGCCAGACTTAAGAAGAACAACTTAGAATATTGTTCATTAGACTAATAAGCACGGGAAAGATGCACATCTTCCTCCCTTCTCAAGACCCCCCAAATCAGAGTACACATGGTATTGCGATGAGGCTGATGCTCAGAGTCACTGCCTCTCTGGCCACCTCCGCGGAGATAGGTATGTAAAGGTGGCATCTGAAGGGACAGCGAGAGTAGCAGACTGAGGACCCTGCATAGGAAGTTTGCTAGAGCAGCCCCATTGCAGTTCTAAATGTTCTGTTCAACTAATTTTCCCGTGAAGTACTTACTGATATAGAGTCGCCTTAGCCAAGAAGAACAAGCATTGGCAAATCCAGTCCAGTTGTTATTGCCAGCAATGAACAAAAGCATAGCTTATTGGCTTTGCCAATTATTGCTGCTATTCAAATCATGCAAAGACAAAAAATAAATAAAACATGTCTGCATGGGTGTCAGCAGGCATGTGAATGCGTGGAGACGTTTGGACGGCCTTGTTGGAGTACCAAAGCAATTTCAAAATAGCTGTTTGTGCAGGTACATGTGTTCTACTATGGGCTGATGCACCTGAAGCCAGCTTTGATTTTGGAAGTATTTTATTTTTTAATTTACCCTTCCAAGATGCCCAAATTGAGAGAAGTGAGTGGCTCGGTATTGGTGTGCACTTGGAGCAGAAGGGACTAGACCAAGGAGGGTGAGCAGTAGGAAGAGAGAGCAAAAACAAATAGAATGTTTTTAAAAATTAAAAACATAAAGAGCAGGGGCAAGGTGGGATAGGGCGGGCAAGATAGCGGCTGTGTGAACAGCAGGTTTGTGCCTCCTTCCAACCCGTTCTGCTTGGTGACCTTTTGGGCCTTCCAGAGAACGTAGCAGCCCCTAAGGAGCGATGTGAGCTATTCGCCTGGCATGATTAAGCCATTTTGGTGCAGCTCTTCTAGCACAGCAAGCCTATCAAAGTTCCCACTGCAGTTCTATGGTGCCGGTTGCTATATTTCGTTGCCACCTTTCAGATCGCCGCAGCGCTACAATATAGCACCCAAAGTTAACAGTGGTGAAGGCTGGCGGCCCTTGCCTCAGCACCAAGGGCTGCCACGGTAATCCCTGGTCCATGGCGGAATGAGGGCGCTGTTGCCAAGGGCCTTTCTGGCTGTCAGAGTGCGGAGAACAGCCCAGAAGATATCACCATTCACCCGCTGGCCCCAGGCCCTACGCTGGGTTTCTTTAACCCGGTCAAGAAAAAAGGCATACCCGGGGTATCTGCACGAGATCTGGAGGCAAAAGTGCTGATTCTGGGACTCACGTGACACCCGAGAAGGTCGACCTCAGTGATGGTATGAATGATGACTTCGTCGGCTCTGAGCAGTGCGCTATACTGGCTCCCCATGCTATTGAGTCCTCGCAGGAAGTGGCTAGGCTGGCTGAGCTCATCCTCGGGTTACGGTTGGATGGCTCGCGAAAGTCCTAGCATCTGGGAAGGCATCTAGGCCAGATGTATCAAAGGATTTTACCCATTCTGTGTCTATGGGAAAAAGCTTCAGTACATATGGCCCCTAGTGCGGCAGTAGCATCTCTGATAAGCGCAGATAGAGTCAGAGCTCGTGATGGTTTCGGTACTGAAGCTGAGCAGTCTATCGAGGGCAAAGGCGAGGACGCTGTGATTGCTCAACGAAAAGCCTAAGTCAAAACCGACCCTGGCAAGAGCGCTGCTACTGACTTTAGCACTGCAGGGAGCTCAGCGGAGGCATTAGTCGTCTTTGCAGATGGCGACCATAAGTGCCAACGAAGTGACACATGTGAAGCTGCATACAGAGGACATGGCTGAGTTTTTTTCCCCTGTCTGATCAGCCAGAATGGTGAGACGATAAATCTGAGTATGGGAATGGCAGGCAGAGCTCGAGGGGGACTGTGACAAGCGGAATAAGCAGTCTTGGCAGTGTTTAAGGGAGACGCCAGCCGGTACCCACTGTTGTCCAGCTGACCATATCAGATTCTGCCAAAAAGAGGGGAAATTTGCCACAAAGCAAAGATACAGGGGCTAAATCAGCGAGGCAAGGCCACAAATTACTGTGGGACTATTCTGTGCTGACTCACCTTGAGGGAGCTATTTCTGGTGGAGGTCTCTCTACCCAGAGCCCCCAGAGTCTGTATCCCTGGAAGCTATCAGAGTATTGTTAACGCAAGTGCTTTAATTAGAAACAATTAATAAATGTTTATGTATTTTGAATAATAAATTTGGTAGAAAATGAATAACGTAGAAAAATAATGTGCACATTTGAAATTATGACCTCGGAGAAATGAGTGATTAACATACATAAAATATTGAAAATGTATTAGATTCATGTAGTAATATGTCACTGAAAATTATTACCTATGTTTTTCAATAATTGTAGGCCTTAACTTAGCAAGTGTCTTGGCCTAGTCTTGCCAGGCCTCATGCAGAAGCTGTATTTCTTAACGTTCAATGGAAAATGCTGACAAAATGAACTAACCGCGAACTGCCTAGTCGAAGCTTTCTATGAGAACCGATGGACAGGAGATGAGGTCGCTTGTAATGTATTGAAAAGTGTGTAATATGCTCTAGATGTACGGTCCCAGGACTCGAGCAATGAAGACACTGACTGGAGAAGAAGATGCATCATTTTTTATACCAGACGAGCCGGATGAGAACATTGCAAAGCGAACCAATCAACGACATGGGAACTGTGAAATATTAAAATGAATAGATTTGATTTATGGACTCTATTGGGTAAGGTAATAACTTACGATTAATTGACCAATTGGAAATTGGGGGATAGTCTGGGTGACTTTGATAAAACAAGGTGACAGAGGGAAGATTAGTTAGATGTTGGGGAAAAGATTGCGTGAACAGACCTTACTTTGAAATTGGGATGCTATATTGGGGATAAGAGACTCAAGATTCTGTCATTGGGCTCATACTCTGTGACTGAGAGCCTGATGTGATGCTGATCGACTGATGACCTGAGGACGAAGACTGACTCTGTTGCTGACCCATACCGTGGATAGGTAGATATGACAATGTGACTGAATTGTATTTTTGTGCCTTTCCTTTCTAGGTACCAACTGCGCTGTCTAAATAGTATTTTTAGCTAGATGTTTTCTAAATTCTTGTTCCTAAATTGTTTTTGCATGAACTCCCACATGCTGATGCTAATCTGGGTTAGATGAGGGCCCTTTACATGACAATTTACAGATTACAGAGACAAATGGTTGACAGACTATTTGCTGAACTCCATGACTAGAAATAATTTATTGCCTTTGATTCTTTTATTGACTTGTGCTAATGCTTTAGAATGTACTCTGATGCAAGCTTTGATTAGTTTATGTTTTTGGCGTCTTCTAACTATTTAATGCTGTTTTTATTTGAATTGAATTGAGTTTGAATTTATCCCATGACTTAGTACTGTAACAAAAAGGGAAATAAAATTACTAAAATGTATATCGAGGTGTAGTTATTCATGGCTGAAAGGTCATGGTGTGATGTTATTGCTTTTAAAGAAAAAAATGATTAATAAATTGTTTAAGGGTGCTTGAATTTGTGCATTGATTTCTGAGAACATTGGTCACATCATAGCTAGGATACTCCATGCGAATCAAAAGGTTCATCAACCTATACCAATCACCTTGTAAGTTTACTTATTAAGGACCAACCAAAGCTTTTGGTAGCAGCTTGATGGTTAGTTTCCTTGCAGAACTAGTTATGTGGTGACCAATGGTTATGGTGGTAGTTTAAGATTGGTCAGTTATTCATCATTATTGAGATTTGGATTTTGTTTTTCGAAATGGCAATTTTACCAAGAATGATGTCCCCTTAAGCTCAAAAATGACTTCCCCAGATCCTGGATCCTGTTAGTAATGTTGGGTATGTTCTTGGCTTTTTAGTGATAGTGTGGGAGAGATAGGTTGCGCTTGCACAACTTATGCAAATTGCAGGTGAATTGTGACATATGTGAGGGAAGTTAGGGAGTCTGCATACTCCAAATGAAGTTTTAGTAGGAGTGTGCGTACTCCGCAGTATGAGAGTAAGGAAGTCGTCGAACTTCATATGTGTGTGGCGCTTTGTGGTCAAAAATTGTTCATGTGGTTGTTGATGTACGGACCCTGCATGTTCTAAGATTCCAGATTATATTGAAAAGTGTAGGAAACACTTGGTTATATGTTATAATCTGTCTGGACTAGTAGGTTGATTGGGCGTGGTCAACAAGTCAGTGTGTGAGTTAAAGTGGGCGAGAGAAAAGTTTGACTGAGATTTGGAGAGTCCTATGTGCACTAGGACAGACCCATTGATCAGTTGAGAGTAAAATTTGCGGGTTGAATTTTGCTTGCGAATCTGGGAGTCCGAGAAAGAGGAATAGCTGCATCAGCGAAAGGGCCATCAGTGAAAATCCATAAGGTTTCTGAAGCGATTGGGATACCTTCCTGTAGTAAACCAGCAGATTTGTTTTGGGGTGTTTGATTTTTGATTAGTGCTCGCAATATTTTGCATTCGTTTTGTGAGGTTTTGAGTTTAGGAGTACGAGCCGCAAGACTTTGTCAGCTGCAGTATGTATGAGTGTGACGTCATCGGAGCCACGCTGGGATAGGTTGGATAGTGAGAAGGGTCGCACACAGATTGGGAGCTGTCTGTGAGAGGCAATTGATTGTGAACGTGGGTGAAAGGAATCCTGGGATTAAAAGTCATTTCCTGATTTGATTTGAATACACAAAAGTAGAAAAGATGAAGTTTTTCATAGCGTTAAGAAGTGCCCTAAGGGGAGACACTTATATTAAGGCGACTGTAGGGGAGCCTACACCACCGGAAAATTCTCTGGCTTACATTGTGATGGAGGAGCGAGGTATTGCGCCATGTCTTTGGTTAAAGCAATGGTGCAAACTGACAGAGAAACAGGGAGTTTTAGCGTTTCCTGAGCATGAATTGTTCAATTTGAGAATTTTGGACCAGTTGCGGATGGCACTGTTTGAAACAAGACCTCTCCCGAGACTAGCACAGTTTGAGGCATTAGCTGTTTGGGAGCTGATAGCAAGACAACAGCACGATATATAATTTAAAAGGAGAGTGAGAAAGGTAGAGAAGTATCTAGCGGAAGTGAGATAGGATTGGGAACAGAAGAAGTGGAGAGTAGTGACATTGCAGGATGTTAAATTGTTTCCTGCTATTACACAGGAAGATGAGATGGAAGGAAAGAAAGTGACTAGCAAAAGTGATAAGAGTTCATCTGGGAGTAAAGAGGCGAAAAGGGCTTCCATAGTAGAAGAAGAATTAGATGGCGAGGATCTTATTATTCAGATACTGAGGGACCAACCGCCACCATATGCCATGTATGAGGAGGATCTGAGTACTAGTCCTGATCCAAGAGCCCGGCAAAGGCAATGGGGACAGTGAGTCCAGTACAGATTAATAATGGACAGACACAAGGTGTAGTGCAGTGTAATCCTAATGTGTTGACTGCCTCTGTAGTCTAGGCACCGTTGCATCTGCCACCAATACAGAGAATCTATCCTGAAGTGGCGATTCTTGAGTCAACTTCAAACTTAGTGGAGCCTACGGAGCAAGTAGTTCCAAAACCATTACTGGTTCAGGCTAAGCCGACTCCGATATTGATGCCCCACCATGTCATTTACACCAAGGACACAGTCAGATTTAACTCCAGTAATGAATCAGAGTATGGGAGTTACTCTTCCACAGAATGCAGATGCTAGAGCAGCCCCAGATGCAATATGGCTGCCGATTACTGTTGGTCCAGCGATACAATTGTTTGCGCAGAATAAATAAATCACAGGAGAACAGGGTGAGATGTCTCAGAGTCTAGTGAGGAGGGGAATAAGTGAGCAGGTTCAAGTAGTCTCTTCAGTGGGTCAGACCTTTGATGGATCGAGGTCATTATTGGATCTCAGTCCACTTGTCGCACTTCCTGATGCCGTAAATGGTCCAAGTGCAGGTCAGAGCTTAAAGCTATTGACTCCGCAATCTTCGAGTGCAGTGGTACAGCACATGCCACCACTAACTGCGAGCAACATTTTGTTACAGGGATTGACAGCACTGCAGTTGAACGATTGGTTAGACAAGCTGAACACCCCACAGAATGTGTCCAAGAGTGAGGTGCAGATTAATCGTGTTAGGTTGAGTACAGAAGTAAATGAGTTAATTGAGGGAACAATGTGGGTGAATAGGTTGGAGTCCTATACAGAAGCAGAATTGAGATACCTGTGTCTGAGAATTACAAGAGAAGTGGGCAAGGTACATCAGAGATTGGCAGATGTGGCAGAAAAACATGACATAGAAATTGAGGAAACAAAGCACCTGAAAAGGAGTTACAGGTTAGATTTTGAGGCAAAAGATTTTGAACACATGAGGTTAGCCGGAATGAAGGCACACCTTAAAGAACTATTGCCGAGTGCTCAAATTTGGGGAGAATTGGAAAAATGGGAAGGCAGATGGGTAAAGAGACGAGATAAAAGGAAACAAGATTCTCAAGAAGGGTCTGAAAGTGTACAAAAGGATAAAGGTTCAGTAAAAATGTTACCAATGAGAGAGATTCCAGGAGGTCAGTTTGTTCATGTTCCTTGGCACAAGAGTGATATTATGTCTTTTCCAAATGATTATCCAAAATTAAGGGAGTAACCAGTTGAGTGATATCAGCAGACAGACAGGTTTGTGAAGCTTTCAAAATGTCTATGGGAAGACCTGAACACCTTATTGGAAATAGTGGTTCAAGCTGATATGTGAGTTGAGTGTAAGAGAGCAGTAGATTGGCCGACAAGTGAACCAGAAAGGGATAGAAGCACAGGTGCACCATCTCCTGAAGTAATGAAGCATTATTATAAGGTGATTGAGTTCCTGAAGACGAGAATGTCGCCTACAAATATTGACTGGCAGAGGATTGACAGGACAGTGCAGGAGGTAAAGGAGTCGAAACGCGTACTATGAGAGATTGTTGAAAGCTTTCAAGGAGTACAGTGGCAAGGAAGCGATTGAGCCGAAAGACATGTTGCATTTTGTGTTCAGGTTCGTGGAAGGACTGAGACTTGAAATAGGTCAGATGATTAAGAGTCATTTGATTTGCTGGCAAGCAAAGCCAATTGATCAGGTGTTGCAATATGAAAATGTAGGAAGTTGGCTCTGTATGTACTATTTCAAAGTAAGAAATAGCATGCACAGAGTCCAAATGTTCCCCTTAGAGGTAAGATAGTGGCAAAAAGAGATAATTCTAATGCTCTATTTTGTGGTAGTGTGGTCGAGCAGCAGGCTTATCAGAGGGTAGTGTTAAGCATTTGTTGTACACACACAGGCAATAAATGAGGAACACACACTCAAAGAAAATTCCAGGCCAATAGGTTTTTATATAGAAAAATATATTTTCTTAGTTTATTTTTAAGAACCACAGGTTCAAGATTTGCAATCAATACTTTAAATGAAAGGTATTTCACTCAGGTATCTTAGGAACTTTGAATCAACAAAATAGCATGTACAGTTTTGGCAAAAATGGCAATAAGCTATTTTAAAACTAGACACTGCAAAATTCAACAGTTCCTGGGGGAGGTAAGTATTGGTTAGCTGTTCAGGTAAGTAAAGCACTTACAGGGTTCAAAGTTGGGTCCAAGGTAGGCCACTGTTGGGAATTTAGAGCAACCCCAAAGTTACCACACCAGCAGCTCAGGGCCGATCAGGTGCAGAGGTCAAAGTGGTGCCCAAAACGCATAGGCTTCAATGGAGAAGGGGGTGCCCATGTTCCAGTCTGCCAGCAGGTGAGTACCCGCAACTTCGGAGGGCAGACCAGGGGGGTTTTGTAGGGCACCGAGAGGGACACAAGTCAGCACAAAAAGTACACCCTCAGCGGCACAGGGGCGGCCGGGTGCAGAGTGCAAACAGGCGTGGGGTTTGCAATTGGTTTCAATGGGAGACCCAGGGGTCTCTTCAGCGAAGCAGGCAGGCAAGGGGGGGCTCCTCGCGGTAGCTACCACCTGGACAAGGGAGAGGGCCTCCTGGGGGTCGCTCCTGCACTGGAGGTCGGATCCTTCAGGTCCTGGGGGCTGCAGGTTCAGTGTATTTCCTAGGCGTTGGGTTTTTGGAAGCAGGCAGTCGCGGTCAGGGGGAGTCTCGGGATTCCCTCTGCAGGCGTCACTGGGAGGGCTCAGGGGGGTCAACTCTGGCTACTTACAGGGTCGTAGACGCCGGGGAGTCCTCCCGGTAGTGATGTTTCTCCACAGGTCGAGCCGGGGCGTCGGGTGCAGAGTGGAAAGTCTCACGCTTCCGGCGGGAAACGTGCAGTCCTTTAAAAGTTGTTTCTTTGGTGCAAGTTTCAGTCTTTGTGGAACAGGGCCGCTGTCCTCGGGAGTTCTTGGTCCTTGTAGATGCAGGGTAGTCCTCTGAGGCTTCAGAGGTCGCTGGACCCTGGGGGACGCGTCGCTGTTGCAGTTTTTTCTTGAAGTGGGGAGACAGGCCAGTAGGGCTGGGGCCAAAGCAGTTGGTGTCTCCGTCTTCTCTGCAGGGCTTCAGGTCAGCAGTCCTTCTTCATCTTCAGGTTGCAGGAATCTATCTTCCTCTGTTCTGGGCGCCCCTAAATACTCAATTTAGGGATGTGTTTATGTCTTGGGGGCTAGTAGCCAATGGCTGCTAGCCCTGTGGGTGGCTATACCCTCTATGTGCCTCGTCCCGGTGGGGAGGGGGTCACATCCCTTATCCTATTGGGGGAATCCTCCATCTGCAAGATGGAGGATTTCTGAAAGTCAGAGTCACCTCAGCTCAGGACACCTTAGGGGTTGTCCTGACTGGTCAGTGACTCCTTGTTTTTCTCATTATCTCCTCCGGCCTTGCCGCCAAAAGTGGGTCCGTGGTCAGAGGGTGCGGGCATCTCCACTAGCTGGGATGCCCTGTGGCACTGTACCAAAGGGGGTGAGCCTTTGAGGCTCACCGCCAGGTGTTACAGTTCCTGCAGGGGGAGGTGAGAAGCACCTCCACCCAGTACAGGCTTTGTTCCTGGCCACAGAGTGACAAAGGCACTGTCCCCATGTGGCCAGCAACATATCTGGTGTGTGGCGGGCTGGTAAAACTAGTCAGCCCACACTGGAAGTCGGGTATGTTTTCAGGAGGCATCTCTAAGATGCCCTCTAAGTGTATTTCACAATAAAATGTACACTGGCATCAGTGTGCATTTATTGTGCTGAGAAGTTTGATACCAAACTTCACAGTTTTCAGTGTAGCCATTATGGTGCTGTGGAGTTCGTGTTTGACAGACTCCCAGACCATATACTCTTATGGCTACCCTGCACTTACAATGTCTAAGGTTTTGCTTAGACACTGTAGGGGCATAGTGCTCATGCACCTATGCCCTCACCTATGGTATAGTGCACCCTGCCTTATGGCTGTAAGGCCTGCTAGAGGGGTGACTTATCTATGCCATAGGCAGTGTGAGGTTGGCATGGCACCCTGAGGGGAGTGCCATGTCGACTTAGTCATTTTCTCCCCACCAGCATACACCAGCTGGCAAGCAGTGTGTCTGTGCTGATTGAGGGGTCCCCAGGGTGGCATAAGACATGATGCAGCCTTTAGAGACCTTCCCTGGCATCAGGGCCCTTGGTACCAGTGGTACCAGTTACAAGGGACTTACCTGGATGCCAGGGTGTGCCAATTGTGGAGACAAAGGTACAGGTTAGGGAAAGAACACTGGTGCTGGGGCCTGGTTAGCAGGCCTCAGCACACTTTCAAATCATAACTTGGCATCAGCAAAGGCAAAAAGTCAGGGGGATACCATGCCAAGAAGGCATTTCCTTACAGCAAAATACTGTAGTGACGAGATTGAGTTGAAGCGGAAAAAGCTGAAGGAGAAAGCGATGGTGATGCGTATTAAGGCAGCACAAACAGGAGTGCAGGGAACGTTTGTACAACAGATACCACAGCAGCAGGGAACTGTCATGTACCAGCCTCAGATGAGAGGTAGGGGTCGTGGAGTTAATATAAATCGTGGACCGGATTTGAGTACTGTAGTGGTTCAGAATGATGTGCAAGGGATGAAGAAGATGTTACAGTGTCACCTTTGCGGAGCCGTGGGACACTGGAAGCAGGAGTGTCCAATGATAGTGCAGGAAGGTGTTTTTCAGCAAAATGATGATGTCATTACAATCCAAAATGTAAGAATACAAAGAATGAGAGGTCCTAATCCAAAAATTTCAGAATAACATGAATCAGATGCAAACTTTTCAACCCATGCAGCAGGTACAAATGCCTTGTGCACAGTTGACACAGTTGCAACCAATGCAGCAAGCAGGTTCCTATGGTACCTAGATAGCAAATACAGATACCTCAAGCCACGATGGAGCAGCAACAGATAATGCTTACTCAACAAGTCAAGGGTCAGAGACAAGACAAAAGTAGTAACACAGTGCACCAATTCCTGTTACACAGTGAGAATGAAATAAATGGTGAATGGATGAGTGATAGTTCATATAAGGAGCCATGTGTGCTTGCAGCCTCCTTAGAAGTAAATCAGAAAGGACCATATGTGAGCGGGAAGGTGATGGGTCACAAGGTCTCATTTTTGGTGGACACAGAAGCTACGTGCCCTACAGTGAGAAGTGCAGAAGTTCTGAATTTGCCTTTTTCAGGAAGAACGGTTCAGGTTGTTGGGGTAGCAAATAAGCATTTGACGAATCCGATCACAGATCCAGTGCAAGTTGAGATTGGCAAGTTCCAGGGACTGCATAAGTTTGCAGTCTGTGGTTCAAGTCTAGTATCCCTACTGGGAAGGGACTTATTGTGTAAAACAAGGTGTTCAATTACTTGTTCAAATGATGGAATTAAGATTCAGACCAATAGCGATGATAAAGAAGACCCAGCTCCAGAAATTGAGTGCAAAACTATCAATGAAGAGTACACATTGATTGAGTTTTTCACGATGTCCACAGTGAAAGAGCTTCATTATGATTTGCAGGGAACAGTACAGGAAAACGTGTGTGATCTGACAGGAAAAGGAGTAGGTTTGATAAAGGGAGCAGAGCCAATTAAGGTTACTTTGAAGCCAAATGCAGTGTTTCCACAGCTTCCACAGTACAATATGCCACAAGATGTCTGGATGAAAGTGGCACAAATAATTGGAGATTTTGTGAAGCAGGGAATCTTGAAAGAAGTGCTGAGCAGCCCATGTAATTCACCGATAATAGGTTTGAAGAATCTTTGTGGGAAGGTGCAAATTGTTCAGGATTTGAGAAAGGTAAATTACATAGTGGTTAAGTGTTGTCCCATAGTGCCCAATCCAACAGTAATAATGTTCCATATTCCATGTGATGCAGAATGATTCAGGGTGGTTGATTTGTCACAGGCATTCTTTTCTGTGCCACTTCACGAGGATAGTCAATTTCTCTCTAGTTGCAAATTCATAGACAGAATCTACAGCTGGTGTAGACTTCCTCAAGGGTACTCAGAGTCACCATCCTTGTTAAATCAGATCTTGAAAAAGAACTTGGAGTCATTGGAATTGCTGTTTCAATCGACTTTGGTTCAGTACATAGTTGATTTGTTGATTGCATCAAAACAAGGGACGAGTGTAAGTACGACTCGATCGCCCTATTGAATCATTTGGGAAGATTTGGTCATAAAGTGTCACCATTGAAGTTGCAGTACTGTCAGAAGGTAGTGAAATACCAAATCGAGAAAGGGTTGAGGAGAATTTCCAGAAAAAAGGATCACAATGATATTGCAGAGAAGTCCTCCAACTTCACAGAGAGATGTCAGGATGTTTCTGGGAATGGTAGGTTATTGTCATCAGTGGATTAAAATCTTTTGCTGAGATTTCAAAGCAATGGGAGACGCTGACACATAAGGATGTTACTGATCCCATAGCATTAGACCAGGAACAGATGAAAGCATTCACTGAGTTGAGAGAGAGTTTGTGCAGAGCTCCAGTTTTGGGTATGCCTGATTACACAAAACCTTTCACATTGTTTTGTCATGAGCGGGATGCATGCTTATTGTCTGTCTTGACTCTGGTCCATGGAGGTGCTTATCGCCCGGTAGCATATTTTTCAGCTACCTTGGACCCAGTTGCAGCAGCCTTACCAGGGTGTTTGCGTGCAGTTGCCACAGTTAGTCAGAGTTGGATGGAGTAGTGATGGGATATCCGTACATTTTTAGTCACTGGATTGAAGCATACCCTACAAGAAGGAATGATAGCCTCACAGTAGCGAAGCTGTTGCTTAGAGAATTGATACCACGTTTCGGATTTCTGATCTCTTTAGAATCAGATAGGGAACGCACTTCAAAAACGATGTGATTAAATGTTTGTGTGCAGCACTGAACATTGAGCAGAAGTTGCATTGTAGTTACCGCCCTGAAGCATCAGGACTAGTGGAGCAGGTGAATGCTACTTTGAAATCAAGAATTGCCAAAATGTGTGCAGCTATGAATTTGAAATGGCCAGATACATTGCCCTTGGTTTTGATGTCAATGAGAAATACACCTGACAGGAAGACAGGACTGTCGCGTAACAAGATCTTTATGGGCAGAGCAATGAGATTGCCAGCAGTTCCAGCCAATGCACTTGTCAATATTTCAGATGATATGGTGTTGGATTACCGCAAGGGTCTGGCTGATGTGGTTCACTCTTTCTCTCAGCAGGTGGAGGCCACCACACTGCCACCGATTCACGATCCAGGAC
Organism: Pleurodeles waltl; assembly: GCF_031143425.1. NCBI lineage: Eukaryota > Metazoa > Chordata > Amphibia > Caudata > Salamandridae > Pleurodeles > Pleurodeles waltl. Next base: position 330,531,029 of record NC_090442.1, read on the forward strand.
ACAACTTGAGAGCTGGCGACTGGGTTGTTGTCCGAAAACATGTACGCAAGACATGTTTGGAGCCATGTTGGAGAGGGCCATACCAGGTGATCTTGACAACAGCTGTGAAGTGTGCAGGAATTCGGAACTGGATTCACGCAAGTCACACAAAGAAAGTGGCATGTCCACCGGATCATGAAGAAGCATTGTTGAGAGCACCAACAACTGCGAAACAAGCTGCAGCATCAGAGCCAGAGAAGGAACAAAGAGAACCTGAAGGGGGGCGTGGTCTGGCCATGACTAGCGATGGCTGCCTAGGAGACGGGCTCCACAGGACGGCGGGCCGTGCGGCGGGGTTGGCGGAGCCGGGGCGCCCTGAGGCCCCCTTAACCATTGCTAATCCAAATACAGGGGGTCGGCGGCGCGGGAGAGCTGCAAGACCCAATGGGGGACCCGCGTTCTCCCTAACAGCATCGAGGTGAGCCGAGGACAAAGAAGAGGCCTGCGGCGTGGAAGCATGCCGGGGCCTCGAGTACAAAAGGATCCGCCCTGGAAGACGCACCTCCCCCTGCGACTGACGGACGGAGGTACATCCGGCGTTCCCGTACCCTCTCCCCCTGCCCCCGCTTGATACCGAAGCGCACTGCGGATTGCGGCAGAACGTGCCGCAGGGCAGAAATGAAGACGCACGCTCTGCCTGGTACGACCGGGCAGAGGACAATGCCGAGACCTACGAGGGGCCGGTATGCCGCGGCCCTGAGTGCAGGAGGGCCCGGCTTGACCCGGGGGATGCGCCTCAACCCTCCCTTACACTATGGGCCTTGAGCGCGTGCCTGGGGGATCCCCCCGCTCACCCTTGCGGCCTGGTGCACAAGGACGGACCTGGCCAGAAGACTCGAGCCCCCTCCGGGGAGACGGAGGTGAGTGGGGCGCGCGGCCTCGATTTGTTGGCTGGCCGGGGGATTCGAAAGGCGGAAGCCACGGAATACCCCCGCCTGCCCCCGGGTTCGTTCGTCGACCAGCCAGACTTTCAGGACTCCCTCACCCGCGGGGGTCAGCTAGTGGCTCCCCCCCTCACTGGGGACCCCGGATGGGCGCACACCCTTATAGCGGATCGGAGGGGAACAAGGAGGTGGCCGGAGCCGCGATTCTCACTGCACCCACTTTTCTTCCTTTTTCCTTTTTTCTTTTTCTCTCAAGATAAAGGACAGTAGAGAGGAACTGACTGGGATAGAGAGGAGTGGAGGGAGAGGCAGAACTGACAGGGAGGAGGGGAGGCAGGAGGTGAGGGAGGAGGAGATAGAAAGAAAGCAAGGAAACGAAAAAACAAAATAAAGAAACGACAGAAGGAAAAGGGGGAAGGAAGAAGAGAGATCAATAAAGGAAACCAAGGGGAGGGAGTGCACGGAGGGGAGGGGGAGAGGAGGCAGAGGGGTGCAACGCCAACAACCGGGCCTTCAAGAGCCCAGGAGTCTTGACCAGGAGAGCGCACATCACCGGCACCCCTACTCCCCCCCTTCTCCCTTGTGGACCCCCCCGCTGTGACAAGGGACTTTGTGTGACAAGTGGCTTCCGCATCACCGCCCGTCCGAACGCTCCCACACACGATCCTGAGGCGGAGGAGAACAAACGGAGAGATGAGTACCTGATCTTGTGAACTCTATAATCATCCTAATTCCGTGGGCCTTTGTCTCAGTCTGACTCTGTTCGGCGCTGCAGCGTCGCTGTTGTTTACGTCTGCCTCTCGTCCTCTTTCTCTTTTCTCTCTCCTCTCGCTCTCTCTCTCTCTCTCTTCCGGACGGCCCGATTGGCTGGACTGGGATTGTGCCTGCTCCATACTACCAATTCTACAAGTACTCTCCTCTCCCCAGGAGACCTATTCCCTATCCTCCCCCCCTTCCCTTTCTTTCTTCTCCCTCAGTGATATACCCCTCTGACTAGGCTTATCTAGCAACCGAAAGTGCCCATCCCCTTCCCTTTCTCTTGGGGCGACTGGAACTGTTCCAAGGCCCCCTCCTCCCGCCAACCTGTCTCGAAGGGGGTTTGTTTGCTTGCTTGTTTGTTTGTTTGTTTGTGTGTTTGTTAGTTTGTTTGCTTGTTGGCTTATCCTTGTCCCACAGGGAGTGCAGCGAAAGACCCATTGAGGGCAGTAGAGTAGTAGCAGAGGCTGTGCAGCTACGCAATGCAGTGCTCTAGATAAGATAAACCTTGCAGAATCGGTCCAAGCAGGTATCCTGTCACCCACAAACCTCGTGGATCCACGCCTCCCGACCCCCTCTTTCCCCCCTCTCTCTCTTTCTTTCTTTATTGTTTCTTACCCCTCCCCTTCTTTCTCTTAAAGGCGCAATAGCACAGCGATCCTGGAATTAAGCCACTATGGGAGCCGCACATATGCCCCTTATGCGAATCCCAAGCAACCCCTCCCCCCCCCAGCAGCCGGGCCTGTCCCTCATACCCTCCTCGAGTCGCTCAGACCAACGTGCAGACGGAAAGCTGAGCGCGACGGGTGGCGAACGCGCGCTGCCTCCCGGGGCGCGGGGCCCGCCGGACGGGCAGTGGAGCTCGACTGACCTGGGTCTTAGTCCCGCAGGTTACAGTTCGAGAACAACAGGGACCCGTGTCCCGTTCTTTTATTTTCTTTTTCTCCCCCCCCCACTTCCCCTGATTACTTTAAACATCTATAGTTTCTCCCGTCCCCCATCTCACCCTCTCCTCCCCCACTTCTAGAGGCAAGCTCCTACTCTCCCCTTCCCCTCCACTCTCCCCCGTCCCTTCTTTCCCTATACTAGGCGCCCACCCTCCCCTGGGCAAGCTCCCTCATAGGGCCGGGATGCCTGACTCGAACAAGACACCGGTAGTACCTCTACGGATCATGTCATGGAACGTAAATGGCCTCACCCATTTCATAAAACGGAAAAAAATCCTGACTTACCTCAATGACAAACGGGCTGATATTGCCCTCTTACAAGAGACACACCTAGACAGACTAGAATCTGATAAACTGCAACATGACTGGGTTGGTACTGTCCTATTTAGCTGCAGCCCACCCTCGCCCATCACGGAGAATACCCCGAGAAAATGTGGGGTGGCATTACTGCTACGTAAAACCCTCCCCTATAGGATCACCAAATCATGGACCGACCCAGAGGGCTGCTACGTATTTGCCAAACTAAAGATTGGTGATTCCTCATTATGTGTGGGTTCCGTTTACGCACCAACGGGTCCCAAACGCCTCTTCTTCCTACAAATCAATCGGCTTCTGACGGAGATAGGAGCATCTCGCTATGTAATAGGAGGGGACTGGAACATAGCTAGAGATGCAGTTATGGATATAACGGGACCCTTAGACGTAAGTAATCACGCAGATAGAGCCTTACAAACTGATGTCCTTTCAGACAACGGTCTCATGGATCATTGGAGGCTGACCCACCCGACGGAACGAGAATTTACCTTCATCTCGCCAGTACATGGCACCCAATCCCGACTCGACTACTTCCTCCTATCCGACAGCCTTGTGGCTCACGCTCATGATAACAGCATACTGAAGGGTGGCCTCTCCGACCATTCTCCAATCAGTGTAGCCATCGAACTAGGTCTAGTGTTCCCGGGCCGCAAGCCCTGGAGGCTTGCAGTTCACCGCTACCGATCCCCACAAGGTAAGTTACAGTTACAGGACCACGCAGCCTCCTTTGCCCAAGATAATAAAGGCACTGTTGAATCTAGCCGCATAATGTGGGCCGCAGCCAATGCCACGATACGTGGACAACTTATGCGGGACACTGCACTGACGAACAGAGACAGGAAAGAACAACAGGCGACACTAGAACTCGATATCCGTAGTCTCACAAGACAATATACCACGCATCCTTCTCTACCAGGACGTCGGACTTTAGAACGTGCCCAAATGGCCCTTAACGAGCTATACACCACACAGGCCGAATATGCTCTACAGAGATTACAAGGGAGGCACCACTAACAAGGTGAAAAAGCGGGACGCCTGTTGGCAGCCCAGCTTCACCAAAGAACGGCAGCTCTTGCCATACCAGCCATCCGTGCCTCCTCCGGAGAAATACTAACGCACCCGCAAGCCATTGCAAACGAATTTGCGCTGTTCTATAGACACCTATACACCCCTGGCCGCAGCCATCCGATTCTCCCCCCTTATAACTGGCCTCGCACTTCCTGACGGCTTATCCAAAATCTACTTATACGCCGATGACATCCTGTTAACCCTTACGGACTTAGAAAGCTCCATACCAGCCCTATTGGATGTTATTGATGGATTTGCAACGCTTTCCGGTTACCGCATCAACTGGGACAAGAGTGAGGCACTTCCCCTCTCACGGGTGACTACAAAAGCAGCACTCCTCGGTTTCCCGTTTCGGTGGACGCCGAAACACCTTCAATACCTAGGCGTGCTAATCAACCCGGGCATGGCACACATGGTGGCAGACAATATCGGCCCCCTCATCGCACGGATGAAACTCGACTTCGCAAAATGGACCCACCTGGGCCTGTCCATGTGGGGCCGAGTACAAACGGTCAGGATGGTCACTGTGCCACGTTTTACCTATATCCTAGGACTTCTCCCCTTACAAGTGCCCCTCCATACATTACGAAGCATAGATTCCCTCATTAGATCGTTTGTATGGGGCCCTATGCGACCACGACTATCACCCGCCAAGCTCATAGCACGCCGCTCTCACGGGGGCATGGGACTCCCATCTGTGGAACACTATTCGCTAGCACTGCAGCTGTCACAACTGTCCCACACCTTACTCACGGTGCCTGACCCACCACAGTGGATCGCGGTGGAAAGGCGACTACTATCCGCGAACGAGGGACTTGGAGGACCTTACTGTGATGACCTCTCACCTGCTAACCCGGTGAACCCTATCCTGAAAGCGACCAGAGCAGCGTGGCGTAGGGCCCACATACTGTTTGGGGTTCACCCTCTCATCCACACTCAGGCGCCTCTGTGGCACAATAGCGGACTCCGGATAGGTGGGGAAGTGCTCAATTGGTCACAAAGGAGGGAGGCTGGTATTAACACACTCTCTCAGATACTGGAGAACGAGGTACTTAAGTCCTTCCCAAGGTTAAGGGAAGAATTCGGTCTGCAGCCGAACCAAGAATGGAGATACCTTCAGCTTAAACACTGCATCTCCCAAAGATTCGAAGCCACCCGTCGGGGTCCCAGCCCTCACCCATAGCGGCCTACCTACAGAAGTGGGCCCAACATAAAGGTGTTATGGCAGGTCTCTATGACCTAATCACCCGACAGCTCTACTCCCAGCCTCTCCTAGACAAATTACGCCTGCACTGGCAAACCCGGTTACAACAGCCCTTAGACCCAGACGATTGGGAAGACGTCCTGGAAGCACTGGACAGAGGTACCCGCGAGGCTCGGTTAAAGTTCTGTCTTTTCAAGGTCTTACACGACTGGTACTGGCCCCCGGCGAAATTGCACAAGATAGGTCTCCTCCCGCATGCACAGTATTGGAGATGCCCAAAGGCATACTGTGACCTAAACCATATCTTAATTGACTGTCCAATGGTCCGACCACTATGGGAGGTGGTGAGCTCAACCTTGGCTGAATCATTGTTACTCACGTCACCATTCCCCCCTTCCTTAATACTTTTACAAGATACGACCTCTCTCCCAGACCTCTGTAGGCCGCAAAAAAGACTGCTGCATACGGCATTGGCCACTGCAAAGATCTGCATACTCCGCCACTGGCGGTCAGAAATCTCTCCAACCCCGGAAGAATGGATCATAGCCATGACCCGCATAGCCATGCATGAAAGAATCATCTACAACCTGCAAGATCAAGCCCAAACCTTCACCCAGGTGTGGGCCCCTTTCCTGGCCGGGGGGAGCTTGTAGCCCGTAGACCGTAAGCTACTACCCCCCTTTTTCCCTCTCTCTTTCCCCCTCTTCCCCCCCCATTTCTCCCACTAGCCCTCCCCTTCTTTCCCCTCCTTTTCCTCTCCTTCTTCCTCAATATTGTTCTCCACCCCTCTCTTCCCATTCCCCCTCCCTTTTGCAGTCCCCTTCCACGCGCCGCCGATAGGACACTCGTACTAAGTAGAAGCTGGCTGAGCACAGACAAGTGTTATAAGTCCCATCCTCCCGTCGTACCGATCCCCCCCCCCCTCCGCCAACTACATCGCCCCAGGATAGGCTATCGCCTGCCGCCATGGGCACAGATCCAGGGATCCAGGTACCCGGGTACCTGCCGACCTGCTCCCAATCCAGCTCCCAATCCAGGTGGCGACACAGCACGGAGCTTACCCTTTTACCCTCTTACTTCCAGAGGGCCAGACGACCCGGCCCTCATGCCACACGCCCACGCCACTCGGACAGCTTGCTCATCTGTTTGAATTGTTTGTCCTCGCAAGCCCGTATCCCCACTCCGGGGGTCCTACAACCTTACAACCTTACAACCTTATAACCGTATAACCTTATAACCTTACAACCTTACAATTTTATAACCTAACAATTCTTATAACCTTTATAATGAGCTATGACTAGGCACTGTGTCCCCGCCCTGTTTCATACCTCTTACCCCTACCTACATCTTTTTCTCTTACTACCTCTTCCCTTTTCCCATGTGATTTGATTAGTATAACATATTTTTCCTAAGCTACGCTCGACAATACCTCACTGTCTCTTTCGTTCTCCCCATTTTGTGGATTCACGTGGATATAATTGCTTACAAATGTTGGGGCTTCAACCTCATTTGGGTTTTGTACGACTTTGCAATGTTCACAATAAAACCTTAATAAAAAAATAAAAAAAATAAAAAAAGAGAACCTGAAGCCGAACAAGAGCTTGTGGAAGATAGTTCCATCACCCCTCTAAGAGACGAAATTGAAGAGATACAGGAGGGTGTTGAAGAATCTATCTCGACTGATGCAGCAGGAGAGCCTAGCACAGGAGGGGGTTCTCCCAGAAGCAGATGATTTTGAGAAACATACAGAGCAAGAGCTGAACCCAGAAGGGGAGGGAGTTGCGTTGGATCAAAGTCAAAGTGATCTGACTCCTCCTGAGCCTGTTGCAGGTCCATCAAGAGAAAACACCACAGGGAGGGAAAAGGATTCAAGTTCAATCCTAAAGAAAATATTTTCACAGAAAGTACAAGGAAAGGAGGCAAATGGCCTGAATTGCAAGTAGTGAAAAGGAAAAAAGTGGTTGTTGATCAAACAATAGAGGAAGAAGTACCACGAGAAAAGAAGAATTGAGTGAAGGAGAGTTCAGTGGTGATCGAAAGGTAAAGAGAAAAAGAATAGCAAGTCAAAGATACGCAGGTCCTGAATGGTCTTATGCAACTACTAAGTTTATGTCATTTTGTTTTGATAGGGAAGTCCGAGTCAATATTTTGATGTCACCTGAAGATGATCAAAGAGCTGAACTGTTGAAACAAATCTGAGAAATATTTTGAGAAAATAGACTGTTGAAAGTGAACTGGAAAAAACATAGATAACCTGATTTGACGTTTGAAAGCTGGCTGTAACAAGCTGCTAATCGAGTTTGACAAGGAGAAGGGTTCCTGGATGTGAAACTTACCTGCTGAAAGAAGAATTGTCTATTTTTGATTTTTGATGCAAATTTTTTAAGTTACTTCTGCTTTCTGATTCTTTACAGATCATGGCTGATTTTAGTAAGTAGGTTAGAGATGCTAGGCATTGTAAATATATGATTATTGGTTTGGCAATTATGTATGGGATTTTGTTTATAGTGTTGATTGTGGGTATGTCTGTTCTTGATGTGAAAGGAGCAAACCATACATCTGCTTCTGAAACTACTATGCTAACAGCTTTGGAGAGGTTTAAATTAGATGAGAAATGTTTGCATGATTATACTAATGCTCAAGGAAAACTTTCTTCTAATGTTTTCTATTGCTTGTTGAGTGACTATGTTGAGATGATGGATGCAAAGGATTGTCTTGGGTGTACGCAAATTCCTTCATCAGTCGAGGAAGGAGTTACTTACCATAGTCTTCCACTAACTTACGGGATAAGTTGGAGTCTGTTACTAACAAGGTTTTATGACCAGGAGTATATTCAGTATTTTTACTCCAATCACGATGCAGTGTTTTTGTCTGTTCCAATCATCAGGTATCTGAGCAGAGTAGCTAAAGATCATGACATAGTATTGGTTAGAGGATTCTTTGAACCTACACTAACGTTTAGGACAGCTTATGCTCTTAAGAACAATTTAGCATGCTTGCTTACACCTTTAGAGAAGAGATTCTTAGGTCATACTGATGATAGGAGAAAGGCATTAAAAGAGAAATTAGAAAAAGGAATAGAGAAAAGGACTTACAAGAATGATTATGCTTGTACTGCAACTAAGACACAAGGGAAATTAGTTTTAGATGCATTACACATAGGGAAGCTCTGTATATATAGGCCAAAATTGCGCACTGACACTTTATTTGTAGGAACGACTGAATGTAGGAATGTGTTTCTCTTTCAGAGTAAATGGACTTTTATGTTGAATGGTCAAGACCCTGCGATTCCGGGAAATTATTATATTTGTGGACTTAATGCTTTTTACCGTCTTCAAAGAGGATGGTATGGGACAAATTATTTTGGGATAGTATTCCTAAAGATTTACCAGATAAAGGTTTTGAAAAAGTTTCCGAAATTGACTGGATTACATCATGAGAGACATAGGGGAGAGTCCTCTTCTGCGGAAGTGGGAGATCTATTTGGTGCGGTGATTCCTTCACTGGGAGTCGTCCTGAATTCGATCAAGATTTGAAAGTTGTCTACTATTGTGGATAACATGCTGACAAATTTTACAGGGGCAACAATCCTGATAGATACTGAATTGGGTGTGGATAGAACTATGACTCTTTAAAATCGTTTTGCTTTAGACATCCTTCTAACGAAGGATGGCCCAGTCTGTAAAATGATTAACTCTAGGCATTGTTGTTCATATATCCCTAACAATAGTAAAGAGTTAAGAGACTTAGGGCCAGATGTAGCAAAGGGTTTGCGCCTCGCAAACGGCGAAAATCGCCGTTTGCGAGGCGCAAAAGCCTCTTTGCTATTCAGAAATGCATATTGCGAGTCGGTACCGACTCGCAATATGCATTTCAGAATCGCAAATAGGAAGGAGTGTTCCCTTCCTATTTGTGAGTCTGAGTGGTATGCAATACCATTTGCGACCGCGTACGCGGTCGCAAATGGTATCGCAGTTACCATCCACTTCAAGTGGATGGTAACCCACTCGCAATGGGACCCCTTCCACTTTGTGAATGGACCCAAAATTATTTTTTCAGGGCAGGGAGTGGTCCCAGGGACCACTCCCTGCCCTGATAAAATACCAAAACTAAAGGTTTTTTTTTATTTTTTTTAAGTGCAGCTCGTTTTCCTTTAAGGAAAACGGGCTACACTTAAAAAAAAAAAACTGCTTTATTGAAAGCAGTCACGAACATGGAGGTCTGCTGACGACAGCAGGCCTCCATGTTTACGAGTGCCTATACTCGCTATGGGGCCGCAATTTGCGACCCACCTCATGAATATTCATGAGGTGGGTCATTGCGACCCCATAGCGAGTTGCAGTCGGTGTCTGAGACACCGTACTGCATACCAATTTGTGAGGTGCAAATTGCGAGTCGCATGGACTCGCACTTTGCACCTCGCAAATTTTTAAGTTGCTACATCTGGCCCTTACTTACTAATCTGACTAACTCAAGTACTGATTTCAAAGAATTGAAAGAACCAGGAGTTTGGGAAAAGGTTGGTAAAGTGTTTGCTTCAGTGGGAAATTGGCTTAGTAAAATGTGGAATGGGGTGCTACTAAAAATTATCCAGGGAATATTAATTGTAATAGCTTGTTTAATAGGAATATGGGGATTATGTAAATTGTGTCAAAGAATTAAATTGAAAAGGTCTAAAAATAATCAGAGGAGGGAAGAACGAAACAGGGAAAGAATCCTTAGGGAAAATTCGAGAAGAAGACAAAGGGGGTGATTCCGACCCTGGCGGTCATGGACCGCCGGGGTTGGAGGATGCACCGCCAACAGGCTGGCTGTGCATCAAGGGCAATTCTACCGCCGCGGTCAGAAAAGGGAAACCAGCGGTTTCCCGCCGGTTTTCCCCTGCCCCTGTGAATCCTCCACGGCGGCGCTGCAAACAGCGCCGCCATGGGGATTCCGACCCCCTTCCCGCCAGCCTGGTTCTGGCGGTTTTCACCGCCAGAACCAGGCTGGCGGGAACGGGTGTCGTGGGGCCCCTGGGGGCCCCTGCAGTGCCCATGCCAATGGCAGGGGCACTGCAGGGGCCCCCTAACAGGGCCCCACATTGATTTTCAGTGTCTGCCTAGCAGACACTGAAAATCACGACGGGTGCAACTGCACCCGTCGCACACCAGCAACTCCACCGGCTCCATTCGGAGCCGGCTTCCTCGTTGCTGGTGCTTTCCCGCTGGGCGGGCGGGCGGCCTTTTGGCGGTCGCCCGCCAGCCCAGCGGGAAAGTCAGAATGACCGCTGCGGTCTTTTGACCGCGGTACGGTCTTCTGGCGGTTCCCGCCAGGCGGGCGGCTTCCGCCGCCGGCGGGGGTCAGAATGACCCCCAAAATGTTGAAGAAATCGAGTTGTAAATTTGTAGGTGGTAAAAGTAGTTATGACATATTTAGTCATCAGAGGACGGATTGTTAAAGCAAGTGTCTTAATTAGAAATAATTAATGAATGTTTATGTATTTTGAATAATGAATTTTGTAGAAAATTAATAACGTAGAAAAATAATGTGCACGTTTGAAATTGTGACCTCGGAGAATGGCCACCAGTATTCACAAATTGTACTAAATGAGTGATTAACATACATAAAATATTAAAAATGTATTAGATTAATGTAGTAATATGTCATGTTGAGAAATATAACCTATGTTTTCTCAATAATTGTAGGCCTTAACTTAGCGAGTGTCTTGGCCTAGTCTTGCCAGGTCTCATGCAGAAGCTTTATTCTTATCATTAAATGGAAAATGCTGACAAAATGAACTAACCGTGAACTGCCTATTGTTTTAGTAGAATGCCTAGTTGAAGCTTTCTATGAGAACCGACGGACAGGAAATGAGGTCTCTTGTAATGTATCGAAAAGTGTGTAATATGCTCTAGATGTACTTTCCCAGGAGTCGAACAATGAAGACGCTGACTGGAGAATAAGATCCAACATTTTTGATACCTGACGAGCCAGATGATGAGAACACCGTAAAGCAAACCAATCAAAGACATGTGAACTGTGAAATATTAGAATTCATAGATTTGATTTATGGACTTTATTGGGTAGGGTAATAACTTTCGATGAATTGACCAATTGGATATTGGGGGATAGTCTGGGTGACTTTGATATAACAACGTGACAGAGGGAAAATTAGTTAGATGTTAGGGGAAAGGATTGGGAGAACAGAGTTTACTTTGATGCGATATTGGGGAGAAGAGACTCGGGATTCTGTCATTGGGCTCATACTCTCTGACTGAGAGCCTGATGTGATGCTGATCGACTGATGACCCGAGGATGAAGACTGACTGTGTTGCTGACCCATACCGTGGATAGGTAGATATGACAATGTGACTGAATTGTATTTTTGTGCCTTTCCTTTCTAAATAGTATTCTTAGCTAGATGTTTTCTAAATTCTTGTTCCTAAATTGTTTTTGCATGAAGTCCCACATGCTGATGTTAATCTGGGTTAGATAAGGGCCCTTTACATGATGATTTACAGATTACAGAGACAAGTGGTTGAAGGACTATTTTGCTGAACTCCACGACTAGAAATTATTTATTGCCTTTGATTCTTTTATTGACTTGTTCTAATGCTTTAGAATGTTCTCTGATGAAAGCTGTGATTAGATTATGTTTTTGGCACCTTCTAATTAATGCTGTTTTTATTTCAATTGAATTGAGTTTGAATTTATCACATGACTTAGGCCCTCATTCTGACCCTGGCGGTCTTTGACCGCCAGGGCGGAGGACCGCGGGAGCACCGCCGACAAGCCGGCGGTGCTTCAATGGGGATTCCGACCGCGGCGGTAAAGCCGCGGTCGGACCGGCACCACTGGCGGGGTCCCGCCAGTGTACCGCGGCCCCATTGAATCCTCCGCGGCGGCGCAGCTTGCTGCACCGCCGCGGGGATTCTGACCCCCCCACCGCCATCCAGATCCCGGCGGTCGGACCGCCGAGATCCGGATGGCGGTAGGGGGGGTCGCGGGGCCCCTGGGGGCCCCTGCAGTGCCCATGCCACTGGCATGGGCATTGCAGGGGCCCCCGTAAGAGGTCCCCTAAATGTATTTCACTGTCTGCTGCGCAGACAGTGAAATACGCGACGGGTGCAACTGCACCCGTCGCACAGCTTCCACTCCGCCGGCTCGATTCCGAGCCGGCTTCATCGTGGAAGCCTCTTTCCCGCTGGGCTGGCTGGCGGTCTGAAGGAGACCGCCCGCCAGCCCAGCGGGAAAGTCAGAATTACCGCCGCGGTCTTTCGACCGCGGAACGGTAACCTGACGGCGGGACTTTGGCGGGCGGCCTCCGCCGCCCGCCAAGGTCAGAATGAGGGCCTTAGTATTGTAACAAAAAGGGAAATAAAATTATTAAAACGTATATCGAGGTGTAGTTATTCATGGCTGAGAGGTCATGGTGTGATGTTATTGCTTTTAAAGAAAAAAATGATTAATGAGTTGTTTAAGCGTTCTTGAATTTTGTGCATTGATTTCTGAGGACATTGGTCACATCATAGATAGGATACTCCATGCGAATCAAAAGGTTCATCGACCTATACGCTTCACCTTTTAAGTTTACTTATTAAGCACCAATGCGCTAACAGTATTATGGCCCACCAAGAAGAGACCAGGACAGACCGCTGTAAGACGCAGACAGCCTACCAGAAGCTGCAAGGCACTATTAGATGGGTGGCTAAACCTGTACCGAGTTCTGTGACAGATTTGGGGAGCTGTAAACGAGGATTGTGTCATTGGACGCAGAGCCATCAGTGCAGAAGGAGGCCACCAATGCATTGGGAATATGGGTGACAGATGCCTAGTGGAAACTCGAGGACTACAAAAACAGATTATGGAGGAACAATTTAAGAGTGCTGGGCATCCCAGAGTGGTCAGAGGGAGATGGCACCAATAGCTATATTATCCGAAATTTTAAGGGGGCCTTCCCTGAACTCTCCGTGTTGGACTGGGCAACTGAGGTTCAGCGCGCCCACTGATTCCCTTCCAAACTGAGGGAAACAAGCTGCCAGTGGGTGACAGGTCAAGGGCGGTGTTGGTATTTTTCTGGAATTTTTTGTTGCATCAAGCAGTTTATGATTTGTCCTGCCCTGACCACAAGCAGTCTTTTGAAGGCTGTACCTTTTTTGTCAGACCAGATTTCTGTCATGTGACTGTAGAATGGAGATGGCACTTCTGACAGCTGATTAAGCCCTTTCAACAGAATGGCACCAAGGCATTCCTAATAAGTCCAGCCATGCTTAAGATCATAGTTCAGGATAGAATGTATTTCTTCCCTTCAGAGATCAAGGCTAAGGAGTTTTTAGATGGCATGGGTACGGGTTAGGAGTCACAGTGACTTGGTTTCTCCAGTGTCATAAATAGGGCTGATTCTGCTGATCCAGTTGATTTAGTACTGGGAAATGGGTCACTAGGCTCTGGCTATGGGTATCTGGTGGGGGCAGAGCTCCACAAGGCTTCTCTTCAAGGTTGGGTAATGTGGAAGTCACTCTTGCACACTTGACTTTGGATTTGCACCGGTTGGAAAAGGGGCATCTCCCTCGATGGGCCCAGTGGTCCAACTGCCCATAGCAATAGGTGGGGGGTGGAGGGGTAGAGGGTCGCCAGGGTGGAGGGTTGCAGAGCGGGTGAGGGTGAGTTGGAGGGAGAGTGAGAGTGAGGGTGTTTGTGGTGGGTGCCAGGAGTTGTTGGGATGGTCGGCGGGGAGGCTGGTTTTGGGGTTGCAGAGTTGAGCAGAGTGGGCCATTTGCATTGTTTGAGCAGTAATTTTCATGAGGACCAGCGAGATATCAGTGGTAGTGTGGAGCCTAGACAATCGGTGAGGGATTCCAGCCTGGTACACATCTCAGTACGCAGTTTGGGATGTTTACTTTGGATGGTTAGCATAAGGTTTAATGACACAGGATAGAATACATATCTGTACAGTGAATATTTGTGGGTTAAACGACAGGGGTAAGATGGGGAGAGTGGCATTTGGGGTTTAGGGCTATGAAGCCTGATATTGTGTGCCTTCAGGAAACCCATGTCCCATGGGAGAGAAGGAGTACTTGAAGAGTTGGGGTATTCGCTACTGGGTTGTACAATGCAGGGGAGCACAATGAGCGGGGTAGCTATAATGGCTAATCGTCTTATCGGGGCACCAAGGTGAAATGTGATAAAATGGGGAGATGGGTCATTATGGACCCCTCCATTGGGGCAGGGAGGGTCACATAATGTTCAATCTATGGGACTAATGTAGACGACCTGGCTGTTTTCCATATGCTTAACCTGGAACTGTCAACATGGTCAGCCCTGCTCATATTCTGTGGGGAACTGAATCTTCATATCGAGGTGGGAAGCAAGCTCAGAGATCCCTAGCTTTATGGGCAGGAAGCCACTAGTCTATCAGGCTTTTCAGCAAGTAATCAAAGACCATGGCGTGATGGATGTGTGGGAGGTCCTGAAGCAGCCCTATCCAGGGCTTACCTTTTTTTCTACCCCCATAATAAGCTGGTGTGCCTTGATTATTTTTGGTCTCTGCTTCTTTAGGGGGGCAGTTGGGTATTCGACGGTTCCCCAGAACGCTCTCTGATCACAACCCCCTAGTGCTGGATTGTGCAGTAGCAGGTTTTGTAAGGCAGCCTAGAACATGGACCTTTGATAGTAAACTCTTGCACAAAGAGGATTATGTTACGGATATGCGCACATGAATAAAAGAGTTTCTATTTTTTAATCAAGGCACTGTGGCTCCTAGTATCATATGGAACTCTCTTAAAGGAGGTTTTAGAGGGGAGACATTGAGCTACAGCTTAACCAAACAACGCCAAACATGTATAACTATGCAGATGCTGACCCTTCTCAAATGTGAGGCTGAACTAGCCAGAGCAATCAGGCAGGAGCAGTACTGTGGAGAAATCTTGCTGAACGTTTTGGTCATTAAGGACCTGATTATGACCTTGGTGGATAGGATACTCCGTCACCAACGTGACCAGTATCCAGCCTGCCGTTTTACAAGTTCCATTGGATATAATGGAACTTGTAATACAGAGGGCGGGATATCCGTCACGTTTGTGGTGGAGTATCCCATCTGCAAAGGTCGTAATCAGGCCCTAAGTCTAAAATCAATGGCCATTATAGCAAGGAAGTGGCGGTCAAATATTTAACCCATAGAGCAGATTGCTATGAATATGGTGAGTCATGTGGTAAGTTGCTGGTGCACCGCATCAGGCAGAAAGAGGAATAGAGGCTTTCGAGGACAAATGAGGGCGAAAGACTGGTATTGCCTCCGAAATTCTCAAGGTCTTTGGGAATTACTAAATAGAGCTGTACGTGGAGATATTCCCCCACAACCAGATGGTTACCTCAGGTATCTACAATCAATAGAGAGGGATTTGCTGAGTGGCAAGGAGACGGCTTTTCTTTAGCAGCCACTTATCCAGGAGGAGATAATGGCTGTGGTAGGCTCCTTGCCAAAGGGGAAGGCGGTGGGGCCAGATCAAATTCCTTTAGAGTTCTATAGGCTATTTCTCCCTAAGCTGTTAGAGGTTACGGCTGCTATCCTTCATGCGGCACATGCAAAGGGAGTGACACCAACCTCATGGGCAGATACTAATATTGATATATTTAAGAAAAATGGCAACCCCCCTAGAATCTGGGGACATATCGCCGCATCTCACTGATCAATGCAGATGCAAAGGTTTATACTAAGGCCCTGGCTTGCAGATTAAGGAAATTTATGGGCAAGCTTGTTTCCGCTTGCCAAAACAGGTTTATTCCAAGACGCAACACAGCTGATTATGTTCGTAGAGTCAGTACTCTTCTTGACATTGCAGAGGCAACCAAGGCATCTATGGGGCTAGTGCTGCTGGATGCAGAGAAAGCCTTCGATCGAGTTTCCTGATGTTTTCTTCTGGAATCTCAATGAAGAAGGGGCGTGGCCCGGGCTTTATTAGATCTATTAGCTCTCTGTATCGTAATCTAAGACTAGAGTATTGATCAGCTGCAGGTAGTCTGAATTGATTCTGATAACAAGGGGTACAAGGCAGGGGTGCCCATGTTCACCTTTATTGTTTACCTTATATATAGACCTGTTTATTGCCTGATTAGAAAGGAACTGCAAGATTCAGGCAGTCCCTGTGAATCCATTTCAGTATAAAGTGCATATGGCGACAATATTGCGATTGTAACTCCGGTAAGGCACTAACGGCCATAGAAGAGGAAGCTAGTATATTTGGCGCCCTCACAGGATATCATCTTAATGAGAGAAGGACTCAAGTGATGAGCATTGAGGGCCCTAACCCTAAAGACACATGCTGGGTAGAAGCTGTAACCTATCAGGGTTGAATCTTACTTCAGCTGTGGGGGAGATAGTTGAAAACAACACGGCGCCGCTATTGATTAAGATTAAGCAGGATCTTCCCAGAATCTATAATTTGCATTTGACATTGATGGGAAGATGCAATGTATTAAAGATGTTGGTTCTCTCAAAAGTATTATACTTATTCCGAACCATGCCTTTGGAAATCCATCGGAATTGATTTACCAAGCTGGATAGCCTGTGCTTTAACTTAATCTGGGAATTTAGGAAGACAAAGAGAGCGGCAAAGTATATGATACTCCCCAGATTGCATGGAGGGTGGTCAGTACCTATTTTTTTGTTTCGTTATTGGTCGTGCAAGTTGCAGCACTTTGCGGTCCCGAATATTGGAAATGGCACAAAGATTAATCCTGCAGCATCGCCCTCTTTTTACCAACTAGCATGGGGCACTGCTGCTAAGAGTTGTCTCTTGAGGTATTTCGAGAGAAGTTATTGCAAATGAACAGGATTTAAAACGGTTGATGGGGCGTTCAAGGTTTGGTGTCAGGTTAGAAGGATCAACATTCCTAAATTCAATCGGTATACACCCTTTTGGAATTCCCCCGCACTCACTGCTAGGCATATTTCAATATGGCACTTGTAAACATTATGAGTCATGTGGGATAGTGAAGCTTGGTCACCTCTGTGAGAATGAACAACTTAGTTCATTTTTGGAAATGCAGGATAAATGTGGGCTGACAAAGAAGAATTCTATAAATACCTGCAGATTCAAGATTACCTTTTTAAACCTGATGCGAAGCAAGTATCTGTTGCCGAATGCCCATTAATAGTCAAAATCGACCTTGGGTGCCGAATTGGGCAGATCTATGACATCCTTGTTGAGGCTCCCGATGATGACATGGAGTTACAAAATTCATCTTGGGAACCTAAGTTAGGAGCTTTACAAGGGAATTCCCTCTCGATTTGCAAGGAGGTGCTCTAGAAAGCCTGCTTCAAAGGTCAACACTATAAGACAGTCTTCGACTTACTCCACACTCCTAATTAACTGCTCTAATGGGGCAAGAGACAGGATTCCAGGTGTCACAAATGTGGGGCAGAAGAAGCAGACATTATGCATTTGTCTGTTTCCTGCTCTTGGCTATTTAGGTATTATAGGGACATTGTGGATTTTTTTAGTATAATCTTTAAGAGACAAGTAGAGGTCACATGGCAGGCAGTAATGCTTGGTATCACTGAGGAACATGGACTTTCAAAAGCTGGAAGGGATTTATTCTTCGTGGCTATGGCCACGGCTCGCATGTGTTTTGCAGCTGGCTGGGTAAGCCCAGAGGCCCCTATATTTGCAGAGTGGCAAGCACGCTTTCTGGCCGTGTATAATTTGGAGAAAGGCCTCTAAGAGCGAAGGGGGCGGTGGGCTCGGAAGCGGGGCAATCTAATCTGGGCACCTGTTGAAAATGGTTGGAGCAGTCACTGTAAATTGGGAACCCCAGGGTTGAGTTGCCAGATGCTTATTTATAGAGGAATGCCTCTATATAGGAATCTAGTGGGCTGAGTTCTGTAAAAAGCCGCACTAGGGGAAGCGCATGCTGACATGACAAGGGGATGTAGCTTAACTATTTATTCTTTATTTTCAAGGGTTTATCATTGTGGCTGTAAGAGCCTGGTCTGAGAATATGATTTTTCAGTGATTTTGTATACTTATAACAATATTCACTGTATGTTTTGTTAACGTATTATGGCACTCTGTACTCTCACCTGCAAACTTAATAAAATAAAAAAAGACAGGGGCAGGGGACAAACAATTTGGGGGTGAGGAATGGCAGTAACAAGGGAAGGGGTGGAGAGAACGATGCCACCCCCTCGCCCTCCATATTTCAACCAACAATGGGGCTGGCCTAACCAGTATGGTCCCTCTGCAGCACCCTGCCCAATGGTCCTACTCCGACCCCCCACCTCCTTTTTTAGACAGAGGTCACGGGAGGGGCAAAGGGAGGAAAAAAGAAGTGCTGTGGCGCCCAAAAGAGGATACCATGGAAATCCTAACACACAGGGAAGCCACTCCAGGGACGAACAAGACGCAGCAAAATTAGATGTAGACAAAAAAATCAACATTATTAACCTGAGCAACCGATCATTAAGTCAAGCCGAAACCCGAGCCTTAAGCAAGGGTCTGATCTGTTTAAAACCAGAACAGAATTAGCGGGTTTGTTTCGCAAGATTCGCCTAAAAACCTTTTTCCTTGGTAAGGAATATGAGACTCCTGAACAGAACACAGGACTGCGGCCAAAATCGAATTTCTGTCCCACAGCAGGGCAAATGCCCCCAGAGGTGTTGGCATTCGAGAAGTCAGTATCCCTTAAGATCAACGGGCTCACTGAGACATCTAACAAAGTATTTCACAACATGAGCAAGGATGAGTTAGAGGCACTTAAGAGCCTGACAGCTGACCCAAGCATTATTATCAAACCAGCGGACAAAGGTGGGGCCACGGTGATTCTCCCCCCAAAAATGTACAAAGATGAATGTGAGCGACTTTTGGGTAACTCCAAACATTATAAGCGTCTGGCCCGTGACCCGACAACGGACATCCAAGAAGAAATTACCTTCCTAGTGACCAAAGGGACGGAGAATAACTGGCTCACAGAACACAAGGCAACCTTCCTAATACAAACTAACCCGAAAATCCCGTACTTTTATATCTTGCCAAAAGTACATAAAGAGAAAATTCCACCTCCTGGGAGACCTATAGTATCTGGAATAGGCTCAGTGTTAGAGCCCTTGCCTAAGTTTGTGGATTTCTTCCTACAACCTTTAGTTAGAAGAATCCCGACTTACCTCAAGGACACCACCCATGTCCTACTGTTACTGGAATCTATATCTATATCCTTTGACAAGACAAAGGAACTCCTTATCACTCTCGACGTGGAATCGCTCTATACAAACATCCCCCAAGAGGCCACTCTGGAAGTAATAAGCAAACTCCTAGAAGAAAATATGGATGAATCTAAAACCCCCCCTGGGTTCATACTGGACCTAGCGCACCTTGCGCTCACAAGAAACTACCTCAAATTTGAAGAGAGTTTCTTCTTACAGACACAAGGGACATCTATGGGCAGCACCTTTGCCCAGAGTCTGGCGTGTCTATACGTCGACAATTTTGAGAGACTTGTGGTCCTGAATGATGATAACCCTTACCGTTACAAGATAAAACTCTGGAAGCGATACATTGATGACGTATTGCTGATATGGACTGGTAATAAGGAAGAGGCCCTCGCGTTTGCTGTCTGGCTCAACGGGGCTAATCCCTTCCTCACTTTCACTATGAACATAGGTGAGAACAAACTACCGTTCCTTGACCTACTCATCTATGAACACGATGGTGGTTTGGCCACAGAAGTGTACTACAAACTGACTGACTGTAACAATTTGCTACAGTAT
The DNA here is from genome assembly GCF_031143425.1 of Pleurodeles waltl. Lineage (NCBI taxonomy): Eukaryota > Metazoa > Chordata > Amphibia > Caudata > Salamandridae > Pleurodeles > Pleurodeles waltl. Next base: position 330,550,988 of record NC_090442.1, read on the forward strand.
CAGAGCTTCCACCCACAAGCCCTGAGGGATAACCTCCCAGTGGGTCAGTTTCTCCAGCTGAGACAAAACTGCTCATCCGTTACTGACTATCGCAAACATGCCGATAAACTGACCACCAAGTTACACACTAAGGACTATCCCCCACACCTGGTCAGTAGAGCTCGCAAGAGGGCACGCAATAATAACAGGGACCAGTTATTGCATTCCCGAGCATCGAAACCAGACATCGAGAAGATTGTGTGTGTCACCACGTTTAATCCCCTATCCAACACAATTCAGAAAATCATAAAAGATAATTGGAAGATTCTTACATCAGGTGGCTTACCCTTTGAACTGCCATTGCATGCGTACAAAAGAGCAACTAATATACGCGGCATGGTGGTCCACACAAGACCCAAAAATAAGCCTTGTATCAAACAGACTACGCTCTTGCAGACCGCACCCCCCACAGGCCACAATCCGTGTGGCAACTGTAGCATATGCTGCCTCACATGTAGATCTACCACCATCAACCTTGACCTTAAAACCTCATGGGTCCAGAAATCGCTGACGAACTGCAACAGCAAGAACGTAGTCTACTTAATCACCTGCCCGTGCCCACTCAAATATGTGGGTATGACCACTCGAAAGGTCAGTATGAGAATTTGTGAGCATAGAAGCACGATTCGGTGTAAACGTGACGCTACAAAACTTACCAGCCACTTCCTATCAAAAGATCACTCTCCAGATGACATGTCATGGACAGTTCTCGAACAATTTTCTCCTACAACCCCCAACATGTCAAACAGACTATTTCAGGCTGAACAACGCTGGATCTGGAGACTACACACTGACACAGCGGGGTTAAACGATGAGATTCCCTGGTTCTCTCTCCATTATTAGACTCCATATATGACCTACATACTCCTTGAGTCTTTCGCCCCTTTCCGCCCCTCCCCCTAGTCTATGCTGTCTCACTTCTCCTCTTCTCCTTCTAATTTTTTTCACCCCTACCTTCCCCCTTTCTCAAGCACTGTCACCCATTTTCCTGTCTCTTGATCCCACACCTCTTGCGCCCCCTACACCCCTTCCCCATCCCCTCCCTCCCCATCCCTGCCCCCCCTTCTTTACAATTCCCCTTGCTCTCCCTCCCCTTGTTTCTTTCTTCGTTGTCTTCTTTCTTTTTCTCCTCCACCCTCTTCCTCGGTCTCTCAGTTTGCCCCACCTTTCCTTTTTCTTCTTTCTCTCCTCCCACCTTTCCCTGGCCCACTCTCCCTTTTTCTCTTTTTTTCCTCTTTTCCTGTCTTTTTTCCCCCTGCTCACTTTGCTTTCTCTCCTTTCCCCCCTCCTTAAATCCCCTCCACCCCCTCGTCTCATCTCCCCATTCTCCTCACTTATTATTTTTTTTTCCCCTTCTTTTGCCTCCTGCCTGCACCGCAGGCGGAGGACTACGAGGGATATTTCCCTCTTCGCGCCGGGGAAACTACGTTTCCCAGCACGCCCCGTGGGGACGGCGTTTTTCTATGACGCTGTCCCCACATGAGGGCGTTTTCTCTGAACCTTTCGCCCGCCTCGAATGGGAGCTCCACCGGGGCCGGCCCACACATCATTCAGGCGCCCGTCCTCACATTATTGAGGCACGGGGCCGCCGGACGCACTTCCGCTAGCCACATCCAATCATGGCCCGGACCTCGGGCCGTGACGGTGAGCACCATCAGCTGTATCTCATTTCCAATCATGGCCCTGACCTCGGGCCGCGACGGTGAGCATTACCAGCTGTATCTCATTTCCGCCTATTAAGATTACTTTATTTACCCGTCTTGCTCAGGCCACTTTATTCAAGCAGTCCTGAGAGAGGTCAGTCTAGGCGCATAGAGAACGCCCGCCTTTGATGCAGTGAGTGAGCCGGCCATCATTGGACGCACAGATAAGCATTCTCCCTCATTCCCCACTCCTTTCTTCACCTCTTTCTTTCTCCTGGCTGCTTTCTTTCCCTGTCATATATATTCACTATTTCTTTTCTCTCTAGTTTCTTCTAGTTATTGTCTTCTGTTTATGTTGTTCTTACTGCTTTGTGTCAATGTTTTTCCTTTTTTTCCTTTCCTCTACCTTGTTTTTCTACAAGCTAACTTTTACTATTACTCTGCTTGTGCTTTCTTGCCTCAACTTTCACTCTAGGTTTATGGACCCTAACCGTGTCATATTCTGCTGGGCCCTGCCCTCGTACCTTCAGGGGTCTCCACCCCTCCTCGCCCCTGCCTTTCTCTCTTATGTGGCTTTTTCCCTTGTTGTCTTTTTCTCCCTGAACCTTAGAGTCTGACTATAAGGGGACGCTCCCTCTCCTGGACACCGGAGGCCAGTAGCCTCCTGTGATAGGGTGAAAAATATTCCCCTTCCCTATTGTCCTCTACGCAATGACGTATTTTTATGTAATTTATGCCCTATGTACCCAGAACTGTTGCGTCCTGCATGAATTTGCGCACGTGTGTTGTGGATTGCTGTGTATTGCTGTGTCACCTTGTCACTCTCAGTATCGGTCTGATTTGTTTTATTTCCTTTAGGTCCTCCCCAGGTAATTCCTTGATAAGGTAGGCCCCCCCTCCCACTCGGGTATTACTATTTCCTATTGTTATTTTATGATTCAGCGCTCATTGAGCATGAATAGCAGGGATCCTTCGCCCTGATGAATGCCCCGAGACCTTCCTAGGCTCAGTTTTTGTGGGCAGAAACATGTTGGCATCGTTCTTTTAGATAGGCGACCCAGTGAGTCGTTGCTCTCACATTGGTGTCCCAGTCTTCTTTTTAATCACACCAAACAGAACATTCCATTAAATAACTCACATGGGTATCTGTTTAGGTGTTTTTATTTCTTAGTCTAGCTGGATCCCTTTACCAGAACCAGAAATTATTTACGCACTCCCTCCTGTTCTTTTAACAGTGAGGTTGAGTCTACCCAGGTGGCACTGTCCTACCTGGGTGGGGCTAGGTGGTCATATGATGAAGCATGACACCATAGAGTGTGTGAGACCACCTAGTCTGTAAAGGAAATTCCCCTCCCAGATCTTACACCATAGTCCATCCATGTCTCGCCTCTAGTTGAGGATTACGAGGGGCCTAGTATTATAATTGACATACTAGTGATTCGCCCCCCTTACAAGAACCCTGTACTCCCAGTTGTGTTTTTGTATTTTGGGAGCAGAGTACGGGTGTGTTCCCTGTTTGCCCCCTGCTCCCACATTCTCTCTTAGTGTGTTTTGCTAGTAGAGCAGCCCTCTGGCTGCGAGAGCCCCTCACCCTTCCGTTTACTTCCCCACAGCGAGCACAGTGGGCTTGCCCTGTCCCTTCAGCACTAAGGTTCTGCCCCTTCTTTTCAACCCCCCCCCCTTCTTCTCACCATGGCAGAAGGCCTCTCCTTTAAAGACGAGGAAGTATCAGCTATCCTCGCAGCCCCCTCTCTCCTTAGGGACACAGCCTTATCCAAGACTTTATCCCAACTTGGAGACTGGGATACTCTAGTGGAATTAAAACGCTCCCAAATTAAGACCATCCTACACGGGGCTGTCCTTACGGAATACCTCCGTAGTAACTCAGCACCCAATGGGTTGCTTGTCACTAATGAACCACGTATATTCTTAGAGGATCTTGAGTTTCGAAAAGATTGGGCCCTTATAGCGTGGAAGTGTACACGTGACTGGCTGATACTAATCATAAAAACTGCCACTAGATTATCCGAAACCCTACTAATTCAGATAAAAACCAGCGAGAATAATCTGAAGTCAGGTGTGAGTATCCTCTCCTTCAAAAAGAAATTGGAGGAGGTGAACAGGAATATGAATGAATATAAAGAATACCTGACCCAGCAGAAAATAGCGAAATTTCAAAAAGACCTAAACCGGTTCTGCTTAGAAAAGGTATACCCCTATGCCAAACCTGATTATGTAGCAAAAACCACCAGCAATACGTCCGAGACTTCCTCAGGCAGTAACATCGGGCTCAGACAGTGACAGCAACTCGTCAGGGAATACACGGCAATGCCACGGACGACGTGGACCACGTTGTGGCAGATGGAACTATCCACCTATGCCACCCCCTTGCCCTCCATATTTCAACCAACAATGGGGCTGGCCTAACCAGTATGGTCCCCCCACGCAATACCAAGCACCCTATCTGCAGCACCCTGCCCAATGGTCCTACTCCGACCCCCCACATCCTTTTTTAGACAGAGGTCACGGGAGGGGCAAAGGGAGGAAAAAAGAAGTGCAGTGGCGCCCAAAAGAGGATACCATGGAAATCCTAACACACAGGGAAGCCACTGCAGGGACGAGCAAGACGCAGCAAAATTAGATGTAGACAAAAAAATCAACATTATTAACCTAAGCAACCGGTCATTAAGTCAAGCCGAAACCCGAGCCTTAAGCAAGGCTCTGAAATTTATGCCTATCCCGCAAGTCGATCTGTTTAAAACCAGAACAGAATTAGCGGTTTTGTTTAGCAAGATTCGCCTAAAAACCTTTTTCCTTGGTAAGGAATATGAGACTCCTGAACAGAACACAGGACTGCGGCCAAAATCGACTTTCTGTCCCACAGCAGGGCAAATGCCCCCAGAGGTGTTGGCATTCGAGAAGTCAGTATCCCTTAAGATCAACGGGCTCACTGAGACATCTAACAAAGTATTTCACAACATGAGCAAGGATGAGTTAGAGGCACTTAAGAGCCTGACAGCCAACCCAAGCATTATTATCAAACCAGCGGATAAAGGTGGGGCCAAGGTGATTCTCCCCCAAAAAATGTACAAAGATGAATGTGAGCGACTTTTGGGTAACTCCAAACATTATAAGCGTCTGGCCCGTGACCCGATAACGGACATCCAAGAAGAAATTACCTTCCTAGTGACCAAAGGGACGGAGAATAACTGGCTCACAGAACATGAGGCAGCTTTCCTAATACAAACTAACCCGAAAATCCTGTACTTTTACATTTTGCCAAAAGTACATAAAGAGAAAATGCCACCTCCCGGGAGACCTATAGTATCTGGAATAGGCTCAGTGTTAGAGCCCTTGTCTAAGTTTGTGGATTTCTTCCTACAACCTTTAGTTAAAAGAATCCCGACTTACCTCAAGGACACCACCCATGTCCTACTGTTACTGGAATCTATATCCTTTGACAAGACAAAGGAACTCCTTATCACTCTCGACGTGGAATCGCTATATACAAACATCCCCCAAGAGGCCACTCTGGAAGTAATAAGCAACCTCCTAGAAGAAAATATGGATGAATCTATAACCCCCCCTGGGTTCCTACTGGACCTACCGCACCTTGCGCTCACAAGAAACTACTTCAAATTTGAAGAGAGTTTCTTCTTACAGACACAAGGGACATCTATGGGCAGCACCTTTGCCCCGAGTCTGGCGTGTCTATACGTGGTCAATTTTGAGAGACTTGTGGTCCTGAATGATGATAACCCTTACCGTGACAAGATAAAACTCTGGAAGCGATACATTGATGACGTATTGCTGATATGGACTGGTAATAGGGAAGAGGCCCTCGCGTTTGCCGTCTGGCTCAACGGGGCTAATCCCTTCCTCACTTTCACTATGAACATAGGTGAGAACAAACTACTGTTCCTTGACCTACTCATCTATGAACACGATGGTGGTTTGGCCACAGAAGTGTACTACAAACCGACTGATGTAACAACTTTCTACAGTTTCAGAGCTTCCACCCACAAGCCCTGAGGGATAACCTCCCAGTGGGTCAGTTTCTCCGGCTGAGACGAAACTGCTCGTCCATGACTGACTATCGCAAACATGCCGATAAACTGACCACCAAGTTACACACTAAGGACTATCCCCCACACCTGGTCAGTAGAGCTCGCAAGAGGGCACGCAATAATAACAGGGACCAGTTATTGCAACCCCGAGCATCGAAACCAGACATCGAGAAGATTGTGTGTGTCACCACGTTTTATCCAACACAATTCAGAACATCATAAAAGATAATTGGAAGATTCTTACATCAGGTGGCTTACCCTTTGAACTGCCATTGCATGCGTACAAAAGAGCAACTAATATACGCGACATGGTGGTCCACACAAGACCCAAAGATAAGCCTCGTATCAAACAGACTACGCTTTGGCAGACCGCACCCCCCACAGGCCACTATCCGTGTGGCAACTGTAGCGTATGCTGCCTCACACGTAGATCTACCACCATCAACCTTGACCTTAAAACCCCATGGGTCCAGAAATCGCTGACGAACTGCAACAGCAAGAACGTAGTCTACTTAATCACCTGCCCATGCCCACTCAAATATGTGGGTATGACCACTCGAAAGGTCAGTACGAGAATTTGTGAGCATAGAAGCACGATTCGATGTAAACGTGATGCTACAAAACTTACCAGCCACTTCCTATCAAAAGATCACTCTCCAGATGACATGTCATGGACAGTTCTCGAACAATTTTCTCCTACAACCCCCAACATGTCAAACAGACTATTTCAGGCTGAACAACGCTGGATCTGGAGACTACACACTGACACAGCGGGGTTAAACGATGAGATTCCCTGGTTCTCTCTCCATTATTAGACTCCATATATGACCTACATACTCCTTAAGTCCTTCGCCCCTTTCCGCCCCTCCCCCTAGTTTATGCTGTCTCACTTCTCCTCTTCTCCTTCGAATTGTTTTCCCCCCTACCTTCCCCCTTTCTCAAGCACTGTCACCCATTTTCCTGTCTCTTGATCCCGCACCTCTTGCGCCCCCTACAGCCCTTCCCCATCCCCTCCCTCCCCATCCCTACCCCCCTTCTTTACAATTCCCCTTGCTCCCCCTCCCCTCGTTTCTTTCTTTGTTGTCTTCTTTCTTTTTCTCCTCCACCCTCTTCCCCGGTCTCTCAGTTTGCCCCACCTTTCCTTTTTCTTCTTTCTCTCCTCCCACCTTTCCCTGTCCCACTCTCCCTTTTTCTCTTTTTTCCTCTTTTCCTGTCTTTTTCCCCCTGCTCACTCTGCTTTCTCTCTTTTTTCCCCCCTCCTAATATCCCCTCCCCCCCTCGTCTCATCTCCCCATTTACCTCACTTATTAATTGTTTTTCCCCTTCTTTTGCCTCCTGCCTGCACCGCAGGTGGAGGACTACGAGGGATATTTCCCTCTTCGCGCCGGGGAAACTACATTTCCCGGCACGCCCCGTGGGGACGGCGGTTTCTATGATGCTGTCCCCGCGCTAGGGCGTTTTCTCTGAACCTTTCGGCCACCTCGAATGGGAGCTCCACCGGGGCCGGCCCACACATCATCCAGGCGCCCGTCCTCACATTATTGAGGCACGGGGCCGCCGGACGCACTTCCGCTAGCCACATCCAATCATGGCCCGGACCTCGGGCCGCGACCGTGAGCACCATCAGCTGTATCTCATTTCCAATCATGGCCCTGACCTCGGGCCGCGACGGTGAGCATTACCAGCTGTATCTCATTTCCGCCTATTAAGATTACTTTATTTACCCGTCTTGCTCAGGCCACTTTATTCAAGCAGTCCTGAGAGAGGTCAGTCTAGGCGCATAGAGAGCGCCCGCCTTTGATGCAGTGAGTGAGCCGGCCATCATTGGACGCACAGATAAGCATTCTCCCTCATTCCCCACTCCTTTCTTCACCTCTTTCTTTCTCCTTGCTGCTTTCTTTCCCTGTCATATATATTCACTATTTCTTTTCTCTCTAGTTTCTTCTAGTTATTGTCTTCTGTTTATGTTGCTCTTACTGCTTTGTGTCAATGTTTTTCCTTTTTTTCCTTTCCTTTCCCTTGTTTTTCTACAAGCTAACTTTTACTATTACTCTGCTTGTGCTTTCTTGCCTCAACTTTCACTCTAGGTTTATGGACCCTAACCGGTGTCATATTCTGCTGGGCCCTGCCCTCGTACCGTCAGGGGTCTCCACCCCTCCTCGCCCCTGCCTTTCTCTCTTATGTGGCTTTTTCCCTTGTTGTCTTTTTCTCCCTGAACCTTAGAGTCTGACTATAAGGGGACGCTCCCTCTCCTGGACACCGGAGGCCAGTAGCCTTGTGTGATAGGGTAAGAAATTCTCCCCTTCCCTATTGTCCTCTACGCAATGACGTATTTTTATGTAATTTATGCCCTATGTACCCAGAACTGCTGCGTCCTGCATGAATTCGCGCACATGTGTTGTGGATTGCTGTGTATTGCTGTGTCACCTTGTCACTCTCAGTATCGGTCTGATTTGTTTTATTTCCTTTAGGTCCTCCTCAGGTAATTCCTTGGTAAGGTAGGCCCTCCCGCCCACTCGGGTATTACTATTTCCTATTGTTATTTTATGATTCAGCGCTCATTGAGCATGAATAGCAGGGATCCTTCGCCCTGATGAATGCCCCGAGACCTTCCTAGGCTCACTTTTTGAGGGCAGAAACATGTTGGCGTTGTTCTTTTAGATAGGCGACCCAGTGAGTCATTGCTCTCCCATTGGTGTCCCAGTCTTCTTTTTAATCACACCAAACAGAACCTTCCATTAAATAACTCACATGGTTATCTGTTTAGGTGTTTTTATTTCTTGGTCTAGCTGGATCCCTTTTCCAGAACCAGAAATTATTTACGCACTCCCTCCTGTTCTTTTAACAGTGAGGTTGAGTCCGCCTAGGTGGCACTGTCCTACCTGGGTAGGGCTAGGTGGTCATATGATGAAGCATGACACCATAGAGTATGTGAGACCACCTAGTCCGTAAAGGAAATTCCCCTCCCAGACCTTACACCACAGTCCATCCATGTCTCACCTCTAGTTGAGGATTACGAGGGGCCTAGTGTTATAATTGACATACTAGTGATTTGCCCCCCTTACAAGAACCCCGTACTCCCAGTTGTGTTTTTAAACGTATTTAGAGCCTAAACACCGAGGCGACCTTCAACGCGCTAGAAGCATTTACTAATCAATAGTAGTGCCAGTGTAGTGACCAGAAATTAATCGTGATGCCAGACATGAGTCAGTGTTTGGAGATGAGGATTGTACTTTATTTATCTAATTTGCTAGTTAAGAAATTGTACCCAGTGTGGCCTAGTATCATACATTCTGTGCAACAGCACAACAGCGAGGGTAAGCAATACAAACATTTGCAGGATAAACATTGTACAGAATTCAGCAGCCAAATAACTTGGGCAAGGCGAAACATCAAGTCACAGAAGAGCAGCTGTAATACTTTTCCAAGTTGCAGCAATTCGGTGCCAACTGTTCATTTTCTTCGCACTAACCATATTTTCCTGTTATGTTTATTAAGCCTAATGAAGAACACCTAACTACTAGGAAGCAGCCCTAATTTTGGACCAAAATTGTATGCAGCGATTTTTTTTAATTATTGTTTTTGCAAGCATATATCTGCAACATTTCGGTGCGATGCTTTCTGTTTATTTATGTTGCACCAGCATGAAATAAATATAATTAAGATAAATAAAGAAAGAAGATATAACCAATGCACCAAGACAGACATAGCAGCTTAACCAATACTTGTTTAAATTTTTGATGTGGCAGAGATCATGGGGAGCTCTGCGGGAAGAGGTTCTGTGGCTGGATTTGATGAAGAAGGAAGACTACAGGCGAAAAACTAGAAAATAGTAGTTGGCCCTTCCTCCCATCTTGCCAGCCTTCCTTTTCATTTAGTGGCAAGGGAACCATTTGGTTGCCAATGACAGAACCTCTCCTGGCTCTAACATCAGAAACCCTTTGCCAGTCGTAAGCCTAATACAGGATGACTGGTTTCACAACGTGAGAAGGCTCACACTTTTCATAGCAGGATTTCAAATACATTTATTTTCTGCCCTGGACTACTGTTTGAGGTTTGGCGACACAAGGGCAGGAAAATAAGACAAGCATTTGCAATGCAATAGGCCTTGCGTTTACTCGAGTTAAAGCCATTAGCGTTGTAAACTCCTAACCTGACTTTTTTTGCCACATAAACTGAAAAGTAAAACAGTTTCACATAAGCGAGCCAATGGCCACCATGAGCACAAAGCAAACACAAAAAAGGAAACAGAAGTCTGCTTGCAGTGAAATTTATCAGCAAAAGTGCATTTATCCATGTAACCGGCAAAAGTACAAATATCCATGTAACAGGGTTGATGTCATGCGAACACATTTTTACTGTTCTACCAAAAACAAAGGCAAAGATGAAACAGAGCATCATCTACTAAAATATCAAAGGGGCTGGTCCACCTAAAACTGATAGCATACCTGTGTACATGGACAAAAAACAGGGAAATACTCAATAAAAATCCTGAAATGCTGGACTTGTTACTGGGTACACAATTTTATTTTATGAAATTGAAAGCGTGTCTTTGCCTGGGCACAGAATGGTTTAACATAAGAATGGATGCAGGAAATTGAAGCGCTTGGTGTCCTTGCCACTTGAGAATGCTACAGTCATGTCTATGCCTGGGCCTGGGTGGGACTAATGGACAGGGCAGGCCCATGCAGTGTAAAGGCCGATAGGACCACCATGGGACAGAGTGGAAGAGTCCTGGCTCTCCAAAATATGTACTGGTGGGCCCCCCGGCACAGTGTAACCACTGTTTTAAGGAGAGGTCACTGTATGGCCATAAATATAGGTTGGTGGGTAGTTATAAAGTAAGGTTTCATTTTAAGGTGTAGGTTAGCATAGGGTCAGTACACTTACTCTTGAATCTATCTTACTCAATGTAGTGGTAATCTCAGAAGTGGTAATCTCAACAGTGGTAATCCCTGCAGTGGTAATCTCAGCGGTAGTAATCACAGTAGTGGTAATCTCAGCAGTGGTAATCCCTGCAGTGGTAATCTCAGAGGTAGTAGTCACAGTAGTGGTAATATCAGTAGTGGCAATCCTGCAGTGGTAACCCATGCAGTGGTAATCTCAGAGGTGGTAATCACAGTAGAAGTAATCACTGCAGTGGTAATCACTGCAGTGGTAATCTCAGACATAGGAATCACAGTAGTGGTAGTCTCAGCAGTGGTAATCCCTGCAGTGTTAATTTCAGAGGTGGTAATCTCAGCAGAGGTAATATTTCATAGGTAGTAGTCACAGTAGTGGTAACTTCAGGAGTGGTAATCCCTTAGTGGTAATCTCAGAGGGGCTCATTTCAATGTAGTAGGTTCTATGTAGAGGTATATGGACTCCGTTGTATTTTAGGTGGTGACATACAACCCTTCTTGCTGGGTCTTCTGTCTGATATGTTCATTACATTTGCGTGTGAATAATGCTCAAACATTTTCTGTTTTTAACACGCTTCCCTGAAGAACATGTTTTAAACCACTTCCTCCTCAGCGAGAAAAAGTACCTCTGAACTGAGTACAGCACAGCGCCTTCCTGAGGGGCACCATCCTAGTCTCAAGGAACCTTCATTCGTTTAGTTTTTACTCAGCAGACTAGGGCCTTATAAAACAATGGGACTCGGATAGAATCTATTTCTCAGGCATTTGCAATGCAATGGATCTTGCGTTTACTGGAGTTAAAGCTATTAACTTGTTAACTCCTAACCAGACTTTTCTTGCCACATAAACTGAAAAGTAAAACAGTTTCACATAAACAAGCCCACGGCCACCATGAGCACAAAGCAAACATACAAAAGGAAACAGAAGTCCGCCCGCAGTGAAACTCATCTGCAAAAGTGCAATTATCTATTTAACCGCAAAAGTGCAATTATCCATGTAACCGGCAAAAGTGCAAATATCATGTAACAGGGTCGATGTGATGCAAAGTACTCGACTTCTGCCCAGCGAGATGGCGCTGCCTACGAAATAAAGAGAAAAAATTGTTCAGAAACCATACGGAAAACATGGAGCCTCGAATGTTTTCAGTAGTTGGCCAGTGCGCTCGAGGCGGGCTAAACACCGGAAGAGGCATGACATATGCATGCTTTCCACTAATAAACTCAAGCTAATTTTAAAAGGCAAGCCAACAAACCAACCAAACAGCTGGGATTGACATGGGTGTGGTGAAAAGCCCACAAAGAGATTACACAAGGGACGGAGTGCTTTGCGCTCAACCCTAAAAACTGTCTCCCACACACTGGGAGAAATCTCCCGGTGAATGCGGGGCATTCATGTTTTTTTTTTCAGGAAAAGTCCCTCGCACTGGGGATGTGTTTCTGAAAAAACAATGACGACCCGACAGCCATGACAAGCTGGCATTGATATTTTCCACAGCAGTACTCCCACTCTGTCAACAGGTGCACTTTCGGTGAAAATTCCCCACCAACAGGAAGGAGATCTCAGAATATGACGATCCCTATTGGCAGGCGGCTGGCGTTCTATACTTTAAATGACCCACATAATCAGGTAGTAGTTTTTGCCATATTAAGGAGCATATTTAAGAAAAGTGGTGATGCACACACTGCAGCACCACTTTTCTTGCCCCCTTTAGCGTCACATACCGTCACCATGTGTTCGCCATATTTAAAATACTGCACACCATGACTCAGGGTAGGGGGCAATAGCATCATTTTTTATGTGATTGATGTACTCTGCAGGAGAAGCGCCCAAAGTTTGGCGCTCCTCAAGGTAGGAGGCTGGCCCTCTATGTAGTGTACAAACTAGGCACACTGTGTAGGGGCAACCACACATTGGTTTCCACAGGAAAAAACTAGATCACCTAATGCTCTAATTTTTCAGGCACCTTGGTCGAGCAGTTAGGCTAATTTTGGAGAAGTGCAGAGCACATGTTTTACTCACAGTCTCAAGCACGCGACTCACACACTCAAAGTAATAACTCAAGACCAATTTATAAAAATATATCAGATGTTTATAGAATTTTTAAGACCAAAACGGTTAAGATACGTTAAGTACTTTTTGGGTTATGATTTTTCAAAGTTTTAATAAAGTTAGTCTTTCTGTGCGTAATTACGCACCATAAGAATCAATAGGCAGTCACTTTTAACAATGCATGAAAAATCACACAGTTGGGTTACCACTCTCTTCTTTTGCAGGATGGTTGAAGCAGTCAGTGGGCACCTTCTGCCAGCTGGTGAGCCTCGGGTAGCTCCTGGTTCCAGTGGGAGCATAGCTGGAACATCTCTTGGCACACGCACAGGGCGACTTGGAGGGGCCAACTGGAAAAGGAGATGGTTTTCAAAATTAAAGGTGGTGCCTTGGGTTCCCCTTGGGCTGTGGAGGTTGCAAGGGGTTAGGGACCCGTGGAGCACAGCTGGTTCCTCGTTGCAGGGCATAGGGTGGCTGGGTGCAGAGTGAGTTGGTAATCCAGGAGCTGTGCGCAATTGAGCCCTTTGGAGCAGGAGGTGAGTCTCTTTCGATGTTGGCACTCTGGCAGGAGATCTAGGGTGTTCCTAAAGTCCCTCGACTGGGGCTCCCTCTTGGTCCAGCTTTAGCTCTGGGGGAACTGGTTTTCTTGGGGTCCAACATCCACTGACCTGGGTTATTGACACAACTCAGCCGCTGGAGGACCAAAGTTGGCATACGGGTAGCTCGAGTCCAGGCTGTTGTCTCTGTGTCGTCATGTCTGGCTGTGACTTCCAGCTGTGGAGATATTGGTTGGTCAGTGAAGTGACCATCACTGGCTTGTTGGTACTTGCAACTTTATTGAGTGGTGCCTCCACTCAGGAGGGAGATCTCAGACTATTTGTGAAGCCTGGAGGTCCTCGGGTCTTTTGAGGTCTGTCCAGTGGTCAGTTCCTCTGCAGAGGTGATTGTCAGGACACAAGTGCAACAGGCAGGGTTTGGCACCTTTTCTGGTGCAGCAGGTCCTCAGTTCTCGAGCTGTGGTTCTTCTTGGTGCTGTCTTCTCTTTGTCCTTTCAAATCTGAAATCTTGGTTGAGGGGTGCCCACTAAATACTGAATTTAGTGGCCATTTCAGGGGTAACCTGGTAGTGTCCAATAGGACACTTACCTTTGGGTGGCTACACCCACTATAGTGACCACTTCCTGTGGGAAGGGTCACTACCCTAAACCTCATTGGCTATTTTCCTCTATCCTAAGATGAAGGAAACTGAAAAAGAGGGTCCACCTTGCAGGCAACACCTTAGGGGTGGTCCATGCCAGGTGAGGCCACTCCTCCTACCCTTTGTTAGGTTTCCCGCCTTTGCTCCCACCAAAAGTGTGGATTTGCAAAGGGGATGCTATCTACTGCTAGCAGCAGGCTTGGGGGTCGAGTTTCAAGGGCAGTCTCACTGCCAGGATAGTGCACATTCCTGTGGGAGGAGGTTTTAGCTCCTCCACCCGCGAAGGGCATTGTCTCACAAACCGGAGAGGCAGGCCTCTCCCACAAGGTTTGTATATTGGCTGTCTGAGGTGGCAGCTCAATCAGACCAGTCAGCAACCATGCCAGGTTAGGTTACCTTTTGCAGGGGGCACCTCTAGGATGATCCCCTTGGTACCTTTAGGGATAAATCCTATACTGGCACCAGTTTGTATTTACAATTCTGAGTTGTTTGACACCAAACAACCCAGGGTTCAGAGTGGCCATTCTGTAGCTGGGAAACTTGTGTTGACCAGTGTCCAGCACATGTATTAAAATGGGTGTTCTGTTCACTCACTGTGTCCTAGGTTTGGCAAGGACACAGTTCGGGGTATATTTCCCATGCAACAATGCCCTCACATATAATATGGAGCACCCTGTCTTAGGGCTATAAGGCCTGCCAGAGGGGTGTCTTACCCTTAGTAAATGCAGTGTATGGTGGACAGGCACACAGATAGTGTGCCATGCCGAGTTTGAGGTTTAGGTTTGCTCCAGGATACTCAGCCTGCAATGGATGCATGGCCCTGAGGGTGGCACAATCAGTGCTGCTGCCCCAAGGGGCTACCCCTAGTATCCCATGCCCTGGATACATAGGTACCCACTTACTAGGGACTTATAGTGGTAGTTAAGGGTGAATCCAATTGTGCAATGCATCACAACAGATTTAGGGAAAGAGCACTGGCCCAGGGAACCTGGCTAGCAGGGGCCCTGTGCACTACAATTTCTAGGACACATCAACATCAGGCAAAAAGTGGAGGGATAACTATGCCAAAAAGAGGCCCTTTCTCATACTTCTGCAGAATACATAGGGGCCCATTGTATTCAATGGCAAGCCCCCTTTTAACACCTGCTCTGAAGCAGGCATAATTTAGCACAAAGGGTTACAAAGTGGCGCAATGCCTGCATTGCACCACTTTGTAAATATGGCGTGGCGTAATTGGCCTTCTAACACCACATGAGTGTAAAAAATGAAAGAGGAAAACATCAAAGGTGCTTGTTTTTGTGCAGGAAGGTGTCCATTCCTACACAAAAATGATCATGCCAATAATGCAGACACCCATACACCATGGTGCAAGGGTGCAAGCGTTGGCGCTTGGCAGCAATGTCTGCGCCTGTGCTGGCTGAAAGGACAGGAATACACAATATCACATAAATACGGTGCCCTTTGATTTTGTGTGGGGCAGCACCGCTAAAAGGCTTGCAGCATTGCCCTACACCAAATTTTTGTAAATGAGACCCAAAGCTTTGCATTATGGTGCAAAGGTGAGGTAGTGTGATCTTGATTGACGTTTGTACTTGAGTAACATCTTCCAGTCCACATTTCTATGTGATGACATTCACCCAAGTGCAAGCTGTAAAAAGTGGGTTATTTTGCAGAAAAAACAAGTTGCTCATTAGAATATCATGTCATTTATTGCTTGTGTGTTGCATAAGTCCAGTTTCAAGTTTTGCTAGGATTCAGACAAAGCCACGTTTTGTTATTTTAGTGGATAAGACGCTAAGTGCAATCTTCGGTGTATATGAGCTATTCCTAGCTTCCTTGGGCTGTGTGGTAGGCTTGACCTAAAAAAGTAGGGCAGGTTATGGAAGGTGAATATTTAGCCTGTGATTGTGATGATCGTTAGACCTGGCATCCTTGGGTGGTACTAACCCAAAACATTTGCCTTTCTCCTATTTTTCTGACCTTCTTTTTGTTGGCCTTAGGACTCTGAGTAATTTACCACAGCTAACCAGTGCTAAATTCATGTGCTTCTCCCCTAATCATGATTTGCTGTTCCCCCTGCTGTCTGCCGATCTCTGCCCAATAGCCCAAGACTTGTTGTCTAAACTCAGAGTGACTCTGAGCAGCTTCTGCTTTTCCTTTGCCACTGGCTTCTTTCTGTCAATCCCAGCGACTTTGCCAAAGCTCGCCGCTTACATCTGTGAACTACCCAGAGCAGCCCTCTTTTCCTTTGCTACTTGCTTCTTTCCATGAACCTGAACAGCTTTGCCAAACCTCGCCGCTCGCATCTGTGAACTGCCTGGAGTGGCCCTGCTTTCCTCTGCTGCTCGCTTCTTTACATCAACCTGAGCAATTTTGCTAAACTTCTCAAATCGCCTATGTGAACTGTCCGGAGTGGCCATGCTTTTCCTTGCCACCAACAACTTTCAAGTCAACCCGAGCAGCTTTGCCAAACTTTGCCATTTAGACCTGTAAATGGTCAGGAGCAGCCCTGCTTTTGTTTTGGTGCATGCTACTTTCAGTCAACCCTAGCACCTTTTCCACACCGTGCTGCTCACTGCTGTCAGTCAACACACACTGCCTTGCCCTGCTTAGCTTTGCACCACTCCTTGAGAGGAGTACAACCAGGAAAGTACTAGAATCCATAAAAAGAGTGCGCACCCATGCAGATAAGACCCCAGCCGCACCCCTTTGATCTCTACATTTGCTCATCAACCTTGCTTTATTTTTGAGTCTGAAAAAGCAAATATTTAGCTATTTATGAATTGGATCTGTATTGTGCTGGATTTAAATTATCCCAATAAACAAGCTTTATTTTTTTACATCCATGTGGAGTCTCTTTTTGTGGGGCACTTCCTGAGATTATGGTGTGTGTGCTACACAAGTACTTTACACATTGCCTTCTAAGTTTTAAGTTAGGCCTACCTGCTCTGCCCTAAGGTACCAGAGGGTGACCACACATTAATTTATGTTGTGTCATTGATTTGCCCTGACTAGGACTGTGGTCCCTACTTGAACAGGTGCATACCTCTGCCAACTAGAGACCCAATTTCTAACAATGAGGAAGATTGTTTTGTGAACGTTTTTGATGACTTTAAGAATATAAGCGTTTAGATTATGCAACAGAATGGGAAGCAGAGTTAAAAAGCTGCATGGAACCGGTTTGGAAAATGCATGAGTATTGTAAAATCTCTAATGTAAGGTGTTGGTGGAAACGGCTTTACTGTAGGGTAGTAATGTGTACAGTCATGTAGGTTACACAATTACTTTGCACATTCTGTCTAATAAAATTAAATGCAACCGCCATGAAAAAAATCGATGAGGCACACAGATGAAAAATGATAAAAATTATGCCAAAAATGGCTTAGTGAAATCTGTTAAATTTCACTGCGCCACTTTCGCGGTCATCCTAGAGCCGGCACAACCCCCTTTGCATACATTACAATTGGCGCAGGCATAATTTGGAGCAAGGGTGCATGCATTGCGCCACTTTATAATTATGTTGCATGGAAAAAGCCACTTTAGCTCCACATTAGCATTAAAGAAATTACGCTATGGCGGCCCTAAAGTGGCACTAGGGACTCTTAAATAAGCCCCTCAGTTTCCTAAAAGACCTTTATGCTAGAGAAGGGTAACCCATTTCTGCTACTGCTGATAATGAGGATCAGTTTCTTTCTATAGACAAGCAGACATTTCTTCACCTTAGTTGATGAAGTTCAAAAGAATGGGCCATGGTGGAGTCAGTCCACAATCTAATAGTCAAATTTGAACTGAAGTTATCCACGCACCAATGTTATGTGGGTTTGACGTGGAGCCGTTTCTGATGTATTTTTTGGGTAGATCTCTATGCCTCACAGTACTTATGAATGGATTTTCTCTTTCAAGCTCTTAGGTAAGCATGTTTGTGTTTCATAGTGAATCCAGGCTGATCATGAAAGCTCATAAGCTAGGCAAAGATGTGTATGATTTGATGACTCAAAAAGGGTAATAGGAAAAGGAGCAACAGGTGTGAGATGTATACAGTGATGTAAAGTCTGAGGAAGAGTCTCAGGAGATATAGGCCCTCATTTGGACTTCGGCGGTCTTTTGCAAAGACCACTGAGGTACCGCTGTGCTGAAGACCACCAGCGCAGGTGGTTTTCTGCCCAGCGTGTCATGACTGTGGGCAGCCCTCTGCCCTTTTTCGGACAGAGAGCCACCAGTAGCCATACTGGCGGTCGGCGGTGAAGTGGAGGCTGCTCCAACTCCACCACTACATCATCAGAACATCGCCCACCGAATCACGTCCCAGGATTCGGTGTGGTGGTGTTCTGGTGACGGGGAGCTGGCGGCGGATCAGCCCCCATGGATCCCGATCCCTCCCGGAGGATCACCGGACAAGGTAAGGTGAATGTCCGTTAGGGGAGGGGGATGGAGGGTGTTGTGTGTTGTGTGGGTGCATGAGGGTGTGAGTGTGTAGAGGGGGTGTGTGAGTGCGTGTATGCATGCGGGGGGGTGTTGTGTGTATGGGAAATGTGTGCGCATATGTCTGTGCGTATGTGTGCGTGTATGTCTGCGTGTATGTGTAGTAGTTGTGTGAGTGTGCGTGTAGGGGGGTGGGGAGTGTGTGTGTCAATGTTGGGGGTGTTGTAAAGTGGGGGTCCTGCCACCTTTGGGGTTTTTTAGGGGGGTAGTGGGTTTGGGGGGAGGACTTTGGGGGGAGGGGGGTGCGGGAGACCCCTATCAGTGCCAGGGAACAAATTCCCTGGCACTGATAGTGCCTACCGCCATGGCAGTATGCGGGGTCGTGATACCGCCAGCAGTCTAGTAACAGCTACCGGGCTGGAAACTGAAGTCTCCAGCCCAGCGGTCGTTACCACCCTGGAGGTCAGAGTGTAGAAGTGGAAGTTTGGCATGGCGGTAACAGCCATGCTTGTAATGTCATTTTTTTTTCGCCGGCCTGTTTGCGGTATTACGGCCACTTCTACGCCAACCACCAGGGTTATAATGAGGGCCATAGTGAGATTTTCTAAGCCTTGCTGGGTCACGAAAGTCAGTTATATTTTTGCGTAGTCACAGCTGATAGCAACTACCATGTGGTCAGACAGAAATTCAGGATTATAATACAAGGGAGAATGAAAGTAGATCAGTGGCGACCGTTGTATATGTCAAGGAGGGGGCGGAGGTGGGGGTGATGTCAAACGACAGGGGAAACATAAAAAAAAAAAAGAAACCACTTACCTTGCGCCGCCCGTTCCCCGTCGCCGACTCCTGCTGCTTCGCTCCTCTTTATGTGTCCCAGCATTCGCTTGGACACCAGCACAGGCTCCCCAGCCATCCTGGTGCTGCTTACATGCTAAACATGGCATGTAAGCAGTGTCAGGATTGGTCTGAGCGGCTGTGACTGCCGCTCAGACACAAGCCCGGGGTCTGTGCTGTATCTTCAGCCCGGCTGTGTATACAGTCGGGTTGCAGAAACCAAAGTGTGCATGTGTGTTTGGCTGGCCTGAAACGGTCAGCCAAAAACACTTGTGCACTAAGGCCCATATTTATACTTTTTTAGCGCTGCATTTGCGGCACTTTTTGACGCAAAACCGGCGTAAACTTACAAAATACAATTGTATTATGCAAGTTTGCGCCATTTTTGTGTCTAAAAATGATGCAAATGCGGCGCTAAAAAAGTATAAATATGGGCCTAAGTGCACTCTCACACCTCCCTGTAGCCCAGCCCCGCCACTCCCTGCACTTGCTGGCTGAGCCAGCAGATGAAAAATGAAAAATAAAACAATAGCAAGCTATTATTATTTTTTACATCTGCTGGCCCATCCAGGGGGGTGACGCCCCTTCGCCTCTGCAGAGGAGCTGCCCCTGAAGTAGATGCTAATTTGTTTGAATGTAGTGTCTGTGCTCAATGCATTAGGATTATGCAGACACTTACTTAGTTTGGAACTAAGGGCCTGATTTAGGGTTTGAGGGAAGGGGTTACTCCACCACAAGCATGACGGATATCCCGTTCGGCGTGTTACAATCCCATTATAGCCTATCAAACTTGGAATACGGCGGACAGGATATCTGTCATGTTTGTGGCGGCATAACCCCTACACCAAACTCTAAATCAGGCTCCAAGTGCTTTATCTACAATTGAATTGTCAGATGGTCATGTGACAGAGACATTCTGAACAAATATTGAACACAAAAGTGAAGCTTCAGATGGTGGGGACTTCAATAGTAATAGAGGTGTGGTTGAACCTGGAACAGCAGGTGCTGCATGGGTTCTAGCTTGGCCTGTAACTTTAGCTCAAAGAAAAAATATGTAAATTGCTTACCAGCTTCTTAAAGATTATGTTTAATTGTCTTTGTTTATTGCCATTTTAAGGGGTGAATTGTGTAGTGGGTTTATTGTGTCATGCTCTGGCAGGACCCCTGAGCTGTGCATTATTTGCATGTGTTACTCAACATCATGCTGTCTTGTGTTTTTGAGCAACCTCTTCCATCAAAGGAGACAGTATTGATCTCCTTGAGCTGAATGGCTAAGGACATTTTAACTACAGTAAAGCTGTTCACTGTTTACCTTCATCCGTCATTTTTACTGTACGCCATTAAGAGCCCAAAAGGGATTGTTACCTGCATTCCAATAATGTGCCACCCGGGGATAGTTGTCCTCAGTGAGTGAAGCATGAGCCCTTTTAAGATCTGTAAAATCTGAAATATTGCTCTGTTGTACTAAGTCTAAGAGCCATACTTTCAAGAAAGTGACTCAATGCAGATCAGTGCAGCAAGTCAGCTTACTGCGCTGCGTGACAGGGAAAAGGAAAAAATGCACTGTTTTTAAAAGAATACGGAGCATACAAGCCTTTGTCCCTGCACTGGCACTGTTTTGCCTTTACTAGTGCCAATTCAGGCACCCTTGCCTACATGGTTCCCCTGCACCGTGGTGCAAAGGTACCTATATTGTAAGGAGGATTGCTTTTTGTGCAGGAAGGGACAACTTTAGACTCTTTAAACCCAGCCAACACAGGGGGCCGCTATTGTGGCGATCTGTACCAGGGCTCCGGTTACCCTGTAAATCACAAACCAAAGTCCTCTTATGGAAACAAGAAGAAAGGAATGAACATCAGAGTTCAGGAAATAGATGCAATTTAATTTACAATAGCTTCACCAACTCGTTTCGGCTGGAGCCTTGATCACGGTTAGCAGTCAATGATTTTACAAACTTTTTAACCCCTTCGCTGCCAGGCCTTTTCCCCCTCCTGTGCCAGGCCCTTTTTTGCCTATTTGGGGCAGTTCGCGCTTAGGCCCTCATAACTTTTTGTCCACATAAGCTAACCAAGCCAAATTTGCGTCCTTTTTTTCCAACATCCTAGGGATTCTAAAGGTACCCAGACTTTGTGGGTTCCCCTGAAGGAGGCCAAGAAATTGGCCAAAATACAGTGAATATTTCGTTTTTTTCAAAAAAATTGGAAAAAGGGGCTGCAGAAGAAGGCTTGTGGTTTTTCCCCTGAAAATGGCATCAACAAAGGGTCTGCGGTGCTAAACTCAGCAGCTTCCCAGCTTTCAGGAACAGGCAGACTTGAATCCGAAAACCCAATTTTTCAACACAATTTTGGCATTTTACTGGGGCATACCCCATTTGTGCAATTTTTTGTGCTTTCAGCCTCCTTCCAGTCAGTGACAGGAATGGTCATGAAACCAATGCTGGATCCCAGAAACCTAAACATTTCTGAAAAGTAGACAAAATTCTGAATTCAGCAAGGGGTCATTTGTGTAGATCCTACAAGGGTTTCCTACAGAAAATAACAGCTGAAAAAGAAAAATATTGAAATTGAGGTGAAAAAACCATCAATTTTTCTCTACGTTTTACTCTGTAACTTTTCCCTGCAATGTCAGATTATCGAAAGCAATATACCGTTACGTCTGCTGGACTCCTCTGGTTGCGGGGATATATAGGGTTTGTAGGTTCATCAAGAACCCGAGAAACCCAGAGCCAATAAATGAGCTGCACCCTGCAGTGCGTTTTCATTCTATACCGGGTATACAGCAATTCATTTTGCTGAAATATAAGGAGTAAAAAATTGCTATCAAGAAAACCTTTGCATTTCCAAAAAGGGCACAAGATAAGGTGTTGAGGAGCAGTGGTTATTTGCACATCTCTGAATTCCGGGGTGACCATAGTAGCACGTGAATTACAGGGAATTTCTCAAATAGATGTCTTTTTTACACACACTCCTATATTTGGAAGGAAAAAATGTAGAGAAAGACAAGGGGCAATAGTACTTGTTTTGCTAATCTATGTTCCCCCAAGTCTCCCGATAAAAATGGTACCTCACTTGTGTGGGTAGGCCTAGCACCCGCGACAGGATATGCCCCAAAACACAACGTGGACATATCACAGAAAACAGAGCTGTTTTTAGCAAAGTGACTACCTGTAGATTTTGGCCTCTAGCTCAGCCGCCACCTAGGGAAACCTACCAAACCTGTGCATTTCTGAAAACTAGAGACCTAGGGGAATCCAAGGAGGGGGGACTTGTGTGGCTCGGACCAGGTTCTGTTACCCAGAATCCTTTGCAAACCTCAAAATTTGGCTAAAAAAACACATGTTCCTCACATTTCTGTGGCAGAAAGTTCTGGAATCTGAGAGGAGCCACAAATTTCCTTCCACCCAGCGTTCCCCCACGTCTCCCGATAAAAATGATACCTCACTTGTGTGGGTAGGCCTGGCACCCGCGACAGGATATGCCCCAAAACACAACGTGGACACATCACAGAAAACAGAGCTGTTTTTAGCAAAGTGACTACCTGTAGATTTTGGCCTCTAGCTCAGCCGCCACCTAGGGAAACCTACCAAACCTGTGCATTTCTGAAAACTAGAGACCTAGGGGAATCCAAGGAGGGGTGACTTGTGTGGCTCGGACCAGGTTCTGTTACCCAGAATCCTTTGCAAACCTCAAAATTTGGCTAAAAAAACACATGTTCCTCACATTTCTGTGGCAGAAAGTTCTGGAATCTGAGAGGAGCCACAAATTTCCTTCCACCCAGTGTTCCCCCACGTCTCCCGATAAAAATGATACCTCACTTGTGTGGGTAGGCCTAGCGCCCGCGACAGGATATGCCCCAAAACACAACGTGGACATATCACAGAAAACAGAGCTGTTTTTAGCAAAGTGACTACCTGTAGATTTTGGCCTCTAGCTCAGCCGCCACCTAGGGAAACCTACCAAACCTGTGCATTTCTGAAAACTAGAGACCTAGGGGAATCCAAGGAGGGGTGACTTGCGGGACTCGGACCAGGTTCTGTTACCCAGAATCCTTTGCAAACCTCAAAATTTGGCTAAAAAAACACATGTTCCTCACATTTCTGTGGCAGAAAGTTCTGGAATCTGAGAGGAGCCACAAATTTCCTTCCACCCAGCGTTCCCCCACGTCTCCCGATAAAAATGATACCTCACTTGTGTGGGTAGGCCTAGCGCCCGCGACAGGATATGCCCCAAAACACAACGTGGACATATCACAGAAAACAGAGCTGTTTTTAGCAAAGTGACTACCTGTAGATTTTGGCCTCTAGCTCAGCCGCCACCTAGGGAAACCTACCAAACCTGTGCATTTCTGAAAACTAGAGACCTAGGGGAATCCAAGGAGGGGTGACTTGCGGGGCTCGGACCAGGTTCTGTTACCCAGAATCCTTTGCAAACCTCAAAATTTGGCTAAAAAAACACATGTTCCTCACATTTCTGTGGCAGAAAGTTCTGGAATCTGAGAGGAGCCACAAATGTCCTTCCACCCAGTGTTCCCCCACGTCTCCCGATAAAAATGATACCTCACTTGTGTGGGTAGGCCTAGCGCCCGCGACAGGATATGCCCCAAAACACAACGTGGACATATCACAGAAAACAGAGCTGTTTTTAGCAAAGTGACTACCTGTAGATTTTGGCCTCTAGCTCAGCCGCCACCTAGGGAAACCTACCAAACCTGTGCATTTCTGAAAACTAGAGACCTAGGGGAATCCAAGGAGGGGTGACTTGCGGGGCTCGGACCAGGTTCTGTTACCCAGAATCCTTTGCAAACCTCAAAATTTGGCTAAAAAAACACATGTTCCTCACATTTCTGTGGCAGAAAGTTATGGAATCTGAGAGGAGCCACAAATCTCCTTCCACCCAGCGTTCCCCCACGTCTCCCGATAAAAATGATACTTCACTTGTGTGGGTAGGCCTAGCGCCCGCGACAGGATATGCCCCAAAACACAACGTGGACACATCACAGAAAACAGAGCTGTTTTTAGCAAAGTGACTACCTGTAGATTTTGGCCTCTAGCTCAGCCGCCACCTAGGGAAACCTACCAAACCTGTGCATTTCTGAAAACTAGAGACCTAGGGGAATCCAAGGAGGGGTGACTTGCGGGGCTCGGACCAGGTTCTGTTACCCAGAATCCTTTGCAAACCTCAAAATTTGGCTAAAAAAACACATGTTCCTCACATTTCTGTGGCAGAAAGTTATGGAATCTGAGAGGAGCCACAAATCTCCTTCCACCCAGCGTTCCCCCACGTCTCCCGATAAAAATGATACCTCACTTGTGTGGGTAGGCCTAGCGCCCGCGACAGGATATGCCCCAAAACACAACGTGGACATATCACAGAAAACAGAGCTGTTTTTAGCAAAGTGACTACCTGTAGATTTTGGCCTCTAGCTCAGCCGCCACCTAGGGAAACCTACCAAACCTGTGCATTTCTGAAAACTAGAGACCTAGGGGAATCCAAGGAGGGGTGACTTGCGGGGCTCGGACCAGGTTCTGTTACCCAGAATCCTTTGCAAACCTCAAAATTTGGCTAAAAAAACACATGTTCCTCACATTTCTGTGGCAGAAAGTTCTGGAATCTGAGAGGAGCCACAAATTTCCTTCCACCCAGTGTTCCCCCACGTCTCCCGATAAAAATGATACCTCACTTGTGTGGGTAGGCCTAGCGCCCGCGACAGGATATGCCCCAAAACACAACGTGGACATATCACAGAAAACAGAGCTGTTTTTAGCAAAGTGACTACCTGTAGATTTTGGCCTCTAGCTCAGCCGCCACCTAGGGAAACCTACCAAACCTGTGCATTTCTGAAAACTAGAGACCTAGGGGAATCCAAGGAGGGGTGACTTGCGGGGCTCGGACCAGGTTCTGTTACCCAGAATCCTTTGCAAACCTCAAAATTTGGCTAAAAAAACACATGTTCCTCACATTTCTGTGGCAGAAAGTTATGGAATCTGAGAGGAGCCACAAATCTCCTTCCACCCAGCGTTCCCCCACGTCTCCCGATAAAAATGATACCTCACTTGTGTGGGTAGGCCTAGCGCCCGCGACAGGATATGCCCCAAAACACAATGTGGACATATCACAGAAAACAGAGCTGTTTTTAGCAAAGTGACTACCTGTAGATTTTGGCCGCTAGCTCAGCCGCCACCTAGGGAAACCTACCAAACCTGTGCATTTCTGAAAACTAGAGACCTAGGGGAATCCAAGGAGGGGTGACTTGCGGGGCTCGGACCAGGTTCTGTTACCCAGAATCCTTTGCAAACCTCAAAATTTGGCTAAAAAAACACATGTTCCTCACATTTCTGTGGCAGAAAGTTATGGAATCTGAGAGGAGCCACAAATCTCCTTCCACCCAGCGTTCCCCCACGTCTCCCGATAAAAATGATACCTCACTTGTGTGGGTAGGCCTAGCGCCCGCGACAGGATATGCCCCAAAACACAACGTGGACATATCACAGAAAACAGAGCTGTTTTTAGCAAAGTGACTACCTGTAGATTTTGGCCTCTAGCTCAGCCGCCACCTAGGGAAACCTACCAAACCTGTGCATTTCTGAAAACTAGAGACCTAGGGGAATCCAAGGAGGGGTGACTTGCGGGGCTCGGACCAGGTTCTGTACCCAGAATCCTTTGCAAACCTCAAAATTTGGCTAAAAAAACACATGTTCCTCACATTTCTGTGGCAGAAAGTTCTGGAATCTGAGAGGAGCCACAAATTTCCTTCCACCCAGCGTTCCCCCACGTCTCCCGATAAAAATGATACCTCACTTGTGTGGGTAGGCCTAGCGCCCGCGACAGGATATGCCCCAAAACACAACGTGGACATATCACAGAAAACAGAGCTGTTTTTAGCAAAGTGACTACCTGTAGATTTTGGCCTCTAGCTCAGCCGCCACCTAGGGAAACCTACCAAACCTGTGCATTTCTGAAACTAGAGACCTAGGGGAATCCAAGGAGGGGTGACTTGCGGGGCTCGGACCAGGTTCTGTTACCCAGAATCCTTTGCAAAGCTCAAAATTTGGCTAAAAAAACACATGTTCCTCACATTTCTGTGGCAGAAAGTTCTGGAATCTGAGAGAGCCACAAATTTCCTTCCACCCAGCGTTCCCCCACGTCTCCCGATAAAAATGATACCTCACTTGTGTGGGTAGGCCTAGCGCCCGCGACAGGATATGCCCCAAAACACAACGTGGACATATCACAGAAAACAGAGCTGTTTTTAGCAAAGTGACTACCTGTAGATTTTGGCCTCTAGCTCAGCCGCCACCTAGGGAAACCTACCAAACCTGTGCATTTCTGAAAACTAGAGACCTAGGGGAATCCAAGGAGGGGTGACTTGCGGGGCTCGGACCAGGTTCTGTTACCCAGACCCTTTGCAAAGCTCAAAATTTGGCTAAAAAAACACATGTTCCTCACATTTCTGTGGCAGAAAGTTCTGGAATCTGAGAGGAGCCACAAATTTCCTTCCACCCAGCGTTCCCCCATGTCTCCCGATAAAAATGATACCTCACTTGTGTGGGTAGGCCTAGCGCCCGCGACAGGATATGCCCCAAAACACAACGTGGACATATCACAGAAAACAGAGCTGTTTTTAGCAAAGTGACTACCTGTAGATTTTGGCCTCTAGCTCAGCCGCCACCTAGGGAAACCTACCAAACCTGTGCATTTCTGAAAACTAGAGACCTAGGGGAATCCAAGGAGGGGTGACTTGCGGGGCTCGGACCAGGTTCTGTTACCCAGAATCCTTTGCAAAGCTCAAAATTTGGCTAAAAAAACACATGTTCCTCACATTTCTGTGGCAGAAAGTTCTGGAATCTGAGAGGAGCCACAAATTTCCTTCCACCCAGCGTTCCCCCACGTCTCCCGATAAAAATGATACCTCACTTGTGTGGGTAGGCCTAGCGCCCGCGACAGGATATGCCCCAAAACACAACGTGGACATATCACAGAAAACAGAGCTGTTTTTAGCAAAGTGACTACCTGTAGATTTTGGCCTCTAGCTCAGCCGCCACCTAGGGAAACCTACCAAACCTGTGCATTTCTGAAAACTAGAGACCTAGGGGAATCCAAGGAGGGGTGACTTGCGGGGCTCGGACCAGGTTCTGTTACCCAGAATCCTTTGCAAAGCTCAAAATTTGGCTAAAAAAACACATGTTCCTCACATTTCTGTGGCAGAAAGTTCTGGAATCTGAGAGGAGCCACAAATTTCCTTCCACCCAGCGTTCCCCCATGTCTCCCGATAAAAATGATACCTCACTTGTGTGGGTAGGCCTAGCGCCCGCGACAGGATATGCCCCAAAACACAACATGGACATATCACAGAAAACAGAGCTGTTTTTAGCAAAGTGACTACCTGTAGATTTTGGCCGCTAGCTCAGCCGCCACCTAGGGAAACCTACCAAACCTGTGCATTTCTGAAAACTAGAGACGTAGGGGAATCCAAGGAGGGGTGACTTGCGGGGCTCGGACCAGGTTCTGTTACCCAGAATCCTTTGCAAAGCTCAAAATTTGGCTAAAAAAACACATGTTCCTCACATTTCTGTGGCAGAAAGTTCTGGAATCTGAGAGGAGCCACAAATTTCCTTCCACCCAGCGTTCCCCACGTCTCCCGATAAAAATGATACCTCACTTGTGTGGGTAGGCCTAGCGCCCGCGACAGGATATGCCCCAAAACACAACGTGGACATATCACAGAAAACAGAGCTGTTTTTAGCAAAGTGACTACCTGTAGATTTTGGCCGCTAGCTCAGCCGCCACCTAGGGAAACCTACCAAACCTGTGCATTTCTGAAACTAGAGACCTAGGGGAATCCAAGGAGGGTGACTTGCGGGGCTCGGACCAGGTTCTGTTACCCAGAATCCTTTGCAAACTCATAATTTGGCTAAAAAAACACATGTTCCTCACATTTCTGTGGCAGAAAGTTATGGAATCTGAGAGGAGCCACAAATCTCCTTCCACCCCAGCGTTCCCCCACGTCTCCCGATAAAAATGATACCTCACTTGTGTGGGTAGGCCTAGCGCCCGCGACAGGATATGCCCCAAAACACAACGTGGACATATCACAGAAAACAGAGCTGTTTTTAGCAAAGTGACTACCTGTAGATTTTGGCCTCTAGCTCAGCCGCCACCTAGGGAAACCTACCAAACCTGTGCATTTCTGAAAACTAGAGACCTAGGGGAATCCAAGGAGGGGTGACTTGCGGGGCTCGGACCAGGTTCTGTTACCCAGAATCCTTTGCAAACTCAAAATTTGGCTAAAAAAACACATGTTCCTCACATTTCTGTGGCAGAAAGTTCTGGAATCTGAGAGGAGCCACAAATTTCCTTCCACCCAGCGTTCCCCCACGTCTCCCGATAAAAATGATACCTCACTTGTGTGGGTAGGCCTAGCGCCCGCGACAGGATATGCCCCAAAACACAACGTGGACATATCACAGAAAACAGAGCTGTTTTTAGCAAAGTGACTACCTGTAGATTTTGGCCTCTAGCTCAGCCGCCACCTAGGGAAACCTACCAAACCTGTGCATTTCTGAAAACTAGAGACCTAGGGGAATCCAAGGAGGGGTGACTTGCGGGGCTCGGACCAGGTTCTGTTACCCAGAATCCTTTGCAAATCTCAAAATTTGGCTAAAAAAACACATGTTCCTCACATTTCTGTGGCAGAAAGTTCTGGAATCTGAGAGGAGCCACAAATTTCCTTCCACCCAGCGTTCCCCCACGTCTCCCGATAAAAATGATACCTCACTTGTGTGGGTAGGCCTAGCGCCCGCGACAGGATATGCCCCAAAACACAACGTGGACATATCACAGAAAACAGAGCTGTTTTTAGCAAAGTGACTACCTGTAGATTTTGGCCTCTAGCTCAGCCGCCACCTAGGGAAACCTACCAAACCTGTGCATTTCTGAAAACTAGAGACCTAGGGGAATCCAAGGAGGGGTGACTTGCGGGGCTCGGACCAGGTTCTGTTACCCAGAACCCTTTGCAAAGCTCAAAATTTGGCTAAAAAAACACATGTTCCTCACATTTCTGTGGCAGAAAGTTCTGGAATCTGAGAGGAGCCACAAATTTCCTTCCACCCAGCGTTCCCCCATGTCTCCCGATAAAAATGATACCTCACTTGTGTGGGTAGGCCTAGCGCCCGCGACAGGATATGCCCCAAAACACAACGTGGACATATCACAGAAAACAGAGCTGTTTTTAGCAAAGTGACTACCTGTAGATTTTGGCCTCTAGCTCAGCCGCCACCTAGGGAAACCTACCAAACCTGTGCATTTCTGAAAACTAGAGACCTAGGGGAATCCAAGGAGGGGTGACTTGCGGGGCTCGGACCAGGTTCTGTTACCCAGAATCCTTTGCAAAGCTCAAAATTTGGCTAAAAAAAACACATGTTCCTCACATTTCTGTGGCAGAAAGTTCTGGAATCTGAGAGGAGCCACAAATTTCCTTCCACCCAGCGTTCCCCCACGTCTCCCGATAAAAATGATACCTCACTTGTGTGGGTAGGCCTAGCGCCCGCGACAGGATATGCCCCAAAACACAACGTGGACATATCACAGAAAACAGAGCTGTTTTTAGCAAAGTGACTACCTGTAGATTTTGGCCTCTAGCTCAGCCGCCACCTAGGGAAACCTACCAAACCTGTGCATTTCTGAAAACTAGAGACCTAGGGGAATCCAAGGAGGGGTGACTTGCGGGGCTCGGACCAGGTTCTGTTACCCAGAATCCTTTGCAAAGCTCAAAATTTGGCTAAAAAAACACATGTTCCTCACATTTCTGTGGCAGAAAGTTCTGGAATCTGAGAGGAGCCACAAATTTCCTTCCACCCAGCGTTCCCCCATGTCTCCCGATAAAAATGATACCTCACTTGTGTGG
Source organism: Pleurodeles waltl (assembly GCF_031143425.1). NCBI lineage: Eukaryota > Metazoa > Chordata > Amphibia > Caudata > Salamandridae > Pleurodeles > Pleurodeles waltl. Next base: position 330,581,039 of record NC_090442.1, read on the forward strand.
GTAGGCCTAGCGCCCGCGACAGGATATGCCCCAAAACACAACATGGACATATCACAGAAAACAGAGCTGTTTTTAGCAAAGTGACTACCTGTAGATTTTGGCCTCTAGCTCAGCCGCCACCTAGGGAAACCTACCAAACCTGTGCATTTCTGAAAACTAGAGACGTAGGGGAATCCAAGGAGGGGTGACTTGCGGGGCTCAGACCAGGTTCTGTTACCCAGAATCCTTTGCAAAGCTCAAAATTTGGCTAAAAAAACACATGTTCCTCACATTTCTGTGGCAGAAAGTTCTGGAATCTGAGAGGAGCCACAAATTTCCTTCCACCCAGCGTTCCCCCACGTCTCCCGATAAAAATGATACCTCACTTGTGTGGGTAGGCCTAGCGCCCGCGACAGGATATGCCCCAAAACACAACGTGGACATATCACAGAAAACAGAGCTGTTTTTAGCAAAGTGACTACCTGTAGATTTTGGCCTCTAGCTCAGCCGGCACCTAGGGAAACCTACCAAACCTGTGCATTTCTGAAAACTAGAGACCTAGGGGAATCCAAGGAGGGGTGACTTGCGGGGCTCAGACCAGGTTCTGTTACCCAGAATCCTTTGCAAACCTCAAAATTTGGCTAAAAAAACACATGTTCCTCACATTTCTGTGGCAGAAAGTTCTGGAATCTGAGAGGAGCCACAAATTTCCTTCCACCCAGCGTTCCCCCACCCAGCGTTCCCCCCCACGTCTCCCGATAAAAATGATACCTCACTTGTGTGGGTAGGCCTAGCGCCCGCGACAGGATATGCCCCAAAACACAACGTGGACATATCACAGAAAAACAGAGCTGTTTTTAGCAAAGTGACTACCTGTAGATTTTGGCCTCTAGCTCAGCCGCCACCTAGGGAAACCTACCAAACCTGTGCATTTCTGAAACTAGAGACCTAGGGAATCCAAGGAGGGGTGACTTGTGTGGCTCGGACCAGGTTCTGTTACCCAGAATCCTTTGCAAACCTCAAAATTTGGCTAAAAAAAACACATGTTCCTCACATTTCTGTGGCAGAAAGTTCTGGAATCTGAGAGGAGCCACAAATTTCCTTCCACCCAGTGTTCCCCCACGTCTCC